>NC_052047.1:129470846-129839458 GCF_903992535.2 Arvicola amphibius
CAGGCAATGCTCTTAACCGCTGAGCCATCTCGCCAGCCCCACTTTTTTTTTTTTTTTTTGAGACAAGCCCGGAGCTTGCTGGTTCCTCTAGAAAGGCTTGGCATGAGCTGTTAGGCCCTGACTCTGGCATTACAGATGGCAGTCATTGCACCTGGCTTTTAAGCAGGTCCTGAGGGTTCAAACCTGTGTCCTTAGCGAGCACTTTATGAGTCACCTCGCTAGCCCTGTTTTCTCATTGCACCGACTTTGAAGTAGCAGAATTTACTACTACTTCAAAGTGAAGGAGTGAATTTGAAACAGGAGTCCTTCCTGGTGTGACCAGAAGAGGACTTGAGAGTTGCTACAGGGGACCTGAAAAGTTTTGTCTTTAAGACTCCCTTACAGGGTTCAAATAAAGACACCACAAACAGCTAAAAGGGGACTGGAAATCTGAGGGATAAGGAATCTTCTCACAACAGGGATCATCCATCCATATTTCCTTATTCTTCTCCCAATCCTTATTCCCCCCCTCTCTCTCTAGTTCCACATTGCTCTTCGTTCTACGTCCTTCTTCCTTGTCCTACCCGTTACAAATGTTCCCAGTCATGTATACCCTTGAAACCAGCAATTCCCAGTCCTAACAGGTTCCAGGGCCGGAATTCTCTTGCCCCATAGGAAATCAGATAAGGGTTTTCACATACACACACACACACCACATACACACACAGATTTATGGGAGTGGATTGTACCTGTCCAGTGAACTCCTTAATGGAGAAAGTTAGTTAAGAAAGCAATTAAATCATCAGGGAATTCTAGAGGGAAAAGTTAGTGTGCTACACTACATTTTTAAGTGGTTAAAAGGTTTATTTTCAGTAAAATTATGAAGAGGGCATAAATTGTTTAAATCAGCATGCCACTTCTTTTCTCAGTCTGTATAGAGGCTGCGAGGTAACTAGGCAACCAAGGGGAAGCTGGTGGCTCTTGCTCAGAGCACATGCACTGGACACTGTCATTTCTATAGGCCTAGGTCTGGAGTTAGACTTACTGCTCTAAGTGGAGAAGAGACCCAGGCCTGGATTAGCAGTTCCGGGCTATGCTGTTATCAGCCGTTCTGATCATGGGTGTTGTGGGTCTTTCTCTGGGTTGCAGTTATTTCTGCTGTCTTTGAGAATCCTGAACTAAAATCATCAGGTGAAAGTGGGCATAAGGAGTTAAAAATCCTTTGAGTGGGCTAAAACCAGAGCAGCTTTGGCAGGTAGTAATTCTATGTCCTTGGAGATCTGAGAATATCTTAGATGGGATGCTTTATGCCTGCACCCTAAGCATTGATCAAGTGCCTGCTGGTAAAGATACTTGCTGCAAGGCAGATCTCAGCATTTACCTAGGAGAGAGGAATGGAGGCCTGGCAGTGAGAAACTGTTCTCACGAAACAGTTCTGAACTGTGGAAATTAATTCCCAAATATATAACGGAAGGGAAGTCAGCAACAGCAAAAAGTCTAGGGCAGAGGACAGCCACTTTACTCACAAAGCAATAACGCCAAAAAGTTTTGCCTTTTGGTTTAGCCTTTACCACATCCCTTGGTTCTGAAAAGTCGCTTGTGAAAAATGGCTGAGCAATTACTGTATAATGCTGCGGCTTGTAGCAAGTTGCCTTATGGGAATGCTTGATTGGCTGCAAATGTTCTGCATGGAGGAGAGAGAAGACTGACAGGTAACGTAGGCCCTGTTCAAGTTTCCTCAGGGCCTTCCAGATTCAGATGGGACAGACTTGCCGCGACTCCTGCTAAAGCCGGGAAGTTACAAGCAGGCACATTTTATAGAACACAGAAAGCGTTTTTCCTGAGGCAGAGCTGGGGGAGACACACTGGCTTGGCTTGGAGAGTCCGGAGGCACGAACCCAAAAGCGGCTGAGCACAAAGTAAGAGCACAGGAAGGACTGTGCACGGCAAGGGAGGCTTAGACGACAAAATTCCATCATCAAAGGCACCATGAAATATGGCAAAGCCAAGCTAACAGAATGTCTAGAGGCTGGGGAGGCTTTGGCAGGTGGTGATGGGGATACACATTCCGGACACATAGGGACCGGCCATTAGGGTGGAGGAAGAAAAGCAGGACATGAGGCTAAGGGGAAAGCCTGGGACAGGTTCTACAGTCTTTAGTCAGCTTTCATGGCAGGGCAAAATACCCGAGACAATGCACCGAGAAGAAAGAGAAGGAGAGATGTAGGCCCTGGGTTAGTGTTGGGAGCTGCAGATCCCCGGCTCTTGACTTTCTCGACCCTTTGCCCGCTGGAGTGAACTTAGTGAAGCACCTGTGCCGCAGCTGCTCTGAGCACAAGACCCTGCTGGCAGGCTGGGGGGCCTGCAGCTGAAAGATCCTGAGAGCTGGGCGTGGCTAAGGATTCCTACATAAGCTTCCCCTGAGCACAATAAAGTTGGCGTTGGCATTCTTGTATCAAGGCTGACCCGTGTCCGTGTCTCTCTCTCTGTGTCTCTGTCTATGTGTTTTTAAGTTTCCGGCCTAGTTTCTGGCTGGAGTACCATCTTCTAGTGGCATGAGCATCACAGGACAGTACAGGAGCACTCAGCTTTCCACAGGTTAGATCTCAGGGACGGGGGTGGGGGGGGGGTGGGGGAGAAGAAACAGAGGGGGAGGTTTATTACTGCAATATAGATTATATTAGTAAATTGTCATGCTGTCTCAGTCTGTTAAAAAGCAATCCTGAGCCGGGTGGTGGTGGCGCACACCTTTAATCCCAGCACTCGGGAGGCAGAGGCAGGCGGATCTCTGAGTTCGAGGCCAGCCTGGTCTACAAGAGCTAGTTCCAGGACAGGCTCTAGAAACTACAGGGAAACCCTGTCTCGAAAAAAAAAAAAATGCAATCCTGAGAGCAACGAGGCCCCCCCTTGTCTCCTCCAAAACCCATGGTCCTGGGTCAGCCTGCCCCTCATGCTCTGTAGCAAGTAGAAGAAAAACAAACAGCAGGCATAGGAATCAAAAACTTAATGTCCTTGACAGGCACGGTGGCTCACTCTTTTTAATCCCAGCACTCAGGAGGCAGAGGCAGGAGAATGTCTGTGAATTCAAGGCCAGTCTGGTCTGCAAAGCGAGTTCCAGGACAACCAGGGCCACACAGACAAACCCTGTCTCAAAAAAAAAAAAAACACAAAACAAAACAAAGAAAACACCCCACCCAAAACCCATATAAAAACATTGTGTCCGCCGGGCGGTGGTGGTGCACGCCTTTTATCCCAGCACTCAGGAGGCAGAGGCAGGCTGATCTCTGTGAGTTCGAGACCAGCCTGGTCTACAAGAGCTAGCTCCAGGACAAGCTCTAAAGCTGCAGAGAAACCCTGTCTCGAAAAACCAAAAAAAAAAAACCAAAAAAAAAAAAAAACAGAAAACCAACATTGTGTCCTTAAGAACAGCCAGTGGGTGATCATTCTCAACAGAACTTACCATGGTGTACGCTGCCTGCAGTGGGGAAGAGAGGGCAAAGCTCCTCCTCGGAGAGCGAGCTCAGCTGGAACTTCAGCGAACTGCCTCACTCCCTGTTTAGCCTCTGCTGTGCGGGGAGCCCCTGATCTGGTGGCATCTGTTGTCTGTTGTCTGTCTGTGACTCACTGTCCTTTTTTTTTTTTTTTTTTTTTTTCCGTTTGTCCTTTTGCTTTGTTTG
The DNA here is from genome assembly GCF_903992535.2 of Arvicola amphibius. NCBI lineage: Eukaryota > Metazoa > Chordata > Mammalia > Rodentia > Cricetidae > Arvicola > Arvicola amphibius. Next base: position 129,474,503 of record NC_052047.1, read on the forward strand.
GTATAGAATAAGAGAAGGTTCTGGACTTCCTTTGGCCATGGCAATGACTTTGAGGTGGACATTTGCCTCCACATGGACCCGGAGTTTTCATTCTTGGACAAGAAACTGAGCCCCCGCTTTTAAGGCATTCTCAGTTCTGTGCATGTGAGGCTGGGAACTGAGGTTGCCACTAAATGCAGCTCCTGCCACTCTATTTAAGAGGTGGCATTAGTAAGACAATAACAAGGGGTCTCTGTTCCCATATGAATTCGGAGATGGCAAGTCCTGTAGCCATCAGAGCTGTTGCTAGCAGAAGTCCCAGGCTCCCAGAGGAGAAATGATCAACAGCCCAGCAAAGACACATGTTACCGAATAATCCTTTGATATACCGTGAAGATGTCTTTGCCAAGGTGCCTTCTGATTGAATTAATAAAGCGCTGAGTGCCCAGTAGGCAGACAGGAAGAGGTGAGCGGGACTTCTGGGCAGAGAGAAAAGAGGGGGAGATGAATCTATGCCTGAGAGAGATGCCAGGGGACATGGAGAGGATGCAGGAGGTGCGAGACAGAAGAGAGGTAACGCTAGACTGATAGAAATGGGTCAACTTAAGTTATAAGAGCTAGTGAGACAAGCCTAAGCGATAGGCTGAGCTTTTATAATTAATAAGTCTCTGTGTCATTTTTTTTTGTGAACTGTCTACAGGTACAGCCAGCCAGTGGCTCCCAGAATGCTGGTGTAAACCATGTGCTCTTTTGAACAGACACAAAGTCAGCCACAGGCCAGAGGTTAGAAAGGAAGGGCCTGGGGCGAGTCACGCAGTGACCACTGTCAGCTGTGTGTGAATACAACCCACAAGGAAAGCTACCCCTACAAACCCCTTACCCACAGTGTGTTCAGTTTAGCCCGCTCTCAGAAAACCCAACACATTGCCAGCATTCAGGAGGTAGAGGCAGGTGGATTTATGTGAGTTCAAGGCCAGCTTGGTCTACAGAGCAAGTTCCAGAGCAGCCAACATTATATAGAGAAACCCTGTCTCGAAAAAAAAACAAAATCCAACATAATTTCCTAGAATTTTAGAATGTCCGTGTTCACCTACTATGAGATCTGTGATACAGACTATCTTAGAATATGGGGTGGACTTGTAGGAATTTCCTCTCTCCTCCTAATCTCTGGAGCACCGTGGTGACCCCCACACTGCTGCCATAGCCCTCCTGACCAAAGCGCTGTGCCACCACACCCAAGAGCGAAGCCAGCGGGCCACCCAAGCACTTTTTCGGCCTGAGTGCTGCCACTTTGACTTCAGACTCCATTTTACCTGTAGGGTGAAATAAAGTTCAGGTTCCCAAAACTAAGAGGAGTTGGAAACTTTCCAACAGCTGACCCACCTCCTCCCTAAACCACAGAAATAACGTTGTGCCTCTTTAGCTCTGTAGAAACATTATGGTTGTTTCTATAAACAGAAGGACAAATGCATCTCAGTGGTTGGACTCAAAGGCTTGTACTGCGTGTTGGTTGAGAATGATGGAACATTCAAGGAAACTCCTAATCTCTAAATCCTGATTGGTGAAAATCGTAACTGTAACTTGGCCACAAATGTCTATGATTTTTGTGCTGATAGAACCCACTTCTGTCCCTGCTCAGGCTGCCAGGAGAAATGAGGCTCCTGAGTCCCTGTCCTGCAGCCCTGACCGATCAGGGACCCGCTTCTGCGGGGATTTTAACAAAATCTTTAGAACCCGTAAGTGTTGTCTCTCTCCCTCCTGTGGTGCATCACAGGGTGGGTGTAAAGAGAGAAGGTGGTAGGTGGGAGCGGGAGCCAGGACAGCAGCTGACTGTAGCCAGTAGAATGCCCAGTCCAAGTGCATGCTTCAGGAGAGACGTTTAACTGACCGATGCATGGGCTGTGGTGGTCAGGCATGGTGGGCTGGAAGAAAGTAAGAAGGCCACAGCTGGCTAGCCTGGCCAGTTTCTGGTCAGAGGTCTGTAGGCCACAAGTGTGGCCAGAGGCTCCCTGCCTGTCACACTTTGGTTTATGCAAGACTGAAAAGCCACAAAAGAGAAAGGTTCAATATACCAGTATATGGACTGGGACAAGAGCAGCCATCAGGCAGGGATGGCATTCAGTTGTTATTGCTAGTCTTTTATCTTTATTTCTTAGCTTTATTTATTTTATTTGTGTGAGTGTCTTGCCTGCATGTATGCATGTGAATCGTGTGTGGGTGCCTGGTGCCTATTGGAGGTCAGAAGAAGGCATCCTGTCTTCTCAAACTAGAGTTATGGATGGTTATGAGCCATGATGTGGGTGCTAGGGACTGAACTCAGGTCCTCTGGGAGAGCAACAAGTGCTCTTCACCACTGAGCCCCTGCTATTGCAAGTTTACTTTTTACACCCCAGGTCCTGCTCACAAGACATTGGTGACTGTTTCTCTGTATGCACTGTTCTTATTTATTCTGGTTCAGTTTTAATGGAAATATTGGGGTCCAGTACCAGGCCTTTAGCATGCTAGGCAAGCACCCCCAGCTCTCCCAAGAGAGGCAAGCACCCCAGCTCTCCCATGCTAGGCGAGCACCCCCAGCTCCCCCAAGAGAGGCAAGCACCCCAGCTCTCCCATGCTAGGGGAGCACCCCAGCTCTCCCATGCTAGGGGAGCACCCCAGCTCTCCCATGCTAGGGGAGCACCCCAGCTCTCCCTTTCACTTTTATTTCATTTGAAAATTTTGTGTTTATTCAGAGAAGAGTCTTTTTTGGTAGTGCGGTGGATTGAACCCAAGGCCTCCTCTCTCACTTTTAACTGACCAGTCCTCTTTGTAACCTCCAGTTCAGGTTCTAGAAGGAGTCGGCTCATGCGCTGACCTGTCGCTGTCACACTTTATTGGGGTGAACCCATCAAGGTCATCCCATTATACTCCAGATAATCCATTGTGTCTGAGCCAAGTCAGAGCTTTCCTGCTGTTAGCTCAGAGCTGCGCCTTTGAGGAAAACTCCACCCCACCCTTCTCTTTCTCTCTCTCTCTCTCTCTCTCTCTCTCTCTCTCTCTCTTTTATACTTATTTATTTATTATGTATACAATATTCTGTCTGTGTGTATGTCTGCAGGCCAGAAGAGGGCACCAGACCCCATTACAGATGGTTGTGAGCCACCATGTGGTTGCTGGGAATTGAACTCTGGACCTTTGGAAGAGCAGGCAATGCTCTTAACCTCTGTCTTTCTTTCTTTTTTCTTTTTTACTTTTTAATTTAATTTTCAATTTTCAATTATTTTTTTCTTCGAGACAGGATTTTTCTTTGTAGCCTGACTGTCCTAGAACTCACTATGTAGACCAGGTTGGCCTTGAATTCATAGAGATCCACTTGTCTCTGCCTCCCAAGTGCTAAAATTAGTGTGTGTGTGTGTGTGTATTCTCACACGGAGGCCAGAGAACAGCTAGGAGCCAGCTCTCTTCCTCCACCATGTGGGTCTCTGGGATGAATCAGGCTTGACCATGGGTGCCTTTACAGCTGTGCTCCCCTACTGGCCCTCTTTTCTCTTTTCTTCTATGTGTGCACTGCTGGAGGTCAGACCCAGGGCCTCGCACACACGCAAGCTGTCTTGGTCAAGGTTCTCTGGAGGACGAGAACTAATAGAACGAACATATTTATTCATCTGCACGTATGTAGGGCTTTTTAGAATGGCTTATAAGCTGTGCATCTCTCAGCTGGTTTTCAGTATAGGTCAGAATCCCGAAGAAGCAGGCTCTCATGGCAGTGAAGGAATGAGCTTGCCTGTGAGAGCAAGGGCAGCGGATAAAGAGAAACAACCTCCTTCTCCCACGTCCTTTATACAGGTTGCCAGCAGAGAGTGTGGCCAGGATTTAAGGTGACTCTCTTTACCTCAAAAGATCTGGATTTAGAGTGGGTCTTCCCACTTCAAATAAATCAATGAAGAAAAGTTTATCACAAGTGTATCCAGCCATTTGAGTTTTAGTTAACTCCAGATGCAGTCAAGTTGACAACCAAGAATAGCCGTCACCCAGTTGACGACCAAGAACAGCCGTCACCCAGTTGACGACCAAGAACAGCTGTCACACAGTTGACGACCAAGAACAGCTGTCACACAGTTGACGACCAAGAACAGCCGTCACACAGTTGACGACCAAGAACAGCTGTCACACAGTTGACGACCAAGAACAGACATCACACAGTTGACGACCAAGAACAGCTGTCACACAGTTGACGACCAAGAACAGACGTCACACAGTTGACGACCAAGAACAGACGTCACACAGTTGGTGACCAAGAACAGACGTCACACAGTTGACGACCAAGAACAGCCACCACACAAGGCAATTGCTCTTTCACTGTCCCAGCCTGTTTTTCTTTGTCCAGATTGTCCCCGCATCTCCATGCTGGCTTTGAACTCACGACCCCAAGAGCTGGGGTCACTGGTGGGTGGCACCATGCTCCTGGAGAATTGTAGATGTGATCCTGGCTCTCTTTGACTGACAGATAACAAAGGCAAGAGGAACAGTTCTGGCGGGGACAGGTTTTGTAAACATGTTGCCATTTCCTGATTACACTGTTAACTTCTGTCTGAGCAGTGAGGTCACCCTAGAAGTAGGACTTCTCAGAGATGTCATTGCCTCACCAGTATGAGTTAGGAATGAAGAAGGTAGGCCTAGAAATGAGTTTCCAGTCAGGGCTGTGCACTGTCAGCACAGAGCCCTAGCCTGAACAGCTCCAGCCTGGACAGCCATCTCTGAGCTCCCTCAGCAGGCAGGGTCCTTCCTCCAGAGATCAATGAGTGGAACTGGTTTCTCCTGATGCAGGGTTCCTATTCCCGTGTTTGCTTTTGATATCGGACTGCAAGGGCTTTGGGGACTGCATGTGGCAGCCGTTATATCATTGAAGCAACTGTGTTGACATTCACTTGGGGTTTTTTACTGTCAAATTCTGCTTCAAGCAGGTGTCCTGGTCGGGTGGTGGTGGTGCAAACCCTTAGTCCCAATACTTGGGAGACAGAGGCAGGCAGATGTCTGAGTTCAAGGCCCGTTTGGTCTACAGAGCGAGTTCTAGGACAGTAAGGGCTACACAAAGAAACCCTGTCTCAAAAAGCCAACCCAAACAAACAAACAAACAGACAAACAGGTATTCTGTAAGCTCAGATGTGTGTTACTGGTCTGTGTGGAAATATGTGGAGTCTAGAAGCATAGGCTGTGCTGGTCTGTATCGAGAGGAGTTTGCAGGGGCTGGAGAGGTGGCTCAGTGGTAACGAGCTCTGGCTGTTCTTCCAGAGGACCCGGTTCAATTCTCAGCATTCACACGGCAACTTGCAACTGTCTGTAATTCCAGTACCAGGGGACCTAACAGCCTCACACAGACATACATGCAGGCAAAATGCCAATCAATGCACATAAAATAAAAATAAAAAAATAGTTTGCAGAGGTTAGTCTTCTTGTTGTTGTTGTTCTTTTTTTTTTTTTTTTTTTTTTTTTTTTTTTTTTTTTTTTTTTTTTTTTTTTTTTGCCAAGACAAGCTTTCTCTGTAGCTTTGGAGCCTGTCTTGGAACTAGCTCTTATAGACCAAGCTGGCCTCGAACTCACAGAGATCCGCCTGCCTCTGCCTCCCGAGTGCTGGGATTAAAGGCGTGCGCCACCACCGCCCTGCCAGAGGTTAGTCTTGATTACCATCTACACTAACTTAAAATGTTCCTCATCTAAATTTGTGATGTATTATAAAGGATTTTGTATCTACATTTGTAATTTCACCAAAATAAAAACTGTGTTGAAAACAAACAACAATAAGAACAAAACACTGTCACCCCCCACTAAACAAGCAAAAAGCTGGGGCCAAGGCCTTGACCAGCAAGGGCTTACCAGTTAGAGTAGCAAGCACAAGATCCTGGGTTCATACTCTGGTACTATAAAACAAACATATGAAGCCAGCTTTCTCTTTCTCTTTCCTTGACAGTCTCGTGGGTCCCAAGCTAAACTGCCACTTTTTTGTTTGTTTGTTTACTTTGGATTTTTTTTCCGGTTTTTCAAGACAGGGTTTTCTCTGTAGCTTTGGAACCTGTCCTGTAACTAGCTCTTGTAGACCAGACTGGCCTCAAACTCACAGAGATCCACCTGCCTCTGCCTCCCGAGTGCTGGGATTAAAGGCGTGTGCCACCACCGCCTGGCTAACCTGGCACTTTTGATCTTCCTGACTCAGCCCCCAAAAGTTGAGGTTACAGGCACCAGCTGTCAGAGTCTACAGAGCAGAAGAGAGCCACATTTAGGCTTCTGAGGTTAAGATGGTGTCCCTTTGAGGGGGAAGTGCTGTGGTTATGACCATCAGTTCCAGGAGGATCAGAGAAAAATCTGAACGGAAGGAACAGGGCTGAGAAATAGGTTCAAAGGACCCTGATGACTGACTAGGAAGGGGGGTGTGTGTGTGTGTGTGTGTGTGCGCGCGCGCGCGCGCGCGCGTGCGTGCGTGCGTGTGGAGAAAGAGAGAGAGACAGAGAGAGAAAGAGAGAGAGAGAGAGGTGCTGCCTCAGGACTTCCCCCATGTGGTCCCAGCCTGAGTTCTTTGTGTCCAACTTCCTCAAGGGAATCATGTTTTTGGTTTGACCCCCTGACTTCCTGTAACCCTCGAGCCCCACAGCTTCCTACACCCACAGTTCTTAAACAAAAGAGAAAAAATGAGTATTTGCTATGGCTCAAATACACATCTCTCCACGCATACATTGGAACTAACTTAAGGGGAGGCCCTGGGTTCAATTCCCAGAATGAAGGTGTGTGTCACGGTGCCCAGCTGTTATGCTTGCCCCTCCCCCTTCCCTTCCTCTTGGCATGGCAGCTATGAGACTCTACCCTTAGAGATGGTTTAGTGTAGTGCCCTATAAACAGTCTTAAGAGATAGCCTGAACCCTTTCTCACTTTAAAAGGTTTTATTTAATTTATGAGTGCAGGGTGTCCAGGATGGCCAGGGGAGGCATCAGATCCCTTGGAGCTGGAGTGCAGGAGTCTGAGAGACACAGCTTGGGTACTTTTATCTATAGAGCCATCTCTCACTGTGTAGCTCAGTCTGACCTTAAATGCAAGGAAATCCCCTGCTTCAGTTGTGATGCTTGGTTTTCATGATCACACTCAGCTGTGTAAAGGTTTCCTCCGTATTCCTGCCCCTTACACTCCTGCAGGATGTCTAACTCCCAGTTTCTCCTATTGCTTTGTGTTTTCTTCCTTCCTTCCTTTATTTTTTATTTTTTTTTGAATTTTTTTTAATGGAGACAGGGTTTCTCTGTGTAGCTGTGGCTGTCCTGGAACTAGCTCTGTAGACCAGGCTGGCCTCGAACTCACAGAGATCTGCCTGCTTCTGGGTCCCAAGTGCTGGATTAAAGGCATGCCTCACGACTGGCAGCTGTCCCTCCTTTTTGTAATGGGAACCCCATCCTACCCCTGCTCCTCCACTGGGTTTTGGAAACTCAGAACTTGCTCCATGTGACAGGTTCAAAGCTGGAAGAAAATCTGGTTCTCTTCAGCCTAAGGGTGAGCCATACATTAAGTCCCACCTGAATCTAACTGAGATGACAATTCAGGAGCTCAGTGTCGGGGCACACACCTTTAATTCAGCACTCAGCAGGCAGATACTGGCAGATCCTGAGGCTGAGGCCAACTTGGTCTGCAGAAAGAGTTCCAGGTCAGCTAGAGCTACACAAGAAACCTGTCTAAAGAAAGAGGGAAGGAGAGGGAGAGAGGGGGGGAAAGGGGCGGGAGAGAAAGAAAGAGAGAGATGAGATGAGATTTAGGGTTTAGGCTGTAAAGTTGATGTTAAGGTATTTGAGGCCACCTTGGGATGGAACAAATACACACACACACACACACACACAATTTTATGTACATTGGTGTTTTGCCATGTGAGTACTGGGAATTGAACCGCGGTCCTCTGAAAGAGCAGTCACTACTCTTAACCGCTGAGTTGTCTTTCCAGCCTAGAACAAATATATTTTACAAGTGAGAAAGGCGTGTGTCCGGACCTTAGCACAACCAACTTCTATGAATCGGGTTGTAAAACTCAGCTTGCAGACAATACAACCTGTCAAAACTGAAACAAAGAGCCGGGCCGTGGTGGTGCATGCCTTTAATCCCAGCACTTGGGAGGCAGAGGCAGGTGGATCTCTGAGTTCGAGGCCAGCCTGGTCTACAAGAGCTAGTTCCAGGACAGGCTCTACAAACTACAGGGAAACCCTGTCTCGAAAAACCAAAAAAAAAAAACAAAACAAAAAAAAAAAAAAAAACCTGAAACAAAGGCCTCATCCATCAAAGTCCAGGATTCTGGGAACATCTCTAAATGTGCTAACCTTGCCTTTTGGCTTCTGTGGTTCCTCCTCTGGCTAGCTGTTCTTGTTGACTGAAGTATGTCAACCCAGGATATGGTTTTTGTGCTTAAACGCTCACCCAGAGAAAGGCTCAGGGCTACCCTGAGATCCCGAGCACCCAGTGTAATCACCGGGCAGCTGATAAAGACTCTCTATTGACTTAAACCCACGTCTGAGCTGTCTTTTCTGGTGATTACCCAACAGCAACACGCATGTCAGGGGCCATGGGGTTTGAATATTTGTGTTTCCCCCAGAATTTATGCTGAAATTTAACTCCAATGCACAGGTATCTAGAGATACGGTCATAAGGAGACAGAAGGGAGAAGGTGCCATTTTTGAGGCAAATGAAAACGTCCCAAGACACGAACTGTTTTGGTCTAATTCAAGCAGACTGCAGAAACTAGACTGATAAATTAATAAATGAGTATTCTCACCAGGTGTGATGGCTCACACCTGTAATCCCAGCACACGGGGCCCGCGGGAAGAAGAGTACTTTGAGCATGCCACTCCGTAGCTGGCCCCAGGCTGTATCTTCTGCATCTTTTAGCACCCACCTTCTTCCTCTGTGGTTCAGCAGCATCACTTGAGGGTTTTTTTTCCCTGAGCAACCCTCTAGAATTTTTGTTTTCTGTTTTGCTTTGTTTTAGATTATAATACCATCACAACACTTCTCCCCTCCCTTATCCAAGCCCTCTATATACCCCTCCCCCTCTATCGCACTTTGAAGAGTCTTCCGGGGCTGAGGCTGCTTAGCTGAAGTAGCAGTCATTTAACCGCCTTGCTGTCTGCTCTCCGACGATGAGAAAATGCAAGTAGGCACAGGAAGTGTATCTAACCTGCTTACACTTCCTCTCTGAACAGAGACGTTTCACAACCCCGGCAGGAGCATACCCCTCCCTCCACCCCCACCCAGTGTCACCAGCCTGGTGGCCCTGAGAAAGTTCCACTGCAAGGGGGCCCCATGCAAGAGGCATCATCATTTCCCTCTTCCACCCTGTCTAGGTTGCCAGAAAATCTCCAGAGCTCTCAGAGCCTGAGGCTGGACCCCAGGTCCCTCCTTGGCGCAGATGAGTTTCCGCACCACCGGCCCCAGACTGTTGCTATTGGGACTCCAGCTCTTTGGTAGGAGATCCAGCAGGGAGGGGAAAAGGGACGTCGTCTGTTGGGAGAAACCAGAAGGCTTCGTAGAACTGAAGCCAGCGAGGAGCCACGCTAAGGGGCGGGTGGCATAGGCGATGTGGGACCGAGGAACCTCAGAGAGATAAGTGGGAACCCACATGAAGTCAAAGTATGTTAGCAAGGAGAGAAGACGGCGAGGAAGGAAGCGGGGTTGGGAGGGGGGATGGTTGGTGGGACCAGGGTCGGGAGGAGAATTTGGGGTTGGGTATTAGCTATCCCTGTAGTTTTAGGCAAGTCTTTCCCTTTCAGAGGCATTGCCTCCCTTCACCTGAATAAATAAGGGTGCCCTCATCCGCAACATCCCGGACACGGTTCTAAGTCTGACTGGAGGGAAAGCTGCACCAGAATTGGCAGTTTCCAGTCTGTGGATGACGCTGTCTGCCTGAGGATGTGTTGAATTCCAAAGGCTCAAGAGATACCTGTGCCTAGTGGGGGAGTTGGGGAGTCTGAGTACAGCTCCCTCCTGGGCACAAGATATGGAGATTTAATGAAACTCATCATTGGGGTTCTCAGGTGCTGGGTTGCAAGACCCCCCTCCCCCCAGAAAAGAGCAGTGTTCGGAGCAGCCACGGGGCCTCAAGGAACCCTTTTTTTTTTTTTTTTTTTTTTTTTTTTGGTTTTTCGAGACAGGGTTTCCCTGTGGTTTCTAGAGCCTGTCCTGGAACTAGCTCTTGTAGACCAGGCTGGCCTCGAACTCAGAGATCCGCCTGCCTCTGCCTCAAGGAACCCTTTTTTGGTCCCTACATGGGAACTTGGTTATTCTCTGCCTGGGGACCCCTTTCCCTGGCTTCTTTCTCATGAGCCTCCGCCTTCTTACCCTTCCTTCTTTGCCAATAGGTCCAAGGGGAAGTTGAGTCCTCGGGGTCTGGGGAGGAGTTGCCCATGCTGTGGGAGACAGGCTATGCCATCTCCTATTCTCCAGTCCAGGCCCTGGAGGGAAATTCCTGGCACCGGGCCCTCTCTGCTTGGGTGTAGGCAGCCTCTGGGTTCAGAGGAAGAGGCCCTGGGGCAGCACGTGGGATGTGGGGTCCAGACAGGAAGCGCTGATTGAGTTTGCTTCCCTCAGCCGAGGCCTGGAGCTATAACCTGGACACGCGGCATGCGCAGAGCTTCTTGGCGCACGCTGGAAGACACTTTGGGTACCGGGTGTTGCAGGTCGGAGATGGGTGAGTTGTTACCTTTTCAGCTCCAGCCCACCACCAGCCGAGTATACAGGGCCATACATCAGCCCCGGGTCACAAAGCCAGGGGTGAGGTGAGGTGGCAGGCCTCACTTCGGCAAGTGTCTGCTAGACGGACTCTGAAACGGGGGAGGGCTCTCCGATACCACAGAATGAGGGGAACGGGCAATGTGCCACATGAGTGTCTAGGACCCTCTCCCCTCCCCTTCCTAAGTCATAACCCAGTTGAGCACATAGTAGGCAAGCTTAGTCATTGATGACTTTGTTGTTGCTGCTGGTGGTGCTGTTTGAACACTAGGTCTGTGCTAGGCAAGCTCTCCATTGCCTCCTCGGGCTTCATTCCCTTGTTTGCTTTGTTTGGAGACACGGTCTGTGGATCAGGCTACTTTTGCACTTGCAGTAGCCGAGTGTGTTCTTGAACTCGCGATCCCCTGGCCTCTACCTCTGGGGTGCTGCGATCACAGGCAGGTGCCAGCAGACCTGGTTTCTTTTAAATTTAGTTTGAGACAGGGTCTCATTAAATTCCCATGGCTAGCTTGGGACTCATTATCCTCCTGCTTCTGCCTCTGAGTAGCAGAGGCTTGTGTTATCTCTTGAGTGGATGGAGAAGTGAATGAAGTTCTAAGGTGTCCACTTGACAGACCACTCTTCGAGGCTGCAAATGGAAAGAATCCTTAATGTTCTAGAATGATGTTACTGGGCTGCTGGGCGAGAGGGGGCATGGAGGAGCTCCCCCGAGGAGTAAGAGCTGCATTGCCTTGGCAGCAAGATTTTCACTTACGGTCATTGTTGGTGTCGGTGTGTGTGTGTACATGAATGCTATAGTGCACGTGTGGAAGTCAGGGCAACCTGCCGAGCCAGTCTCTCCTTCTACCATATGGGACCTGGGGATCAAGTCAAACTCAGGTCGTCAGGCTTGTCTGAGCCGAGCGCCTTTCCCCCACGGAGCTCGCGACAGCCAGTCTTGCGTCACTGTGAAGCACCTGTTTAAGATACATAGCTGGGAGGAGGTGGCATACACCTTTCATTCTAATACTCAGGAGGATTTTTGTGAGTCCAAGGCCAGCCTGGTCTACAGAACTAGTTCTAGGACAGCCAAGGCTACAAAAAGAAACCCTGTCCTTAACAGATAAACAAACAAACAAAACTAAAACCAAAGCTAAAACAAAAAAAGAGCCTGGTGTGGTAGTACACAGCTTTAATCTCAGCACTTGGAAGAGAGAGGAAAGTTGGATGTCTGTGAGTTCAAGACTAGCCTGGTCTACGTAGCAAGTTCTAGGCTAGCCTATATAGTGAAACCCTGTCTCAGAGGAAGGAAGGAAGGAGGGAGGGAAGGAAAGAAGGAAAGAAGGAATGGGTAGGAAATAAGGAAAGAGGGACTGGGTAGGCAAGGGCCCAGGCAACTTCATCTCACAAGTGAAATTCTCCATCAGAGTTGTCGTGGGAGCTCCAGGTGATGGGAACAACACGGGAAGCCTCTATGAGTGTCACTCAAGCAGTCGGTCCTGCCAGCCACTCAGCCTGCATGGTGAGTAAGGAAGGAAGGAGATGGGAAGTGTGACCCCAGGGAAACTGAGGCTGACCCCAACACGCCTGATGACTTGAGTTCCTCCGACTCCCTTTCTGGTGCACACAGGTTTTAACTATACCTCCAAATACCTGGGAATGACCTTAGTGACAGACGCCGCCAACGGAAGCCTTTTGGTAAGAATTTTGCATGGTGCTATCAAGGCCTGGGGAGCTAAGCACTAGAAAAAGAGAAGCCAGGTATAGGGTATAGACCTGTAATCCCAGCCCAGACTATTGTTGTTTTAATTGATACAGGGTCTTGTTATGTAGCCCAGGCTGGCAATCTTGCTTCAGCCTCCTGAGTGCTGAGATTACAGGCACGCGCCTCCGTGCCCCATAGGAGGCAGCGTTTAATTGTAGCAACTACAGTTGAGGCACTGTGCTGGATTCCATGGGGTAAGGCTGTAAGATACAGAGACGAACCAAGGGTCAAAGCCCTGTCTATAAATTGCAGTCTGACGGAAGAGCCAGTGGTTGTAAATGCAGCACTCTCCATTCTAAAAAAGCGAGGCTTTGATCTGGCGAATGAAGGGTGTCTGGTTGGGAGGGGTGGTCCTGGGAATGTGGGATAATGCCCAGGTGTGCACAGGACTGGTGATGAGCTAAGGGGGTTCGATGTCACTCCATAGGCGGTGAGTGAGCATCCATTGTCAGAGAATGCTGGCACTGGGGACATGGAGACCCTTAGGAGCAGAAATGCTTTGCTTTGAAAACCATTTGTGCTGGGCATGGTGGCGCACACCTTTAATCCCAGCACCTGGGAGTCAGAGTCAGGCAGATCTTTGTGAGTTTGAGGCCAGCCTGGTCTACAGAGCGAGTTCCAGAACAGCCAGGATGGCTACAGAGAAACCCTGTCTTGAAAAGAAAGAAAGAGAGAGAGAGAACCATTTGGAGGGAGGGAGTGTTCTCTGGTGATAATGCCAGAAAGATACAACACGAGGGAGCCCTAACTTTTTTCCCTTTGCTGCCTCAGGCCTGTGATCCTGGACTGTCTCGGATATGCGATCAGAACACCTACCTCAGTGGCCAGTGTTACCTCTTTCCCCAGAGTCTGGGGGGACCTATGTTACAAGGGCGTCCTGCTTATCAGGGTAAGGAATTGGAGACCCCGTGGGTGAAAACACCTCTAAGGAGCTGGCTTCCACAGGAACCAGAGCAGCAGGCCAAGCTGTGTCAGTCAGGCCTGTTTGCGTGTGGTCTCTGCAGAATGTATGAAGGGCAATGTCGACCTAGTGTTTCTGTTCGACGGCTCAATGAGCTTGAGTCAAAATGAGTTTGAAAAAATCGTGGACTTCATGAAAGACGTGATGAGGAAACTCAGCAACACCTCCTATCAGGTACCTCCGCACATCGGGAGCCCTAGCTGCAGAGCTTAGATGCCCACCTGGACAGGCTGGAGGGAGGCCTAGTGTGCGTGTGCACGGTTGCACCTATACCTCTGGCAGCAACAAGAGCCAGGAGTCCAAAGCGGCCCAGCTCTCTGTGGCAGGTTTTGTGCCTGTCTTCATCTTTCCTCTCCACTTTCTCTGTAGATGGCCTTCGCCTTCCGTTTCTCTTTAGATTTCCTGGTCTGTAGCAAACTGCCTAATTTGCATGATAAATTTCCAAAGGAGTACTTTAACTTCCTCTTAACTGATTCCTCCTACAAAGTCCCAGTTCTGAAGAGATTCTGACTGACCCAGCTGTCACTGGCATAGCTAACTCTGTCTAGTTTAGGGGCTTCACAGATGTGGTTTCTAGGAGACATCCGGAGACCAAGAGCCCAGCATGCACTTCTGGATAAGAAAGCAGAGCCCGGCAGTGGTGGCGCATGCCTTTAATCCCAGCACTCAGGAGGCAGAGGCAGGCAGATCTCTGTGAGTTCGAGGCTGTCCTTGTCTACATAGTGAATTCCAGGGCAGCCAGGGCTGTTTCACAGAGAAACCCTGTCTTAAAAAAAGAAAGAAAGAAAGAAAGAAAGAAAGAAAGAAAGAAAGAAAGAAAGAAAACAAGCAGAGGTTTTAAAATTATGCTTCTACATCTGTTTATCTTAATTTTCAGGATAATTCGGTGCAGGGATGTGGAGCTGGGTTACTCAGGGTCTGCGGAAGAGGCAGAGACTAGGGCTGGGCAGTTAGCTGAGTGGCAGTGTTTGCCCGGCAATCACAAGGCCCTGGTTTCCACAGCTGGGAGGGAAACGGAGCCTGGAGCAGACCAGTGAGGCAGGACCAGTAACCCCATGCCCTTTCTTCCTTTCCTTCCTAGTTTGCTGCTGTTCAGTTTTCCACAAAGTACAGAATAGAATTTACTTTCTCGGATTATGCTAAAGAGAAGGACCCCGACGTTCTGCTACGCAATGTTACACACATGTGCCTACTGACCAATACCTTTGGTGCCATCAACTACGTAGCGTAAGTTCCCTTTGGAGGAAAGACACGGCAGTGTTAGGTTCATCATTTCTCTGTGAGCATAATGCAGGAAGCCAAGGGGCAGGCGCAGGGTGGCAGCTTTCTGTATACATTCAAGCAGAGGGAAACGTGTGGCTAACCCATGCCCTTACCTGCAGCCTGGGGAGGCTTCTGCAGGAGGACTTCAGGTTTTAGAGGTTAGAGGCCATCCTAGGCTACATCGTAAGACCTTGTCCAAATAAACAAATAAATTAACATTAATAAAAAAAGTAAAAAAAAATGGGCAACTGGAAATATGGCCCAGCAGTTAAAAGATTTGTCTCAGAATAAATAAGGAGCAAAGTTTGGATCCTGACATCCATGTAACAAGCCAAGTACCCAGTACATGCCTGTGACCCCAGTTTTGAAGGAGACAGAGACAGCGGGGTCCTTGCTGGTTTCCAGCCTAGCTAAGAACACATGAGCCCTGGTTCAAGAAGAGACCATGCTGCAAAAGCATGCAGAGAATGACAGAGGAAGAGACACTGTGTCTTCTTATGGCCTCCACACAAGTGCGAGCATGCGCACATACACACACATAAGCCTTTAGGACAATTCCCCCAAGCCTGCCTAGAGCCAGCTGTAAGGGCTTGTAATCCTAGACGTGCAGAGACTGGCGCAGGAAGATCACTGGAGCCCAGGAGTTCAGGGTGAGCTCGGACAATATAGTGAGACCCCCATCTCCAAACACTAAAACAGCAACCGGGTGTGATGTTGCTCGCCTTTAATCTCAGCACCCAGGAAGCAGAGGCAGGAGGATTCTATGAGTTTGAAATCAGCCTGGTCTACGTAGGGAGTTCCAGGACAACCAGGGCTCTGTAGAGAGTCCCTGTCTCAAAAAAACCAAACCAAACAGACAAACAAACAAAAAGTAAAACGGGGGTCAGGGGCTGGAGAGATAGCTCAGCAGGTAAAAGTGAAAGCTTGTGCTTGGTGCTCGATGCCTAGACTCCATATGAAGGTCTGAGGTAGTGGCCCTTGTCCATCATCCCGGCTCTGCAATAGCAAGATGGCAGGAGACAGAAGGACCCCTAGATGTTGTGGGGACAGCCAGCCTGATGACACGGGGCAGCAGCAAATAAGAAAGGCCTGCCTCGAACAAGATGAACACATAAATGTTTTTTAAAACTAAATTAAAAGCAAACCTTTCCCTTGAAACAGTAGACTGTACCGGCAGGGGTGGGTGCTCAGACTGAGGCCTAGAGAGTTCTATAGAGTTCGTGTTCCCATTTCCTCCCACGATCCCCCTGGATGCACACGCAGACTGTGGACAGAGGGAAAGACCCCTACCATTTCACGTTTTTTTCCTCTTTTTCTCTTGTCTGCCACACATGTGTGAGTTGAGTATAAGGTAAACAGCATGCACTGCGCCTTTGAAGACTCTCTGGGTGCTGTCTCTGTCTTCTGGGGCTCATTTGATCTGTGGTGGCCATTCCACTGTCCCTGTAGAGGCTGCAGTGGGGACAAGGTTGAGTCACATTGGCTTGGAGGTTAGCAGTCTCCGTCCCTCAATCCAGATGTGCAAACCTCGATTCCAGTTTCCAGGAGAGAAATGTAGTTAGTTGAGCCTGGTTTGGGTGTTCAAGGCCCACTCAGTTGCGGCCTGGATCTCCTTATAGTGTGGTCAATGAAACAACCTCGGACGCTGGAGTCTCCCCACTGTTGTTTGTCTGAGACAGAGTCTTGCTGTCTAGTCTTGATTGGCTTGGTACTTACTCTGTAGCTCAGGCTTGCCTCAAACTTATGGCAATCTTCCTGCCTCAGTGTGCCTCATGCCGAGATGTCAGGCATACCCACCTTATCCATCTTTGGAAGGGGTTTTCTTAAGGGGAGAGGTCCCCACGGGGTGACCAGATACTCTAAAAGGTGTCACTCATGAGAGATAAATGTGGTCATGAAAATGTGTGTCGCGAACACCGCCTTCTAACTGCCCTGGGTAGCGTCCTGTGCATGAACCAGAACTTTGCCAACTTTTCTGCACGAGACCTGAGAACAGGTCTTGCAGTGTTCTGTCTGTAGGTGGCATCTGTTACCTAGTCTTCGTTGTTTGACTCTGTGTCCTTTCAAGATTAAAAAAAAAAGTTGTTCTTAGCTAGTAGACAAGGACAGGCTGGACATTGCCATCGGAGGGCTTGTTGTCAAGTTCTAGGTCTAAGCATCCATGCCCCTAGATGCTTCTGCTCTCTTGCAGCTTAAAATTTCAGTCGGAGTGAGAAACATTAAAACAAGATAAGTGAGTTATATAACACAGCAGATGTGCACGCTATACAGAAAAGAAAAGCAACATTGTATAGGAAGGTCAGAGCCAGACCTTTGGCAGGGAACAGCGATTTGAGACAGGGAGCCAGGCTTTCTTTCACATAGCCCCAGGCTGGCCTCAAACACACTGTGCACACAAGGCTGGCTTTGAGCTCCTGATCTTCCTGCCTCCCTCTCTCCAGTGCTAGGATTACAGGCATGCACCACTATGCCCAGCTAGAGAGGGGTCCTACAGATAAGACTTCCTGGATGTGCGGACCTGAGCCGTACAGACCCAGAGGAAGCTCTCCGTCACTGTCACATACACGAGACCACGAACCTATAAAGAGAAAGGCTGTTTAGGTTTCGGCATCTTATGTGTGTTGTGGGATTGGAACCCAGGGCTTCATCGTATAGAGCAGCATGCTACCTCTAAGTTCCCACCATTGCCCACTTTCGGGAGCTTCAGTCCAGGCTCTCCAGCTTTGGGCACAGCAGCACACCGTGGTTGGAGAGCACGGTGGAAAGAAACCGCTCACCTAATGACTTGGGTGTCAAGGAGGGAGAGAGGAAGGAGTCAGGGTCCTGCTATTCCCTTCAATGACTCCCGAGACCTCTCATTAAGTTTCACTTCCTAAGAGTTCCTTCAGCTGCCAGTAGTGCCACACTCAGGAGACCAAGCCTTGGGGAGGACATGGAATGTTCTAGAAGAACCAAATGTGGTGGCACATGCCTCTAATGTCAGCACTCAGGAGGCAGAGGGATTGTCACAAGCTCTGAGACAGTCTGAACTGTATAGTTCCCCGTCAGCTTGGGCTACGTAGGGAGTGTCAGGTCAGCCTGAACTGCATAGGGACTTTAGGCAGCTGGCCTTTATGTAGTGCAACCCTGTCTCAGAAAGAGTGTGGGCGAGACAGCTCAGTGGGTCAGGATGTGTGCTGCTTTTGGAGAGGACCCAAACTCAGTTCTCAGCACTCACACTGGGCAGCTTGTGACTTCAGCTCCAAGAGCCCCAAGGCCTCCTCTTCTGGCCTCTGCAGGCATCTGCTCTCATGAGCACATGCTCCACAGACACACGTGAATCACCTAATTAGACTCAGACTAAAGATTGTGAAGAAAGAAAAGGGAACCAGGCTGTCTATATGGTTGGAGAGAAGAAGGAAGAGGGGATCCTGCGGAAGATGCACTCAGGCCTGGGGGCAGGAGTTCAGATCGGCGAGGCCGAGTCTGTAGTTAGGTGTTGGCTTCCCCAAACACAGAAGCAATGGTCTGATGTGTGTTCATTTGTGCTTCCTTTGTTTTTGGAGATATAGTCTCCTTTTTGCAGCCCAGGCTGACTCCTAACTCACCATCCTCCTGCTTTGACCTCCCAAGTCCTGGAATCAAAGGCATCAACCATGGCACCCAAATCTGATTTATATTCTTGAAAAGACCCTTCTTGGGTTGAGTGTTGTGGCACATGGCAGTACTCTAGAGGTGGAGGCAGGTGGATTTCTGGAAGTTCGAGGCCAGTCTAGTCTACATAAGTTCCAGACCAGCCAGAACTACACAGTAGTGAGACCCTATCTCAAATATAGACAAATATAAAAAGAAAGAAAACCGTTCTTCTGCTTTAGCAGAGCAGAAGGCAGCCGGGCATTGTGGGGAAGGAGAAGCGACTGATAGATTGCTTACTTGGGAAAAGAGACTCCAATTCTCTCTGGCCACGGAGTCCTCTTCCCCAGAGGAATTTCACGGAGACAAACACCTATAGCTGACTAAAGTGTCGTCATGCGATCAGAATGAAGGGTGGCCAAACCCAGAGTCACCTCTTCCTCAAACTTCCCCACAGCTACACGTGAACTCTGAGACATACCTCTGGGCTACCCAGAACAGTCCAGAGGGAGAGGGTGGCCAAAGGTTGGGGTAGGGGCTTAGGGGAACACTTGAAAGCTTAGAACACCTGCTTGGTAGATTGGAGAAAGGCTTTTGTTTGGTTGACTGGGCAATGATTTGGTGAGCAGTGGGGGCAGGAAGCCTTGGGGTCTGCTTTGAGAGGAATCTGACATGTCCCTTCCTTGGTACACAGGACAAATGTGTTCAAAGAAGAGTCTGGTGCCCGGCCAGATGCTACCAAGGTGCTTATCATCATCACAGATGGGGAGGCTACTGATAACGGGAACATCACTGCCGCCCGAGACATCACCCGCTACATCATTGGGGTATGGTCCCCAGGCCCATGCTGTCTCCCCTCTCTGAGCCACAGGCTCCTTCCTCACTGTGCCAAGGTCTTCTGACTGGTAGAAAGCTGGTCAGAGATTTTGGGGGTGCTCCAGCCCTCCATTGCCTCCCTCACAGGTAGGAAGGCATTTTAGGAACACGAGAAGTCAGGAGAGTCTTCACATATTTGCCTCAGAACCCGCAAGTGATTTTGTCAAGATTCTAGACACATTTGAGAAGCTCAAGGACCTGTTTGATGATCTGCAGAACAGGATCTACGCAATTGAGGGTGAGTCCTAGACCCTGGCAGCAGGTGGGGAGGAAGGCCTGGAGAGATGGCTCACCCCACTGTCACTGATTGTGGGCCCCACATGACGTAAGATGGGCCACCTGGCAGGAACCAGGGTGAGGAGCCCGCAGGCACTCTTTCCCGACCTAGAATAAGAGGAGGGTTTGGGTGATGTCAGCAGATGGAGGACTGAAAGCGGGGACATTTCTCCAGGCAGCCAGGCGTGCTTGTAGGAACTGGGATCCACAGGGAAGTTCCCCATGTGTGGATGTGGCCTCAGTGTCCGCCTCAGAGGGAGACAGGGTCTACGATCCTTGCTGCCTCTTACCTGCTGTTTGACCTCAGACAGGTCTCTTTCTTCTTTATATATATAAATTTTATTTTAGGCCTGGCTGTCCTGGAACTCACTGTGTAGACCAGGCTGGCTTCAAACAAAGATCCGCCTGCCTCTGCCTCCCGTGTAGTGGGACTAAAGGCGTGCGCCACCATTCCTGACTCAACATACAGTACATGCCAATCGTCCCTCACCTCATTCTCTAATCCTTCCCAACCCGCCCATCACCAACCTCCTCTCAATTTCTAGTCCTTATTAGAAACAAAACAAAACAAAAACCCCAGAAAACTAATACAGTGAGTTCAATTAGTGCTGCCTGTATGCACGCAGGCGTGGGGCCGTCCACTGTGCTGTCAGACCCTTGAGAAACAATGATTCCTTGACACTCGAGTTTATGCTTTCTGCCTTGTCCCGAGGTCCATGTTGTGGCTCTTGCTCGCTGTGCCCACAAATCCCTCTCTCCTCAGTGTTCCTTGGGTCTGCTTTGTCCCGCAGGCACGAACTTACAGGACAGGACCTCCTTTACCATGGAACTCTCCTCCAGCGGGATCAGCGCAGACCTCAGCAAGGTGCACAGTGATGAGCTGAGGGGGGCTGTGGGGGTGACATGGGCTCAGCTGCCTCAGGGTGACACTCACCCTGTTCCTCTCCTTCCCCAAGCAGGGCCATGCAGTTGTGGGAGCAGTTGGAGCCAAGGACTGGGCTGGAGGCTTTCTGGACCTCAACAAAGACTTGCAGAATGCCACATTTGTTGGGAATGAACCACTGACCTCAGATATGAGAGACGGCTACCTGGGTGAGCGCCTTGCTCTGGAAAGCAGCTCAGACTAGCTTTCAAAATAACAGCAGAAACTAACTTTTTTAACTTACTTTTTCTTTCTTTCCTTTTTGAGGGAGAGAAAGGTTTGAGGCGGGGTCTGACCTAGTCCGAGATGGCCTGGACTCACTGCAAGCCCGTTACTTTGGCTTCCCAAATGCTAGATTATAGGTGTGAACATTTGCTTTTGAGATAAACTGTTAGGTACTCTAGGGTAGACTGCAACTGCCATAGGGCGTGTGTGGAGGTCAGAGGACAACTTGCAAGAGTTGGTTCTTTTTTCTGCCATGTGTGTCCCAGCGGCGGAACTCAGATAGCTCATCAGCTTTGGTGGCAACAGCCTTTTCTTGCTGAGCCATCTCAGCAATCCAGTTTGTTGTTGTTCTTTCGAGACAGGGTTTCTCTGTGGCTTTGGAGCCTGTCCTGGAACTTGCTCTTGTAGACCAGGCATGTCTCGAACTCACAGAAATCCGCCTGCCTCTGCCTCCCAAGTGCTGGGATTAAAGGCGTGCGCCACCCCCCGCCTGGCTAAGTTTTATTTAATTTCAAGAGTTCTTCTCAGCAGGGCATGATGATGGCACAGGCCCATAATCTCAGCACTTTGGGAGACTGACCCAAGAAGACTGGGTGTTCAGAAGCCATCATGACATGAACAGAGAGATTCTGTTTCAGAATGAAGGTGGGGGTTGGGGGAAACTGGGAGAGAACTCAAAGATTAACAGTGTTTGTTGCTCATGCTGAGGACAAGAGCTGAGTTCCTAGCCGCTCACACCACCTGTAAGGCCACCTCAGGGAGTCTGTTACCCTCTTTTGGCCACCCAGGGTTCACACAAACTCTCTTTTTCTCACGGTTGCACTCATGCACATAAATACATTTGAAAAATTATGCTAAGCTACCAGGCAGTGATGGAGCATATCTTTAATCCTAGCACTTGGGAGGCAAAGGCAGGCAAACCTGAGGCTAGTCAGGTCTGCAGAGTGAGTTCCAGGACAGTCAGGGCTACACAGAGAATCCCCCTGCCCCTGCAAAAAAAAAAGTCATACTAAGCACATAGAAAAAAAAATGTGTTGCCAGGCAGTGGTGGCGCACGCCTTTAATCCCAGCACTCGGGAAGCAGAAGCAGGAGGATCTCTGTGAGTTCGAGGCCAGCCTGGTCTACAAGAGCTAGTTCCAGGACAGGCACCAAAAGATACAGAGAAACCCTGTCTCGAAAATTAAAAAAAAAAAATGTGTCTGTTTGGTCACAGTTGCCAGGGGTCTAACCCTGAACAACTCCAGGCTGCTGGTCCATCTGAGGAGCTCTTCCCAGGCTACCCCAGGGCCGTACCCTGATGCTCTTCAGTTGACTCCGTATGGTCGACCTTTCCTCTCTCTTGCTGTCCTTCTGATGTTAGCTCTCACTAGCGGGTACAAAGCTCTTACATCTCTGGTCTTATCTGTGGTCTTATCTGATTCTCAGAACCACTTCCATGCAGCTGGTGCTGTTCCTTTTTTTTTTCTTTTTAAAAGATTATAAACAGACTGAGAGGCATGGAGTGATTTTCACTGGGTCACACAGCTAGGAAGTCACAGCCCTGGTATCCAAGCCTCCTCACTGACTCCCAAGGGCATTCTTCAGGCTTGCTCATCAATACATTCCCTGGACAGGGATGAGATTCAGTCTCTTTGCCCTCCTTTCCCATGCTTTTGTTTTCAGCTGTTCTGCAAAAAGAATTGAATAGACTCTTGAACCATACTTACTTCTGGTTTTGGCGGGGGGGGGGGTGGTGGTGACAGAGTTTCCCACCTGGAACTCACTGTGTAGAACAAGTTGGCCTCAAACTCAAAGACACCCTTGCCTCTGCCTCCCATGTGCTGGGGTTAAAGTGCCTGGCTCCATATCTACTTTTATTTATTTATTGTGACAACACCCAGAGCAGCAGCTGGGGAGCACGTGCCTTCTTCTTCCTGCCAAAACTTCTCAAGGTTTGATCTTGGCCCCAGCAGTGGCTCTGAGGTCTTCTCGGCCTGTTTGATCCGGCCTTGCCATCCACAGTGCACAAGCATTTTCTGTCCTCTTCACAGTGGTCAGGGGAGCTGGGTGACGGTGTTTTCCTGTGGTGCTCTTCTGCCTCCAGAGCCGCCGCAGTTTGGGCCACCAGAAAGTGGGTGACGTGGTCATCTTTGATTGGCTGTGGATGTCTTTCAGTGTTGCTTGTGGTTTCAGCTTTGGGAGGGATGGGGTTTCTTTTTTCATTTTTGGTGGTGTCTTGGTGAAAAGATTTTTGTTTTTGAGACATGTATATTGTATTGTATGAGCATAGGTTTGTCTGCATGTATGTCTGTGTACTACTACATGCATGCAGTGCCCTTGGAGGTCAGAAGAGGGAGTCTTATGCCCTGGAACTGTGAGCCACCGCAGTAGTGGGAGTCAAACCTGGGTCAAAAAAAAAAAAAAAAATCAGCTGGTGTTCAGCTGTCTGGCCCTAAAAAGGGTTTTGAAATAACATGTTTAAACATAGGTGTTTCTCAAATGTTCTTCCCTTCCCTTCCTTCTGATGTGAGTAGCTGGGACTGAGAGGGAACCAGCAGATTCCCTGAATAGAATGTTGAGTACATGTGTCCACCTGCACATCACCCCTTTATTTCCAATATGCGCAAACTTTGCCAGGGTTTCTCCGTGTAGCCTTGGCTGTCTAGAACTTGCTCTGGGAGACCAGGCTGGCCTCAAACTCAGAGATCCACCTGCCTGTAGCTCCCAAGTGCTAGATCAAAGGCATGCGCCACCTCACAAGGCTCTTTGCCTTCTTCTGAAGATATTGTGTGAGTTACTTCTGGCCATGACTAGATCCCTGACAAAACAACAGGGAGGAAGGGGTCGGTTTGGGAAAGCATGGTGGCAGGAGTGTGAGGTGGCTGGTCACAATTCATCTGTGAAAATTAGATTACTATTTTTCTTTCAGTCCTGGAACTCAGTGTGAAATGGTACTGGCCATAGCAGGGTGGGATTCCCCTACTTCATTAGACCTTGTGGGAAGGGTGGGAGAAATGGCTCAGTGATTTAGAGCACTGGCTGCTCTCACAGAGGACTGGGGTTTGATTCCCAGCACCCACATGGTGGCCTACAACCATCTGTAACACCAATTTCAAGGGATCTGGCACTCTCTTCTGGTCTTCGTGGTTGTTAGGTATACACACGAGACACATACATACATACTGGTAAAGCACTCATATACAGGCAATAAAATAAGTTGTGCTTCAGCCGACATTCTGTGTCCATGGGCACATGACTGGCTATTCCCGGTTAGCAGGTCGTCCACAACTGAGAGGTTCTGGGGTGGTAAAGCTGTTCAGTGCATATGGCCGCCCCTCTCAGGCAAACGGTCTCGCGGCTCTTCCCATGTATCTCTGTTGTAAGCCCAGTGTCGTGGGCTCTCCTTCCGCCAGCAGCCTTTGTGCTTCTAACTCTGATCCCTCACCCGTGTCTCCTTAGGTTACACCGTGGCCTGGCTGCCCTCCCACAGCTCCACGTCACTCCTGGCTGTGGGTGCCCCGCGATACCAGCACGTGGGACAGGTGCTGATCTTCCAAGCCCCTCAAGCTGGAGGACATTGGAGTCAGACCCAGAAACTCGAAGGGATTCAGGTGAGAGTGACCGGAAGGGCATCTGCCAGTGCAGCGTGTCCTGCACACACCGTGTAGTGTGGGGTGAATCATGCTTGCTGCTTAGAACAGCCTCTGTTTCTCTGCCTTAAGACACTGACCCTCCAGGGGCCCAGCTCGGTCTTAATTCACATGAGCTCAAGGGTGGAACCTAGAGCCGCTCGTGCTTTTGAGGTGGCGGGGTCTGGGGCGGGGTCTGGGGAGGGGGAGGTGGACATGGTGCAGCTGAGAGCTGGGAGGGGACCTGCACCTCCTGCTGGCCCTGCTGACTCTTCCTCAGATGCCTTCCTGTCCCCACAGATTGGATCTTATTTTGGTGGGGAACTATGTAGCATTGACTTGGACCAGGATGGTGAGACAGAGCTATTGCTGATTGGAGCACCTCTGTTCTATGGGGAGCAGAGAGGAGGCCGAGTGTTCATTTACCAGGGAAGAAAGGTGAGAACCAGGGCTCCCAATGAGGCAGGGAAGGGCAGGTCAGGGGGTGAGGTGGCAAGGAGGGAAGCTCTGCTCAGCTTTGGGTTATTCTGAAGGGTTTCTCCTTCGCCATGCCAATCAAACCCTTTAAACAGCAAAGAGCTGCTGACACTCCTTGTGGTGTATTGTACAAGGCCTGGTGCCAAGCGTCTTGTATGCATGGCCTCATTTCATTGTGTGCATGTCTCCTAAGCACCTATGAGCCTTATGTTACAGATGTGCGCACAGAAACAAACGAGGCTATCAGTGTGATGGCGTCATTGCGATGCTTTGAGGGACTTGGTCACACCTTTCTTATTTTGTGCTCGTCAATGTATTGACCGCAATGCCACGTTCTGGAAGTTTGCTGGGGTTAAGAGATGACCCATCTCCTTCCCCTGAAGGTGTTCAGCATAGTCTCAGAGCTGCAGGGTGACCCTGGCTACCCACTTGGGCGGTTTGGAGCTGCCATAGCTGCCCTGACAGACATCAATGGGGATGGGCTGACGGATGTGGCCGTGGGAGCCCCTCTGGAGGAGCAGGGAGCTGTGTATATCTTCAATGGGCAGCCCGGAGGGCTCAGTCCCCAGCCAAGCCAGGTAAGGTACCCTGCCTGCCCATCAGACTGGGATCCCATGTGCCTTGAAACCTCCAAGCTCGTGGTCCAGTCTGAGCCTTGACTTGGTTTCCTGCACCTAGCCTCTCCCAGCTCACCGTCCATTTCTCTCCATCTCTCCCAGAGAATACAAGGAACCCAGGTGGCCCCAGGAATCCAGTGGTTTGGTCGCTCCATCCATGGGGTGAAGGACCTCGGAGGGGACAGGCTGACAGACGTAGTTGTAGGAGCTGAGGGCCGGGTGATTGTGCTGAGGTAAGACGGGCTTCCCGAGTCACCCCAATCAGTGTGCAGCTCTCTTCCTCCCTGGAGCCTCGGGGCACTATACCCCAGCCCTCAGGGCTAGCCCTCCTTCATGGTTTCCTACAAGTTCAGTAGCTGATACTCAGAGACAGAGAAGGGAATTGAACCCAAGTCTCTCTGGTCCTAAATTCATTATATGATGTTAAAATCTGCTGACTTGGGTTCTTGGAACCCAAGTTTCTACATTTTTGAAGCAGTGGTGACATTTCCTGCTCTGTTAGTACCGGGTACAAAGAATAGATATTATCACAGGTTATGTCTTTGAAAATTATGCTCGTGTGTGTGTGGTGTGTGTGTGTGTGAGTGTGTGTGTGTGTGTGTGTGTGTGTGTTTACTCTCATGCATATCCCACACACATGTGGGGATCAGGGCACAACTCTTGGGAGTTAGTTCTCTCCTTCCACTTTGTGGATCCCAGGGATTAAACTCAGGCTTCTTTACGCTCTGACCCTTCTTGCTGGCTTCCTTTTTGCTTTTGTGGCAGTGCTGGGGATGGAAACCAGACCTGAGCAGACGAGGAAGTATTCTATCTGCACCCCTCCCCCCCAGCCTGGTTGCCAAACCTTTTGTTTTGTTTTTATATGTGGATTTTGTTCTGTCTTTTCAATACAGATTCACAATGGAGTACAGACTGGCTTACAGCTCAGTCTGGTAGCCGAGGCTGTCCTGAGGTCAAGGTCTTTGTGCCTCTACCTCCCTTTGCCAGGATTACAGGGCTGTACCACTGTGCTCAGCATCTGCTGTATCTTGAACATTGGGTCAGACACTGGGCCCCTGTTGGGGTCTGATGTTAGCCCAGACTATAAATTATTTTTCTGGACCAGACACCAACATAAACTATATCTCTCTGGACAGGCGTGGAGGTGCAGGAATAAAGACACAACTCACATGGCTTTATCGGAAGGGAGATTCTCTATGATCCCTCATGAAATCCTGAGTTCACAACCTGAAGAATTCCTCTCATTTATTCTCCAAACAGCCTTATATATCAAAACATAAACTGAGGGGTAAAATCATTAGCATTTTGTTTCCTAGGTAACCAGGTGAATGGCTTTTGGTCACATCCCACATCGACCTGTGCTTACTATCACGTCTTCCTGGTCTGTAT
The DNA here is from genome assembly GCF_903992535.2 of Arvicola amphibius. NCBI lineage: Eukaryota > Metazoa > Chordata > Mammalia > Rodentia > Cricetidae > Arvicola > Arvicola amphibius. The sequence goes on from NC_052047.1 coordinate 129,501,175, forward strand.
GCTAGCTGTCACTGTCATGTAGGCTAAATTAGCACCTCTTTTTAGGCATCTTCCAAATTACAAAGACAGAGCAGAACAACATCCTGACCTTTTGTTAGGTTAGCGACAGCCTGTCTAAAAGGTTACGTGACCACCTCAGGTGTGGCCTATGGCTTCAGAGCCTGGCTGCCATACAGTTGGACGGCTGAGGGCTACAAGGAGATGAGCGGGCTCCTGTAAGGCAGTCAGTAGCAGGGGCAGCCAAGTGCAGATCTCTGGGGGGCTGGCGTTGGAGCTGAGCACTGAAAGATGGGACTGTGTAGACTGGCAGAAGCCTAGGTTAAGAGCTCTATAGAAATCCCAGCATGTGCCCAGTCATGAGGAAGGTGGGAGGCTGACAGGAAGGAGGGCAAGTGTGGCTGGAATGTGCTTGTCCCGGGGCACTGTGCAAGGAAATAAAACTACTGAGACAGGTGATAAATACATCATGGGTAATAAAAAGCTTGAAATTTATTCTGAATATTACATGGCATGACCATGTCTACATAGTGATTTCCAGGCCAACCAGGGCCTACATAGTAAGAACTTGTCTTAATCTACCCATCCATTTGTCCATCCATCCATCCATCTGTCTGTCCGTCCATCCATCTCTAATAGACAATGGGTACAGTCTTTAATACCACAAACCCCAGCATAGAACCCATCACTGTATCACGTGACATAAGTGGTTCTCTCTCTCTCTCTCTCTCTCTCTCTCTCTCTCTCTTTCTCTCCCCTCTCTCCCTCTTAGGATCTCAATAGCCTAGGCTGTGGTCTTTCTGTCTCATGCTTACCAGTACCAGAAATGTAGGTGTGTGCTACTGCACCCTCGGATTTCTCTTGTTCTCTTTCTCTTTTTAAAAACCATGTATGTATGTATGTATGTATGTATGTATGTATGTATGTATGTGTGTATGCAGGTGTGCACTTAGGGGATGTCAGAGGACAACTAAAGGGAGTCAGCTTTCTCTTCCACCATGTAGGTTCTTGAGACTGAACCCAGGTGATCTAGCTTGGTAGCAAGTGCCTTCACCAGCTAAGCCACATCATTGACACCCTTTTGAAAATTATGCTTATTTGACTGTTTGTGGTGACACCCTCTTTTAATCCCAACACTTGGGAGGCAGAGGCAGGATCTTTCTGAGTTCAAGTTCAGCCTGGTCTACAGAGCAGTTTCCAGGCCAGCCAAGGACATATAGTGAAACCTTGTCTCAAAAACAAGAAATGATGTTTATTTACTTACTTATGTGTTATATAAGTGTGTGTATGTGTTTGTGTGTGTGCGCGTGTGTGCGCTCACATTCACACATGTGCCACGGCATGCATGTTGTAGAGGTCAGAGGACAGTTTGTAGGCCTCTGCTCTGTTTCTACCATGTGGGTCCTGGGGACCCAATCTTGTCATTGGCTTGATGGCTGCCGCCTTTACCCTGCTGAGCTGTCATCTCACTGGCCCTGGCTTCTCTTTCTGCAAAGATCATTTCTTTATGGAAGAGTGGGTCACGTGGCCAGTGAACTGGGGACGCTGTAGCTGTCACTGCTGCTGTTACTGAGGGACTTCTGACGGTGACAGGGAAAGACAGTCCTCTGTCCTCTGCTGGACAGAGCTCCCAAATGTGGGTGCGTCCAGGGAGAGACTTACGGTTTTCTGCTCTGCAGCTCGAGGCCGGTGGTGGACGTTATCACTGAGATGTCCTTCTCCCCAAACGAAATCCCGGTGCATGAGGTGGAGTGCTCCTTCTCAGCCAGTGAGGAGCGGAAGGAAGGAGTCAAGCTCAAGGTGTGCTTCCAGATCCAGGCCCTCACGCCTCAGTTTCAAGGTCAGCGCCATCCTCCTGCCCCCAGAAGAGCTCCCGGCATTGGGAGGATGCCCCATCATTCCACTCTCTCCCTCCTTCGTGTCCAGGTAGCCTGCTTGCCAACCTTAGCTACACTCTGCAGCTGGATGGCCACCGGATGAGGAGCCGAGGTCTGTTCTCGGGAGGGAGCCACAAGCTCAGCGGGAACACACCTGTCACCCCCGAGAAAACCTGCAAGGACTTCTGGTTTCACTTCCCGGTAAGGGAGCTGTTGTTCTGGGAAGGACTGACCGCAGAGAGAAGCAATGAGCGTACAGGCTTAGCTCTGTCACCATACAGCTGTGACAGTGACATTGACATCTTTGTTTGTTTTGCTTTTGTTTTTCTTCGAGACAGGGTTTCTCTGTGTAGTCCTGGCTGTCCTGGCACTCGTTCTGTAGACCAGGCTGGCCTCATTCACAAAGATTCATCAGCCTCTGCTGGGATTTTTGTTTTTTCAAAAGTTTATTTGTATATGTATTTTATGAGTGCTCTACCTGCGTGCGCGCCTGCACGTCAGAAGAGGCACCAAATCCATTCCCGGTGGTTGGCAGCCGTGATGTTGATGCTGGGAGCTGCGTCCAGGGTCTCTGGAAGAGTAGCCAGAGCTCTTAACCCTTGACCCATATCACCAGCCGTTGGCCAATTTTTTTTTTTAAAAAAAATGTTATTTTGGACAGTTGCTGAAAGGTCCAAATGGAGTTGGCTTGTTGCTTGTGTTTCTTTTCTGGGGTGTCAAACTCACAGAACCAGAATTATTACCCAGATGGTCGGCACCCACCCTGAACGGTTCTCCACTCCCAGTATAGATTTGTTTCTGACCAGTACTGTGTCCCTCTGCTCCTCGCACCCCACCCCTTTTAACTCTGGAAACTTAAAACATAAATTTGCCCAAGAGGACAGCAATATGGCGTGGGGGACCTTGAGCTTTGGGTCTGGGTCTGTGGGTTCTTGACTCTATTGCTCTCAGTTCTAATCTGAAGACAATCATGGCAGTTTTTAGAGCTCTTCCCTTCATTCTGAACAGCGAATGATTGTGCCTACCTCTCAAACTGAGAGCCTACCTAGTGTTCCGGCCACTAGTAACGACAAAAGGCTGATGTACCGACTCCGGAGTCAAAGAAGGAATAGCCTAATTGCTCTGGAATATTTTTGCATGAAATTTGATAATGACTGTCTAGAATACATAAGTACATAATATATGTTACTAAATAAATGTGTATGTATAACGTGTATATTATACACCTATATTATGTATGTGTACATATTTATGTATATGGGTGTTTTGCCTGTATGTATATCTCTGTACCACTTACATGTGTGGTGCCCGAGCAAGACTGAAGGCATCGAATCTCCTAGGTTTGGAGTTACAGATAGTTGGGAGCCATCTGTGGGTGCTGAGAATCAAACCTGGGTTCTCTGGAAGAGCAGTCAGTACTCTTAACCACTGAGCCATCTTTCAGCTCCCTAAAGCAATCTTTGAAAAAAATCATTTGAAAAAGGTCTCACTCTGTAGCCCAGGCTGGCCTGGAGCACTAGGTAATCCTCCTGCCTCAACCTCTGAAGTCCTGGTATTACGAGCATGAACCACCACACCTGGGTCAATTTAATAATGGTGTCTTAGTTACTTTTTTATTGCTATGAAGCGACACCATGGCAGGGAGCGTGGCAGCAGGCAGGCACGGAGCTGGAGCAGCTGCCAGTTTGCATCTGACCAACAAGCAAGAGGCAGAGATAGCGGGAATTACATGGACTTTTGAAACCTCAAAGCCCACCCTCAGTGACACACCTCCTTCAACAAAGTCACACCTCTTAATCCTTCCCAAACAACACCACCAACTGGAGACAAACTATCCAAACATATGGGCCTATGGGGACATTCTCGTTCAAACCACCACAAGTGGCTCAAGGGCTTCCATTACAACCCTGTGGGCCCCTGGGGGACTGATTCGTGATGTCTGGCAGTGAGGAATGAAAGCTTGTGCTGAGAAGCACATTATAAATGCCTGGTACATAATAGCTGTGTTTTGTGCATTTAAATGTATGCAGTGGGGAAGGATAAGTTCTTAACACATGGAGGACAGATGCGGAGTGCTCTCAGGCAGGGGCATGGCTCTCATTAGAGTCCTCATGACTCTGTGTTCTCACCCTCAGATCTGCATTCAGGACCTCATCTCCCCTATCAATGTCTCTCTGAATTTCTCCCTTTTGGAGGAAGAAGGAACACCGAGGGACCAAAAGATGGTAGGATGAATGGAGGGAGGATGTTAAGGGAAGGCTGGAAACTCTGTCTTGCAACAATAAAGCTAATATGTGTTACTTAAGTGAGAAGGGGTTCATAGGAGTTTGTATTTAAAACTGCTTTGGGAAGAAGGTTGGGCAGGGTCTTCCTCAGGCTCTGAGGGCTCTGAGGAAGAAGAGATAATGGGTGGAGTCTGGAGGGTCTCTTCAGTGAAGCTGTTCCAGGTCCTACTGGGCATCAGCCATAACCACATTGCAGGGAGTGTTGACTGAGCTTCTGTCCCGCCCAGTCCTGCAACCATTTAGACCCAAAGAAACACACAGAGGCCTACATTAATTATAAAATGGTTGGCCTAGTAGCTCAGGCTTCTTAATAACTGTTTCTTACATCTTACATTAACCCATAATTCTTATCTGTGTCAGCCACGTGGCTTGGTACCTTTTATCAGTTAGGCATCAGATCTCCTGAAACTGGAGTTTGGAGCTATCATTTACATGAGTGCTGGGAATTGAACCCGGGTCCTCTGGAAGAGTGGTCAGTGCCAACTGCTGAGCCATCTCTCCAGCTCCTCATGGTGGCTTTAGTGCCAATGTCAGAAACCAACTGAAACTTTATGTGAGCAAGAAAGGGTGTTGGCCAAACCAGAGGCACAGGTTTAGCTTCGTGTCTATCTGTGTCCACACGCCTGGACAAAGGCACCAAGACCCTTCCTCCCTCTCTTTCCTTTTCTCTCTCCTCCCTCCTTCACATAGCCCAGACTGGCCTGGAGCTTGTTCTGAGGCCCAGGTTGTCTTCAGACTCCTGGTACTTGCTTCCATTCCCTAGATCCTGAGCTTTCTTTGTTTTGTGTGTAGCTAACTGCCCTTGTATGATACCTTTGTCAGACTCCTGCCAACCAAGCAAAAGAGAGAGACCTCTCTGTTGTAGTGATCTAGTCTTATCCACACCCCTAACCCAATGCCAGGGACCAGGCCTAGACCAGATCCATACCCAATATGTATGGAGGCAACCAAAGCCGCGAAGGGCGGAACCAGATATGGGAGGAGACATTGCTCCTGTCACATGGATATTTAAGCAGCTAGTCCCAGCACTGATGTGGGCTTCACTGCAGCAGCGTGGACCTGAAGGGCAATGGAGGAGCAGTGGGATTTAGGGGAGAGGCATGGAGGGAGGGAGGTTGCAGTCAGGTACAAAAAAAAGAAAGGAAAGAAAAGAAGTGGAGACTGGGCTGGAGAGATGGCTCAGAGGTTAAGAGCATTGCCTGCTCTTCCAAAGGACCTGAGTTCAATTCCCAGCAACCACATGGTGGCTCACAACCATCTGTAATTGGGTCTGGTGCCCTCCTCTGGCCTGCAGGCATACACACAGACAGAATATTGTATACATAATAAATAAATTTTAAAAAAAAAGAAGTGGAGACTGTTCGTTAGGCAAGGGGTGGAAAGGACCCCCAGCAGCCCTAATGAGAACCCAGCCCATCAGAAGGGTACCTGAGGGCACAGTCACCATCAGATGATCTTCCTGGGAAATGTCATTAGTTGTGGGTTTTACAAAATGAGTAGATTAGGGAAGGGCAGCAGGGGCGGGATGGGATGTGGGGGTGGCGTGTGCTGATACGGTCAAGGAAGATGGGTGATGGACCTTGCTTCTTCCAGACAGACAGCTGAGGGGGTCAGGGCCCTGGACACCCACCCATTTGGCTCATGGTTCCATGGGTAATGGCCACCTGTGTGAATGCTGAGGTGGGTGGGGATCAGTCAGTGGAGACCACTAGGCCTCTATCCACGTAAAGACGCGTCTTCTAGATGCAGCCATGGTAACCGCTGAAGTTAGGAATGAAGGGTCGCATTACCTTTAGAATATAATCCCAGTGCCCCAGCATCGCCCACGAGGCTCAGTGGACCCTGGACTCCTCTGCTCTGCTGCTCCTTCTGAAGTGCTGTGCTCTGGTTCCTCCTGCTCCTGGGAGAGGCAGCTGCCTCTTGCCTCAGGGCCGTTATAACCTCTGGATACCCCCCCCCCCCTTTCTTTTCTTTCTAATGCGCTAGTCAGCTGTCTGTTCTGGTAACAAGAACTTGAGAGAGAATTTTTAAAGAAGAAATGTTCCTTTGGGCTCAGGACCTCAGAGGTTCCAGCCGTGATCATCAGTTGGCTCTGTTGCTCCGGGCTTATGATGAGCACATATGGGGGTACACAGTAAAGCCCCCTCCCCACGTTGTTATAGCTGGATCATAAAGAGAGAGGAGGACAGACTTGGGGTGCCAGTATCAACTTCTGCCTCCAATAACAACATTCTTCACTAGCTGTTCTCTCTTAGAGGCTCTGCCACCTTCTAATTGCAGCGTAGGCCGGGACCAAGCCCTTGACACACAGAGAGGTGGGCATTCTAGATCCAGATCCAGCTGTTCCCGGGGACGCCATTGCATCAGAACACGTCTTTGTCCTGGATAAGAGTCCTTTCTCCATGCTCTGAAGCTTCCTGTGTGTGTTTCATCCTAACTCCTTCCCCACTGTGGACATTGCCTTGACATTTCTCCACGTGTTTTACAATCATTCACATTACCCAGCGTCCAGTAGGGCTGGCAGGGCTGATGTAGAGGAGAAGCTCAGGAAATGCTGGGGACAATGGAGTCGGAGAGCAGGCCTCGGAGGATAGGGTGTTGACAGAGGCAAAGCACAGAGAAAGGGCCACTGGCGGGCAGGTGAGGCCAGATGGTGGATGCCCAGGTGCTCCTGCCAAGGGTGGAGCTGTACAGTCTGCCTTGTCCCAGCCCAGACAAAGGGAGGGAGAGGCACCCCACGCCTCATCCTCCCATTGTGAAGCTGTCACCAGAGAAGGACCGTGTACCTGGCTGTGGGTGTGGTTAGAAGACCACAGTCATGCCAGATGAACCCCAAGCCTCTGTTACCCCCTCGCCTGAGTGCTCTGTCTTCACTCTTCCATGCTCAACAGGGCACAGACATGCAGCCCATCCTGAGACCTTCGATACACGCAGTGACAAAGGAGGTAAGAAGGGGGAGAGGCAGACCTGGGGGCCTGGGGGCCCTGTCCCGCCCTGCTGGGTCCGGGGCCTGAGCCTCCTTCTGGGTCCTGGCCTTTCAGATCCCTTTTGAGAAGAACTGTGGTGAGGACAAGAAGTGTGAGGCAAACCTGGCCCTGCTGTCCCCTCCCAGGTGCGTAAGCCCTTGTCCCTTGACCCCGTCTTGTCCAAGTCCATCCTCCTGAGGTAGCTGCAAAGAATACCGTGGCAGTGTCAAAAGGTGCTTCACTCATGGGCTGTGTCCACTAGGAAGGAGACGTCCTCTCTGGTCTCACCTTGCTTCTCTGAGAAAGGCTGTCATTATCAGAGTTTACACGTGGATTATATAGTGTCAGGGCTCTGGACCTGAGCATAGGATGGTGTCTATGGCCAGCCAGCTCCCAAAGTCTGAAGTCCTCACCTAATGCTGTCTCCTGCCATCTTGGCCCCCATGACTTTTTTCTGGTCACCCCCTCCCATCCCCCAGTTCCAGAGTCCTGCAGCTGACTTCCTCCGCCAGCCTTGCTGTGGAGTGGACACTGAGAAACTCGGGAGAAGATGCTTACTGGGTGCAGCTGAGCTTGGGTTTCCCTCCAGGACTCTCCTTTCGTAAGGTGGAGATGCTTGAGGTGAGCTCAAGGGCACCACCTGCCTGAGTAGGTTCCTGCACTGGCTCCTGTTCCTGCAGTGAGTTTTGGGTAGCCCAGATGGCCTGAGTAGGTGGGATGGCAGCTAATGTGTAGGGCCCTGATGGTCACGTCTGCATTCTCAGCCTGGTGATGTTCATTAAACTCTGGTCTGAGGCATAAACTCTGTGGGCCCTGAATTCTCTTTTTGGAGCTCCCTGCCCCCTCAAATGAGGCTAGGAAATTGGAATAGGGCTGGGGAGATGGTTCAGTCAGTAGGGAAAGGATCTGTTTTGCATATATGAAGACCTGAGTCTGGTCCCCACGTAAAAATCTCACACATGTGTGCATCCTCATACACACACACAATCAACTTAAAAAGTAAAATTAAGAGCTGGGTGGTGGTGGCGCACGCCTTTAATCCCAGCACTCGGGAGGCAGAGGCAGGCGGATCTCTGTGAGTTCGAAGCCAGCCTGGTCTACAAGAGCTAGTTCCAGGACAGGCTCTAAAAAAGCTGCAGAGAAACCCTGTCTCAAAAAACCAAAAAAAAAAAAAGTAAAATTAAAAGGGACTACAGAGATGGTTTAGCACTTACGAGCATGGACTACTCTTCCAAATAACCCAGGTTCAGTTCCCAGCATCCATATGGGAGCTTCCAACCACTGTATCTCCAATTCCAGGGTTCTGTTGCCTCTTCTGACTTTGGTGGGCTCCTTCATGTATGTGGTGCATGTGTGTGTGTCTGTGTGTGTATGTATGCATATATGTGTATACACACAAATTCAACTACACACTCATGTACACAAAACAAGTAAGTATGTATGTATTTTGTTTTGTTTTTTGAGACAGGTTCTCACATGTAACTCTGACTGGCCTGGAACTCCTATGTAGACCAGGCTGGCCTCGAATTCACACACATCCACCTGCCTCTGCCTCCCAAGTGCTGAGATTAAAGGTGGAAGTCAACATGCCTAGCTAAAATAATGATTACTAAAAAAAATAAAAACTAAATAAGAAGGGAAGAGAGAGAGAAAGCAGTACATGAAAGAGGCTCTGGTGTCTTCGGTGCACTGGTGACATGAAATGACATGCCCCAGCAGAAGGCTGGCATCGTTTGCGCGGTGCCATGCGTTGTTTGGAATAGGACTTTCAGGGTGCTGGCGCAGCAGGCATGAAGCCCTGCGTTCCTTCCAACACTGAATACAGCTGGGAAGTGGGTGGTACCTGCCTGTGATTCCAGCGCTGAGGAGTGGAGACGGAGATTTGAGGGGGGTGCGTGGGAAGGGCAAGCTCTCTCCTCTATTGCCTGGTGAGTCAGTGACTAGTCTGCAGTGCTCAGTCTGGGGTACGGTCACTCCGAGCAGACAGAACTTTTATGTTTCAAATACTGTTTTAAACATCATAAGTGGTCACTATGGAAACTTGGAAACTACAGAGAAGTTTAAAGAGTTTATATGGACAGTTCATCAGCCACTGCATTTATGTCTATCCGTCTGTATATATGTATGTATGTATTTGCAACACTGACAGTTGAATCCATGGAGGGCCTTGAGCACGTTAGACAAGTTCTCTGTTACTAAGCTAAATTCCTAGCCAAGCAATTCCTGTTCTCATCTTTTGTTATTATTCTTGTTTGTCCTTAAGTGTGTGGTTTCGTTTTTGTTTGTTCGGTTCATTTAATATTCATTTAATATCGTCTGCATGTGTGTCTGTGTATGTCAGAAGCCCTGGAAATGGAGTCACAGACAGGTGTGAGCTACCATGTGGGTGCTGGGAATTGAACCTGGGTCTCTAGAAGAGCAGTCAGTGCTCGGAACTGCTGAGCCGTCTCTCCAGGGATTAAACAAGTTGAGACTTTTACCTTTTCTTTATTTTTTCTGAGACAGGATTTTTTTTTGTGTGTGTGTAGCCCTGGCTGTCCTGGAACTAACTGTGTAGACCAGACTGGCCTTGAACTCACAGAGATCTGCCTGCCTCTGCCTCCTGAGTGCTGGGATTAAAGGTGTGCGCCACTACCGCCTAGCTTAGCTTTTTTAAAAAATTGTGAATGTATGTAAGTTTTAACCATCCCTAGGTGTGCAGCTCCCTGACACCGAGTCTAGCCACACTGTCATACAACCATCTTTCTAGAACGCTTACATCATCTCAAGCCTGCTGAACACGAGGTGCCATTCCTGCCAGGGTATTCTATACTGTTCTGTGGATTTACATATTAGAGTGCACATAGCAATGGGCTCACCACATAAGTCCTGTGTATCTGCCTTATTTCATGTTACATGGCCTTTCTTCTTTAACATTGTATCTCAGTGTTGCCCAGGTTGGGCTCAGACTTTTGGGTTCAGACAGTCCACCTGCCTCAGCCTCTTGAGTAACAGCAGCTAAAGTCATGCACTGTGGGGTTCGGCTTTGCCTTCCTCTTTGCCTCCTCTGGATCTGCCTCTCTGAGCGTGTGTTATGGCAGAACACAGTCCTGAGAGCTACAAGCCCCGAGAGTTAGTGGTCCCTGGGGGACCCTGGACCTTGTTCACCAACAAGCTTCCTCTTTCCCAGCCACACAGCCGAATACCTGTGAGCTGCCAGGAGCTGGCTGAGGAGTCGAGACCCCTGAGCAAGACATTGGCCTGCAATGTAAGCTCTCCTATCTTCAAAGCAGGCCGACAGGTGAGCGTTGGGCAGCCCTCCCACAAGGGCCGAGCTGGCAAACAGGGAAGAGATCCTGGCTCTGGGGAAAGGAGCAGGTGGTTGGCCAGGAAGGGTCTATCCTGCAAGAGTATACAGAGCTGCTTTGCATCTCTGAGCCTGGATTTGGGATGAGACAAACCTGACTGAGTTAATTCATTTTGTGGCTTGCACACCTCACTTAGTCCCCTAGAGCTTCAATTTCCTCCTGGGTCCAGCGGGGATGAGCCACCTCCCCAGTGCCAGAGAGGCAGGAAGCACACACTCCATGGTCACCGTAGGGCTGGTAGTCCCCCTGGGACCATGAGACACCCTGGTTACCCCTGAGAGTACTCTGTCTTTTCTCACCTCTGTCTCCCTGCCAGGTCAGCCTCCGGGTGATGTTTAACACACTGCTCAACAGCTCCTGGGGAGATTTTGTTGAGCTGAATGGCACTGTGCACTGGTGAGCAGGATCGGCCGTGGGCCTGGGCTGGGGTTAGATGGCCAGGAAGCCCAGCTATGCTCCTTTAACGGCGTCCCTCTACCTTGTCCTTGCAGTGAGAACGAGGACTCAAACCTCCTGCAGGACAACTCAGCCACCACCCGCATCCCCGTCCTGTACCCTGTCAACATCCTCATTGAAGAGTGAGTGCAGCCGAGCTCAGTCACCTCCTCCTTCTACCCCGGGCTTCCCACCCGGGTGTCCTTGTCATCCAGGGTCCCCCCTGGTGACACGCCCTGTTAGATTCACCCCCCTGTCCTCAGCCCTCTTCCTTCTCGAATGTCTCAGGTTCAGTCAGAACTCATTCCCACCACAGCAGGCTTCAAGGTTCCAAAGTAGGAGACTTTTTCAGAGCTGTGTGTGACTCAGGTCAGCGCTCACCAGAGGAGAAGTGGGCTGCTGGCTGGCTGGCAGCAGGCTCTCTCTCTCTGAGTTTCCCTTACCCTGTGAGAAGCCTCACTAGTCTACACCCTAGTACTGAACACGGATCCCGAGAAGGCGGGTGTTGCCCAGGGCCATGCAGCTAGGAACTAAGCTCCAGTTTGTTTGATCCCAAAGCACTTGGCTGTGTCCAGTTGGGCTGGATTTCCTCCCTCCTGGGATTGTAGTGCTGGAAGAGAGGGTAGGAGCAGTTCCAGAGTGACCTTTGCCCTCTAGCCCTTTAGCATCTAGTGAGAGTAGACTCATAAGTGAGTAGCAGACTCAAGGCTCTCTAGCGGGATGTTCTGCTTACTATAGAGAGCACAGTGGCTCTTTGAAGTTGGCTCTATGTGATGAGGATGGAGTCTGTGTCTGAGCTCAAGTCTCCAATGCTTCTGAACGTAAGCGGCAAGCAGGATGGTGTTGATGTGAAAGATGGGGGCAGGTGTTGGAGAGAGGGAAGGTTCTGGAGAAAGTTGGCCTTGGCCTTCCAGGATGAGGGCCGGGAAGGAGACAGAGAGAGAACAGAGCCTAGGCAAAGGCAAGGAGGCAGGGCTCAGAGAGGGAAAGCAAGCGGAAGCCTCCACCACCGGCAGCGTGCGCGAGGCAGCAGTGAGAAGGCTGCTGGCGTGAGCAGGTGAGCTGCAGGCGGGGTGAAATCGCGGGAGTCAGAGGGCTTGCATGTGCGGAGGATACATGGGAGAAATGGTTAGCTAGACAATGAGCTGAGCTGAGACCCTAATGAAGGTGGCATGTGGTAGTGAGGACATGACTCTCAAGGTATGACCTTAATTCCAAAGCTTCAGTCCTGTCTCTCTACTGGCCTTAGTAGGACCCCGTGACAAGGTGCCTGTGAAGTCCCCGGCACGGTGTGGGAGGCTCAGAGGCTTCTTGGGGTCTGGACTGCTTTCTTCCACTTCCCATCTCTGTGCACCCCTCCCCACAGCCAGGAGAACTCCACACTGTACACCAGCTTCACCCCCAAAGGTCCTAGGACCCAACAAGTCCAGCATATCTACCAGGTATGAACTTCCACAGGGAAGGTCCTTGAAGCCACACTCTCTTTTAATATTTCTATGTTTTCAGGCATGGGGGTACGTTGCGATAACAGGGCCTAGAGCTCACCCAGATAGCGCCTTGGATTGCACAGGCTGGGTGGTGGCCGGGGCAGTTGCTATTCCAGCTTTTCAGTCTCTCCTCTTTCCCAGGTGAGGATTCAGCCTTCTGCCTACGACCACAACATGCCCACACTGGAGGCCTTGGTTGGGGTGCCACAGCCTCACAGTGAGAGCCCCATTACACACACGTGGACTGTACAGATGGTGAGTACCGCTTAGAAGAGGACAGAGCCCATGGTGGGAACAACTACACTGAACTGCTAATGTGGGAAGGGAATGTGGACGGGTGGACCCAGTTCCATGGACTCAGTGATGTCTGAACTAGACAAGGGTTATCTGTCTGAGTTCTGTGGGGGAGGAAGAAGCCTCAGACCTACTGAAGACCCCATCTCCAATTCCTAGGAGCCTCCTGTCACTTGCCACCATGAGGACTTGAAGAGGCCATCCGGTGAAGCTGATGTATGTGTGTGTGTGTGAGCTGATGAACCAGGCTGGAGGTGGGCAGTAAGCTGGGGATGGTGGGCCTCTCTGACTGCTGTTCTTGACCACAACAGTCTTGTCTGCCTGGAATTTTGTTCCGCTGCCCACTTGTCTTCAGGCGGGAGACCCTCATCCAAGTGACGGGGACAGTGGAACTCTCGGAGGAGATCAAGGTAGCACCTGCTTGTAGCTGGCAGTGGGGAGTGTTGAGGATGCATTTTCTGTAGGAGTGATGGGGATGGGCTTCCCGCATGGGCTCCCTCCTTTGGTCTCTTCTTAAATAACTCCCAAGCTTGCACAGCTCCAGTGAACAACAAACCACCTGGATCTGTTTGACATTTATAGGGTTGTTTTTGTCGGGGAGGCCTGTTGTTTGTTTTTATTTTGGTTTTCTTTGGTTTTGGTGTTTTGAGACACGATTTCTATGTTACCCTGGGAGTCTCTCTGTAGACCAGGCTGGCCTTGAACTCACAGAGAGGGACCCACCTCTGCTTCTGAGTGCTGGGATTAAAGGCAAGTGCCAGCACTCATCTTTGTTTGCCTTTGAGTTAGAGTCTCACAGTGTAACCAGACTAGCCTAAAACTTATGATCTTCCAACTGTAGCCTCCCAAGTACTGTGATGAGGGCCATGTACCACAGTCGCCAAGGGTAGTTACATGTTCTTTCTGGGAGACTCCCCTCTGATGCTAAGGAGTGAGTGACATGTGAGCCCATCACAGTAGAGAAATAAGATGAGGCAGGGAACTGGGTCCTCTCCTTCCCTGTGTAAGCGAGCACAGGTCTGGGGTCTCGGGCCTGTCCTGACAGACACTCTTCCTGCTCCACAGGCCTCCTCCACACTCAACCTCTGCAGTTCCGTCTCCATCTCCTTCAACAGCAGCAAGCATTTCCATCTGTATGGCAACAAATCCTCCATGGCTCAGGTACAGACCTCAGAAGCCTGAGAACTGGCAGCAGAGAGGTCAGGGAACCCATGCAGAGCTCACAGGAGGGGGTCACGTGGGAGAAGGGAAGTTCTGACCCCAGTCAGAGCCTCCTCTAACCCAAATCTTTGTGAGGTAGGAAGAAGCAGACCAGATGCAGGTCACTTGTTTGAGGTGTCACAGACGTGGATGTCTACTAAAGATCAGCGCAATGGTACCTTAGCAAAGGGCCACCAGCTCACTGTGAGCACAGCGGCCCAGGGTTAGGGGATCAGGCGATTCAGTGTGGCCAGAAGATGGATTTAAACCCAGAAAGCAAGTTCTTCTGGGCTCTGAGTGCCCAGCTGAGGTGCTTCCCCCTGGCAAACCATGGCAAACCATATAAGTCTCAGGGCAGCCTGCAGTACATGTGACCAAGTGACTGGCAAGGGCAATGGGTGACACATTTATAGAAAAGGCTCTGTGGCCAGAGCCCAAGGCTATGATGCAGCCCACGCATAAGAAATAAGACTGGGGATGGATGGTCCAGGCACACAGGGGCGTTTGGGGTGGGGGGCTCTTCCCCCCATCTAGCTTTCGTCCCCAGGTCCTCATGAAGGTTGACGTTGTCTACGAGAAGGAGATGACGCACCTGTATGTGCTCAGCAGCATTGGGGGGCTGGTGCTACTCTTGCTGATCTTCCTAGCACTCTACAAGGTAGGAACTTTTAATGGTTAAGCATGGCCAAGACAGCTAAGGCAAAGGGGGCGGGGAGTGCTGGCAGGTACCAGGGAGGAGCATACTGGACCAGGGAGTATAAGCCACAGAATAAGCCTCAGCTCACCCCATCCTTCTACAGATAGGCCCATAAGACTCAAAGAACGAGTGAGAGAGAGTTCACCATCACTCAGTTCAACGCAGGCCCAGTCAGGACTAGGGTGAGGGGGGAAAGAGAAAGGAGGTACGCATATACTGAGAACCTTCTGGTCCCAGCTACTGTTGAGATATAATATAAATATGGTCCCCACTCATATGAGTTCACAGTCAACATACAGGAACACAGACAGGAGTGAGTACAATGAAGTCTATACCAGGGCCTGTTTATTCTGGAACATGTATTGGAGGTGCCTGACTCAGGCTGGAGGACCTGGGAGTGTCACCAAGAAGAGGTGGCATTTGAGCTGAAATCTGGACAAGAAGTAAAAGTTAGGAAGAGAGAGGGCCAGAGGACAGGTGTTCCCTTGGAAAGGCTTAAGAGTTTCAGAAAAGAAGCCCACTGCAATGGCCACACTGCAGTCCCGGCTCTTGGGGGTCAGAGGTAGACTCTGCAAGCTCAAGGTCAGCACAAGGCGCCTATGGAGACACTGTCTCAAAAGTTAAGGGAGAAAGGCTGGAGAGATGGCTCAGAAGTTAGGAGCACTTGCTGCTCTTCCAAAGGACCCGGGTTCAATTCTCAGCACCTACATGGCAATTCACAACTGTCTGTAAGTTCCAGGGGATCCAGCATCCCCATGCAGACATGCATGCAAGCAAAACACCAATGCACATACAATTGAAAAATAAAAGATAAGGGAGAGAGGCAAAAACAGGGTAGAGCCACAGAGCCTGCTGGGCTTGCTTCCCACTGAATGCCTTGCCCTGATGTCTCCTGCGCTGTGGCCACCATCAGCTCTGCCTCCTCCTTCTGAACTTGGCTACTTTTCTGCTCCATCTTCTGTTTTACACCTTTCCTATTAGGACCATTTAAGCTCCTTGCCGTAGACGGTTTCTTGTTTGCATCTATCTAAACCACGTGACAGAACAGCAGTTGTTCCCACTCTCCACACTCGTCCAAATAGTGTTAGAGTTAATTCTCAGAGATGGAGACACTGGAGCACACACACACACACACACACACACACACACACACAAATTTTAAGTTTCCAGGAGACTGTGCACAGCACACAATTTAGTACCACACAGCTGGGTGGTGGTGGTACATGCCTTTAATCCCAGCACTTGGGAGGCACAGGCAGGTGGATCTCTGTGAGTTTGGGGCCAGTCTGGTCTACAGAGTTCCAGGACAGGCTCCAAAGCTACAGAGAAACCCTGCTAAATAAATAAATAAATAGCACTACAAGCCGGGTGGTGGTGGCACGCGCCTTTAATCCCAGCACTCGGGAGGCAGAGGCAGGCGGATCTCTGAGTTCGAGGCCAGCCTGGTCTACAAGAGCTAGTTCCAGGACAGGCTCTAGAAACTACAGGGAAACCCTGTCTCGAAAAACCAAATAAATAAATAAATAAATAAATAAATAGCACTACACTATTGATTCTCCCTAGTAGAAGATATTGTCAAATTACCCATCTGAGATCTAAACACACAGAAGGCCCTGGGCTCCAGTTTTAGCACTGAAAAAATAATCACCTACTTAAAAGATTAATATGCGACATATACATACATACATATATATATATATATTTGTGTGTGCATGTGTACACTTTATATATGTAGAAGCCCGCAGAGGGAGGTTAGGAAGAGACTCAGATCTCCTGGAGTTACGGGAGGTGCCGGGACCTGAACCCAGGGCCTCCACAAAGGCTCTGAGCACTCCTTACTGCTCTGCCATCTCCAACCCTGTTTTGTGTTTTGTTTTGTTTGTTGAGACCGGCCTAGGCTGGCCTTGACCTGATAAATTGATAAGTCACTGAAAATGATCTTGAACTATTGAACCTCCTGCCTCCACCTCCCTAGTGCTAGGAATATAGGCCTGCCCACCACGCCGGGCTTTTTGCAGTGTTGGGAATCGGCCTGCTTCCTAGCAAGTGCTCTGTCAATCAAGCTACAGCTTAGCCCACAGGAAACTTTTTTGTTTGTGTTTGTTTTGTTTTTCAAGATGAGGTTTCTTTGTGTAGCAGCTCTGGCTGTCCTGGAACTGGCTTTGTAGATCAGGCTGGCCTTGAACTCACTGAGATTCACCTGCTTCTGCCTCCCGGGCACTGGGATTAAAGGCCTGTGCCACCATGCCTGGCCCCAAGAGAGCATCAGTATGTAGCCCAGATGGCTAAAACTCAAGGTCCTCCTGTCTTTCCTCCTGAATTTTAGGACTGTGATCTTGGGTCACCGAGCCATGCTGATACATGGCATGGTGTATCTAATGAGTCTAAAGAATAAATTGCCAAACTTAAAGCTTTTTAAAGTAGTTAGGAGATTTTAAAAATATATCTATTTCTTTAATTTTATTATTTTCTGTGGGGGATGGAGGGAGCAAGGTAACTCTGGCTGTCTAGAACTTCTGGTGTAGGTCAAGCTGCCTTGAACTCATAGAAACCATCCTTTCTCTGACTCCAGAGTGCTAGCATATACCACCATACCTAACCAAAATGGCTTTTATTTGTGGGCTGGAGAGTTGACTCAGTGGTTAAGAGTACTTGTTGTTTTTGCAAAGGACCCAAATTCAATTCCCAGCACCCACATGGAGGCTCACCACCTCCTCCTCATAGACCATGCACACAAAACACTCATACATACAAAATAATAATAAATAAAAAAGAATCTAAAAAATTTTTAAAAATTTCCTGCAATTGGTAATATTGATGGAGGCCGCTCATTCATTTCCCGGCTGCCCAGACCCGAAATAACTACACAGAAACTGTATTAATTGCCATACTGTTTAGCCAATACCTTAAGCATATTTCTGGCTAACTCATATCTTAAATTAACCTATTTCCATTATTTTATATTTTACCATGAGGCTTGTGGCTTACTAACAAGGTTCCAGGTGTCTGTCTCCTGTAGCGGCTACATGGCTTCTCTTTGACTCCACCTTCTTTCTCCTAGTATTCAGTTCAGTTTTCCCACCTAGCTCTATTCTGCTAAGCCACCGACTGAAACAGCTTTATTCATTAACCAATAAAAGCAACCCATATGCAGAAGGACCTCCCACACCATGGTGGGAGTGGCAGGGGAAGGATGCCATAGTGCCCAGGTAGAAGTCAGTGGACAACTTTCAGGAGCATGCTCTCTCCTTCCACTGCGGCTCTGGGGACCAGACTCAAGTCGACAGGCTTGTGCGGCCAATGTTTTCCCTGGCGCCTCTCACTGCCCCTTAAAACAAAGGATTTCTGAGCAGCAAGCATGCAGATACCCCTGTCCTCAAAGCAGCTGCCATGTGGCTGCAGTGTAAGATCTTATTTGGTGGCATAGGGCGTCTTCACGTCTTGCAGGGCTGCTCCTCTCTGGATGTCGCCCCACTCTGTATGTTTCTGACAGGTTGGCTTCTTCAAACGGAACCTGAAGGAGAAGATGGAGGCCGATGGAAGTGTCCTGAACGGAAGCCCTGGCGAAGACGCGGACCCTCTGGCAGCATCTGGAGAAGAGACCAAAGATCCGGGCTGCTTGGAGCCCCTCCATGAGGGGGACAAGGACACTGAGGCCTAGGTCTGATACTCCAACAGCCCAGGGCTAGACTTGAGGGCACCGGCACGGACCAGCTTCAGCCACATGACGCTGTGTACCCTTATCCTTGGCTAGTCATGGCTGTCCCTAGCCCTAAGTTTCCCTGTTGTGAGCCTAGAGCTCCTACCTATCTGCAGGTGTGTGATAAAACTCTGCGGATGGAGGTTGGGGTGGGGGCAGAGGCGAAGCCCTGTCTCCTGCTAGCCTGCCTTACCGGCCCCAGAGAGAATCTTTGGTCTGAACTTGGAGACACTGTCATCTCAGGATCCCGTTACACTCCGGCCCTCCCAACTGCCCTCGGATGTCCCAGCCTTCTGGATCTGCCGCACGCTCTCTCCTTCCTAAGGTCTAGCCTAGGCTCTGCTGACAGACTGCAAATCCCACCTGTGCCATTGCGTTGCTACTGCAGGTGCCTTCTTCTTGAGTCAAAGACAAAATTCTTGATGAGCCTTAGAAGATTTTGCAAAAGCAGGCCCAGTGGCCCTCCCAGCCTCTGCTGGAGATAACCTGCCTGTTTCCCATGTCTCTTTCCCGCCGCTCTCTTCCAACCTGCAGTCAGTGCAGCCTTTCCTGCGTCCTCTTCCGCCTGGAACATCCCTGCCTCCTCCTGTCCTGGCAAGGGAGGTTCCACACTGTGAGCGAGCATTGCACCAGCCTGCACTTGTCTCTTGTCTTCCATGCTGTGTTCCTCCTCTCTTTGATGATTTAATTCCTGCCTCCCAGTGAGCTCCTTGAAGTTAGTTCATCCGTATCTATCCTGTTCACCTTGGGTTTCTCTGGTGACATCACCAGATGTGACATCACAGGGTAGGGATGTAGGAGGTGCTTGATACCATTTCATTAAATTGGTGATGAAGGCTGTGGTAAGATAGAGGAACAGCATGGATGAGCCCCGGACATTGCATCCGTGAAGCCTCTGCTTTCCAGACTCCTTCCCACCCTGCTCAGTCCCCAGCTCCTACACAGAAGGAACTCAAGGAGCCCCCAGCACAAAGCACACGCATGGTGGTTTGAATGAGAGATGCCTCACACGGGCATCTGGACACTTGGTCCCCCACTGGAGGGACTGTCTGGGAGGCTGTGGGGAGGCGCAGCCTTGCTTGAAGAAGAGCCTTACCCTGCCTGCAGTTCTACTCTGCTTTGTGCTTACAGCTGATGTGCCCTCTTGCTTCCTTCTGTCTTGCCAGTCGCTGGCTGCTGTGCCTCCCACTGTGATAGACTCTTACCCTCTGGAACCAGCAGCCCAATAAACTTTCTTCTGTAAGTTGTCGTGAGTGTGATAGTCGATCACGGCAACAGAAAAGGAAGGAACACAACATGCCTGCATCATGTGTGGGATTGCGTAAGTGTGGGATTATGTCCAGTTCTGATGGTCCCGTGCTGGGCCTGGCTCAGCATTCCAGCCTAGCTCATAGAAAGGAGTATATTCCTCTCACATTTTTACCAAGTAGAACCACAATCATTAGCCCTGCCTCTTTTCTCCTGTATTAGGTTTTGTTTTCTCTGCTTGATTTTCTGCAGCAGCTGCTGCAATAAAGCACCCTAACAAAAGCAGCTTCCAGGAGAAAGGTTTATTTTGCCTTGCACTTCCAGAAGGGCTGTGAGCGACAGTGGCAGAGGAGCCAGGAGCCAGGAGCTTGAGTGTTGTCCCACTGCCCGGGCAGTTTGGAAGCAGAGAGCCAACAGGATGTGGAGGAGGGTATAAAAACTCAGAGCCCAACCCTGACCCACTTCTTCCAATGAGACTCTACCTCCTGAAGGTTCCATATCCTTCCTAAACAACATCACCAACTGGGGACCAAGTCTTCAAATACACGAGTCTTCATGGAGGTCTTTTCCATTCAGGTCTCAACATCCTTCTCCGCCTTAGCCATCATGACCCTCAGGCTGCTAACCTTGACCTGCAGCTAACATTGTGGGTAAATTCCAAACGGAAGCATAGGAAAGAGACTAAATGGAAGAAGAGACTAAGCAATTGGCAGTTTTTTTAGGCTGGAGAGATGGCTCAGTGGTTAAGAACAATATGCTTGCAGAAGACCTGAGTTCAGTTGCCAGCACACACATTGGGCAGCTCACAACGGCTTAAAACTTGGGCCCAGGGGGATGTAAGACCTCTGGTGTCTGTGGACACCTGCACTCTCAGATACATACCCGGCCACACAGACACATAATAAACCTTCAAAACAGAGTCATATATACTAGGAATTATGCCGCCCCAGTAATTGCAGCACTAGGAGGCTGAGGCAGAAAGATCTAGAGTTCCAGGCCACCCTGGACTACCTGACCAAACTGAAAAAGATGGGGATACTAGGGGCCAAAGGTCCAGCTCAGTGGTAGAGAGCTTACCCCGTGCTCATGAGGCCCTGGCTCTGTGTGTGGACTGAAAAACAAAGACTAGAGAGTCAAGGGGGCCTCATCTTGTATTTAAAGCAAGGATGGAAGTCACAGAGATCTAGAAGCCAGAGAAGGGGCCAGTGACTAATCCTCTTCTGTGGCCAGTAAGGCCCACAGAGAATGGAGCTCAGCACTGGAAACGAGAAAACGCTACACCCATATAGCCAAGGCAGACAGAGAGAGATTCCCGAGGCAGTATTGATGGTCTTCTACCTGAAGGAGGTAGGTGAACATTCCCAAGCCTGGCATGAAAGACACAAGGCCATCATTCAGTCTGTCTGAGCCTACCAGTCCGATAGCCTTATCTGCAGAAAGGCAGGGTAAGCTGAGGTCTGTTCTTGCTCTTAGACTCCCTGGCCCAGCATGCTCCTCCCTGGTCTCTGCCAACGTGTCTCCTTTTGGCAATGCTTAACCATCATGCAGAGCCTAACAGTCTCTCCAGCTTCACCAGCCTTTGCTTTATATGACCCCATGGAACCATGGGAAGGGCTCATTAATAAGACACGAACAATAAGAAGTGAAACCCATTTTTCCAGGAAGAGGAGAAAATGTGTTTTGTTTTAATTACATTCGAGAGAGAGAGAGAAAGAAAGAGGGAGAGAGAAAGAGAGAGAGAGAGAGAGAGAGAGAGAGAGAGAGAGAGAGAGAGAATAGGTGGGTGTGTACCCACAGTACATTCTTGGAGTTGTCCGAGGACATTTTTCCTTCTACCTTTATACTCTGTAAAAAGTTTAAGAGATGCTTAGCAGTGAGGAGACCACAATGCTCATGGGAGGATCCCAGCATCCACATCAGGGAGTTCACAATTGCTTGTAAATCCAGCTCCAGGGGACCCAACACCCCTAGCTTCAGGGCACCTACACTCTTGTGTGCACATCCACAAAGATATTCTCTAAGTTTTTAAAAATATTGAGGGAATCCCAAAAGCCTTTTTTGACATGCCTTAGATCTCTTGTACTTATTAAGTTAGAAGTTAAAATGGCTACTACAATACCATTGTGCTGGCTAGTTTTATGTCAACTTGATCCAAGCTAGAAGACAAGGGAACCTCAGCTGAGCAAATGCCCCACCGCCTTGGCCCATGGACAAGCCTGTGGTGTGTACTCTTGGTTGATGATTGGTGTGGAAGACCTAGTTCACTGTGGGCACTGCCACCTCTGGACTGGTGGTCTTGGATGCTACCAGAAAGCAAACCAAGCAAGCCAAGGGGAGCAAGCCAGTAAGCAGTACTCCTCCACGGCCCCTAGATCAGTTCCTGCCCTGACTTCCCTGGATTATGGGCTACAGGCTGTTAAGATGAAATAGACCCTTTTCTCCAAAAAGCTGCTTCTGGTCATGGTGTTTTATTAGAGCAACAGAAACCTTAACCAAGACAAGCAGCCAATCCCTCATTTTGTGAGCTACCAGAATAATGGCATACGTCAGTACATGTCATGTGGGCCCCAGAAAATCCTTCCCTTGAAAGAAAAGGAAAATGAAGAGGGCAAAGGTCAGTGTGGCATATGGTGCACACCTGTATTCCCCGCAATGTGGACGACAGAGGCAGGAGGACAGTGAGTTCAAGTCCTGCCTGCTCTGCACAGAAAGTCCCAGGGGACGTAAACGGAGCCAAACATGGTGGCTCATTTTTTCTAATCCCAGTATTCGAGAGGTAAGGGTAGGCAGATGTCTGCGGTTTGAGGTCAGCCTAGTTTATATAGTCAGTTCCAGGCCAGCTGGACTATGTAGTGAAACTCTGACTCAAGACTTGACACGGTGCTGTGAACATTAAAGATGGCCGGGGTATTCTACTGCAGATGGACTCCGGAGGGCCCCTAGGAGCTGCACGGAAGCAGGAGGTGGAGTCTGAACAGCCCTGTCCTAACTCATTTGTTTGACCTGTTTTGTTTTTACATACCGTCTGACCTCTATTCTCAGGTTTCATCTCTGCCAACTCAGCCAAGCACAAGTTAAAGGTGTTCAGGACTCTAGGGCCGTAGGTTAGTGGTAGGGTGAGCATCTAGCACACTCGAGGCCCTGGATTTTATCCTCAGCACCACCAAAAATTTGCATTTGTGCTAAATGTACATTGAACTTCCCTTCCCATCATTATTCCTTAATATAACAGCTGATAACACTTAACACTGAACTAGTTTTTAGAAGAATCTAGAAATAGGTTAAACTGGAAGGGGGTGGGGACAGAGCACTTGTCCAGCTTACAGTAGGCATTGTGTTCATTCCCAATAACACAAGCAATCAGTGTAACAGAGGGTAGACCTAAGTCACCCGCAAGTACTATGACATCTTTATGAGGGAAGCATCCTGTGGTTTTGGTGTCGTAGGGTGGATCTAGAATCAACCCCACTCCCAGATACTGAGAGACAAATAATACAAAAGACCTGTGCACACAAAGCCATTTCTTTTAAACAAGAGTTCCCCAACCCCCCCCCCCACACACACTCACTTTGCTGTTCAAGGGCTTTCAAGCATGTTTGGAGGCTAAATTTAAAATCTGTTCCAGGGGGCTAGAGCCATTGCTCAGAGGTCAAGAGAATTTGCTGCTCTTGCAGAGGACCTGCCTTAACTCCTAGGACCACACAGAGGAGGGAGAGAACAGACTTCTGCAAGCCGTCCTCTAACCTCCACAAGTGAGCCACACACAGCCATGTCATGTCCATGCCTACATATATACACACTCTCACATACAAGCACACAAAATGAACAATGGATCTAAGAATAAAAATCTAGGTGCTGAAGAAGCGGCTCGCTGGTTAAGAACACTTGTTGCATTAATCATTAGGGAGAAACATCGGGCCGAGGAAAAAGCATTCCTTGCTTACAGAGGGCCCAGGTTCAGTTCTCGGCACTCACATGGTGGCTCACAGCCATCTGCCATCTGTAATTCCAGTTCTGGAGGAGCCCACACCTGCTTCTGGCACCAGCCACATTCTTATTATTCAAACTCACATGCAGGCAGAAACGCTTGTTCACATATATATATATATATCCTGACTCCAAGCAAGGCAGAGAGCTCAGCTGTAACCCCAGAACTGGAAAGCAAAGGCAAGAGGACAGACATGAGTTCCCAGGGCTACACGGTGAATCCAGGCTAGCCGGGGATACAGATTAAGGCCCTGTCTCAAATAAAATAAAAAAAAAAATAAAAATGCATTTCCATCAGGACACAGAGGCTGGAAACTTGAGAGCTTGGGGCCTGCTTGGTCTACACTGGGAGTTCCAGGTTAAAGAGGACCACATAGTAAGACTGTCTCAAAAATATATAATTTAAAAGTACATATTTGAAACTAGCGATATAGCTCAGTGTTGGAATACTTGCCTGACAAATGCAAGGCCCTGGACTTAAACGCCAGTCCTATAAAAAATAAATCCAAATTTAAGATAAAACGATAGAACTGAATATTTAAAAGCTAGGCATGAAGTCAGGCATAATGACACACGGCTTTCATTTGGGAGGCAGAGGTAGGTGGATCTCTGTGCATTTGAGGCCAGCTTGATCTAGACAAAACATACCAGTGCATCCAGGACAACACAGAAAGACCATATCTCAAAAAATAAAATAAGAAGCCAGGTATGAAGTCTTTGGATACAGCTCCACTGGGTACAGAGCTGAAGATGTCAGTAACTGGAAGGCATCTAAGCCGGGTGCTACTTTAATTGTGACACTCCCTTGCCTTGGTTCAACCCCCAGCTTCTATAATCTGGGTGTGGTGCTGCACGCCTGTACTCTTAACACTCGGCATAATCCAACAGCCAGATCTTGAGTGTGATGCCAGCCTGGGCTAGCTGGACATACCATTTCTGGAGAAAAAGGAGTAAAAGGAGCAGGGAGGAAGAAGGGAAGGGGGCTGCTGCATTGGCAGCTGGGCAGTGGTTTCTTGTATGAAGTTCATAAAAGTCTTTAAATTACTGCAAGATTTCACTTGAACAACAATGGTCTACTTCCAAAAGTACTTTCAACTTTGAAACACAGGCTAATGGAACTGAACCAGAATGTCCCTTCCAGAGTTGCAGATCATGACCTATTGAGAAGAGATGCCTTCCAAGTTATTTGTTCTTTATAAGTTTTAAGGCCCTGGGAATGACACCAGGACCCAAAGACCAAAGACACTCAAATGTGCCCATGTGGCCCAGCTCCAGGCAGAGGTGGAGCTAGGTAAATGTAGTATGAATGTCAAATCTGGTCTTCGCCACATAGTAACTGAGAAACCTCTGACCTCTGTGACTGTGTCCTCTTCTGTGAAGTGGAGCAAACCTTCAGGGGGCTCCATCAGGCCCACCCTGTAGGCATTCACTCAAAATGTGCCCACAAAAGCAGCGTTCCCAAGATGTGACCTGCCCTCCTCTGCTAAGGTCACAAAAGTCCATATCCCAGAATCCTCCGGTCTCACTGAGCTTAGATCTGCCAGTCCGAGTCTGGAACTTGAATGGGAAAGCAGATAGGGCAAGGTGGTCCCTTCAGTTGATACATGGGTTCAGAAAAAGCAGACCTGGGACCCACCAATCCCAGCTGGCCAGGCACTGAGAAGTGGTCAAGCAGGTACCCCCCCTTTGGGTGGGGCTGAAGTGTGAAGCTGCCCGCTCCAGTCTCAGGAGCCTAGGAGATCTACTGAAGTGCTGACTGGGGATGCAGGGTGGGGTTAAGCCAGGTGTGACAGGAAACAGCTGTACCTAGGTATGAGCACCCTGGTGTTTTCTGGCCTAAGCAAAGATCCGTTGTTTAGAAAGAGTTGAGGACCTCCCCACCCCTCCCACAGCCAGTCACTCTGAATGTATGCAGCATGCAAGAGAAGGACATGTGCTTCGGTGTCCATGGGCAAATAAACCATGCCCTGCACTCTGGTGCTAAGATCCCACCGAACCACTGAGCACAAAAGATTTCTGAGGCAAGACTCAGAGCTGGCGCCTCCCCCTTGTCAGGGAACTGTCCACAGACACATCTGAGGGACAAGTCTCTTACCACATGAAAGTTTTATTGAACTCAAAGGGCTCCAAAGCCTGAGGAAGACAAGGTAGACTGGGGTTTGCTCTGAGAGACCCAGGCCCTACCCCTTGGGCCCCACCCCCACCTACCTACCCTTTGCCCTCTTCCTGGTTTCACAAGGGTCTCAGCAGCTACCAATCTTCTATGCTACCCTACTCTAATTCAATGACACTCCCTTGCCCTCCCCCCTCCCCATCTGTACTCTGCCAGGACAGGCCTCCAGCTAAGGAGAGGCTGCTGCAGAGCAGCGTGGATCTCTCCTGGGGCTTCCTGTTGCCTGTCTGTCCTCCCTCCAACCTCTCTTCGCAGCCCACTTCTCATACTTCTCCAGGGCATATGACTTCCTGCACCCTGACCCATTTTCTAGAATATTCCACCCTTCTATTCTCCAGCTTTTCCATTATCCTCTCAAGCAGTTTCTCTAGTTCCCTGACCCCTTCTCTTCCGCCCATCCCTCCCCACCCTTGACTGTTCAGCGCCGGCCGGCTGCGTGGGTCCGCTGGTGGCGGATGAGGTCAGAGCTCTGCGAGAAGGCCTTTCCACAGTCATCACACTTGTAGGGTCGCTCCCCACTGTGCACGCGATGGTGCTGCAGCAGCGTGGAGGAGCGGCAGAAGCCCTTGCCGCACACAGCACAGCGGTAGGGCCTCTCGCCTGTGTGGGAGCGCTGGTGTTGAATGAGGGTGGAGGAGCGGTTGAAGGTCTTGCCGCAGTCGGGGCAGCTGTATGTGCGGCCTGGCAGATGGGTGCGGGCATGAATGGCCAGAACCGAGCTCTGGCCAAAGCGCTTGCCGCACTCCGGGCACTTGAAGGGCTTTTCCCGGGCATGGCTGCGGGCATGCGGGATAAGTGCTGAGCGTTGGGAGAAGCTCTTGCCACAGATGCCGCAGCTGAAAGGCCGCTGCCCAGTGTGCACTCTCTGGTGGCTGCGCAGGGATGAGTTCTGGCTATAGCACTTGCCACACTCTGGGCAGCTGTAGGGCCGCTCATGGCTGTGGGTGCGCTGGTGCCGCAGGAGGTAGGAGCTGTCGCCGAAGGCCTTGCCACAGTGTGGGCACTTGTAGGGCTTCTGGCCAGAGTGGGTGCGCTGGTGACGAAGAAGGTAAGAGCTATCTGCGAAGGCCTTGCCGCACCTGGGACACTTGTAGGGCCGCTCGCCGGTATGGGTACGCTGGTGTTTGATGAGGTCAGAGCTCTGGGAAAAGGCCTTGCTGCACACCTCACATTTGTAAGGCTTCTCGCCGGTATGGATGCGCTGGTGCTGGATCAGGGTAGAGCCTCGCCCAAAGCTCTTCCCACAGATGCCGCAGATGTTAGGTCGGGGGCCTTGCCCACCCCTGGCCCGGCCACCTCTACGGCCTGGACCACGAAGGGTCCCTGTCAGATTCAGGGGATTCTGGAGCATCTCAAACTGGGGTGTGGCCAGTAGGGCCCCTGCAGGCATATCAAATGGTGCTCCTAGAGGCAGTGCCCCTGCGGGTTGCTCCCCAAACCCCTGAGTAAAGGAGTCCAGGGGGTGCACTCCTAAGGAGATGCTCAATGGGTTCTTTTCCTCTGGGTTCAGAAGCATGTCTGCACCTTCCTGGAATTTGGAACTTTGAGTTTCAAATTCGGGGCTATGGGTTTTGAACTCAGGGTTCCGAGCTTCATCTCCAGAGTTCTGCGGTGCAAACCCGGGACTCTGGGATTCATACCCGGGGCTTTGAGATTCAAATTCAGGGCTCTTCGAACCATATCCAGGGCTTTTGGGTTCATACCTAGGGCTCCCGGGTACATAGCCTGGACTTTTGGGATCATAGCCAGGGCTTTGCGGCTCATACCTAGGACTCTGGGATTCAAACTCGGGGCTCTGAGGATCTGATTCAGGACTTCTGGGTGCAAACTCAGGACTTGGGGGCACAAACCCAGGGCTTCGGGATTCAAACCCTGGGCTTTCAGGCTCAAACCTGGGGCTCTGGGACTCAAACTCTGGGCTCTGGGCCTCAAACTCTGGGCTTTGGGGTTCAAGCCCAAAAGGTATTTCTTCAACTTCATAGCCCCCACGGTCTTCTTGCTGAGAAATTGCCCCTTCGTTTTCATTTGTGTTGCCTGTGGGATCAGAGAATTATAGAAAATAGATTGATTGGTGGGTCTGGAAGGTCATTTGGTCCATTATTGCCACACATGTCTCATCCCCACTCCCCAAGGGGGGTTGCTGGCCCTAAATCAAGGTGCTGAAATTTACCACCTCCTCTCCAAAGACCCGGGACACCAAGTCTCCACCTCCAACCCCACTCCCAAGTGTCTATGCTTCCGGCCTTATTTTCCTCCCGCAGGCCACAGCCCTGTTTCCTGGTACACTCCTAAGAGGCGCGGTCCTTCCCTCACCTTTGAGAGACCCTTCGGGGCTGCCCGTTTCGTCAGGACTGTGTACATCCCCAGGCTCGAGGCCCCACGACGACGCCTCCCGCTCCATCCCTGCCAGCTCCCAGTGCAGCGGCCGTGGCGATGGCGGACGATCGTGCAACCCAGTTCGAGTGTCCGGAGCCCCGAGCCCTCGCCACCCGCCGTTTCAGAGCCGCCCAGGAGACCGGGCGGCCTGGCTCAGGCCGCGAAGGCCGGACGTCTTGACCCTGGGCCTCTCCGGCCCCTCCCCTGCCCGCGGCCCCGCCCCCTCCCAAGGTCTCGGATTGTCCTACTGCCCTCGCCGGCCCTCGCGCGTGTGGCCCCGCAGGCGAAGAGGCTAGTCTACTCCTCCGGCAGTCCCCAGCCACTACTCCCAGCCCGAGACCCCTCGTCTTGGCCCCCCGAGCCCCGGCTGGGCTACTGCTCTCCCGTCCCCTCCCCCCCCACACACACAGGAAGTGTCCGTCCCTGGCCAGTTTCCCCCGCTGGCTTGCGCCGCGGCCTCTCTAGGAGCGGCTGGAGGTGGAAACTCGTTGGCATTAACCCTGGACTGGCTCGCCCGGGCGTTGGGGTGCGGGCGACCCGACGCCCCAGAGCCGGAGGGAAGGACGACAGCAGTTTGTGTGCCTACATCGCGAGTCTCGGCCTGTCCAGGGACCTGTCTGCAGACCTCTCGGACCGTGTGCCCGGCCACTGAGTGTTGCCAAGGGTGAGGCGACAGGCGAGACCAAGGTCAGCGAGGAGGAGCGACGCTTCCTAGCGCCAGCGGAGGAGGCGGCTAGCTCCTTTCCTCAGCCTCGGGGTTCACTCGGACTGGCCCCGGGAACGTGGGCGGCCGCTCGTTTGACCGCGTCTCCAGGTTCAGAACCCTCCAGCCAGCCCAACTACGACAGTGACACCCGCGCCCACTCCCCCGCCCCTCCGCGCCGCGGGCTCGTTGCCAGAGAGACAGCCCCGCCTCCGCCCTGCGAGGCTCCGCCCACTCCACCGACGATTGGCCACTAGGGCTGGCATTCTGGCCGCCGCTTCCCACCTCCTTAGATCGCTGGTCACCCAGGCGCCTGGTATCATTGAGCTGAGAGCGCTCAGGCCTTTCCAACTGCTGTCTGCCTGAAATGCCAGCAGGAATGAGAGTAGGAGGTGCCAGGCGTCTCCCCGCCGGCTCGGTCTGTGCTTTCAAAACTTTCCCGCGGCCGGGCGGTGTTGGCGCACGCCTTTAATCCCAGCACTCGGGAGGCAGAGGCAGGCGGATCTCTGAGTTCGAGGCCAGCCTGGTCTCCAGGACAGGCTCTAGAAACTACAGGGAAACCCTGTCTCGAAGAAAAAAAAAAAAAAAAAGAAAAAAAAAAACTTTCCCGCGCGCCATTTGTCCTGTATTATAAAGAATGGAAGCCGAGGACTCTTAGGCTAGACACTCCTCCACGTTTCCTTCTGACCTCAGGTTTTACAGGTGCTAAGGGGTCAGTCAGAGATGCTCACTTTCACAAATCCTGAGTTCTGTTTAATCCCTGGTTTCCGGATTTTCCCGCACTGAAGCATGCAGGATAGTTCGGAGGTGAGGGTGACACTGAAGAGTTCCAAAAGGGAACGCGACAGAAGAGAGTCAACCTTTAAGGCATCTGGCTTGCATGGAGACTTGGAAGGAAGCTATCAAGTTCAAAGGAAACTCCAATACCCCAAACCACAAAAGGCGTCCAAATCCCCAGAAATGAGCCCAACATGGACTATAGGAGGTTTTCTGGCAGCTAGATAAAAGCCAGCAGTCCTCAGGGACTTTCTTGAAGCTGGTTCCCCTCTACCAAAAGGAGTCATTTCCCTTTCCTCTGGCAGAAGACACAGGTGGCTACCTGTGGCAATGTCACATTTCAGAGTCTGTGTTAGTGTCCTAGCCCTTCTCATCTCCCCTGCCCTAAACTCCCTTCAGCTCACAGGCCTCTCTCCCCAAGTTGCTCATTCTCCGTATATTCTAGACGATTGTCGTCTCTCCCCGCCTCCCCCCCATTTTCCCCCTTCCACCTCTCTCTGTGTTCCTGCTTCTCTCGCTGTGTTTTCTCTATTCTCTACACCCCCACTCCCACTATTGTTCCCTCTCTTGCAGATAGCCCCTTTCCTGTCTCCCTTAAGATAGCATGGAGCAGTTGCACCAGCAGTTGAAACAGAAGGGAACCAGAAAACACCGGCTAGGTGTGGCTTTGAAAGCTGGAGAATGTGACCCTGGGGAGATGATAATGTCCAATCTAGTCCCTTTCTGCTCTTCTGCCAAGACAAGTCTGGCAGCATTCCTGACAGCTGATGAGTCCGATTATCCCATTTGCAGGTGCAGCAGCTGTGGTTTCCTTGTTTCGTAACTAAACAAACCAGGGGAAGAAACTGGTTGAAAAGAGAGACATTTTTTTTCTTTCGAGAAAAGATGGAAGCAGACATTTGGCATATGTCAAGTAGAGAGATCCCAGGGAGGGGGACGTGGTGGGGAAGGACTAAAACTCCAGCAATTGGCAGGCTGAAACAGAAGGCGCCTAAGTTCCATGCCAACCTAAGTGGGGCGGGCACTGTAGAAAAACCACGCCAGCAGAAGCTTGTGGACATAACCACAAAGATCTTTATGCTTCACCCTGCTTCTCTGCTATAGCAGCATTCTGCCCTAAAACCTTTGCTCTGTGAATCATCCCTAGGGAGCACCCACACAAAACATACTAGAAAGTGCCCTGGTAATAGGTAGAGTTGGGCATGGGGCACCTTCATAATGGTTATTCCCAGAGCACTCACAGGTAAGAAGCACACCTGTACAGTGTGACCTCCAACTTGCTTAACCATCAGAAGATTCACTCAGACAAGCAAGGGTGTCCTGCAAAGCACAGCACAGAGTCCTCAGGCTGATGTTCGGATACAGCGTACTACCTGCACTCAGCTATCTAGCAATGTTTCCGCCTCCCTGGTACCTAGAGAGGCCAGTCTGCCCCTGGCTTGGAATCTGTCTATACAAAGGGCACTCAACAAGGAGCCAACTTCTACTTGCCATATACACACAGCAGTGAGTCTCTACTCAGGCAGTAAAGACTTCTCTCATGAGAGTCACAACTCAGCCACAACTAATCTAAGGCAAAGAAAAGGTATGGGGTGGCAAGGGTGTCTTTAAACAGTATGTGCTGAAGAAGGGTCCTGTGCATATTCTGCGTCTAGCAAGCCCAACATCAGCTTTTGGTCCAACCAACTTGGGCAGCGCTGCCAGGCCCATGCTGGAAAGAGGCTCTCTGTGTCCGAGACTTCTGCAAGAAACTACCTTTCTCACTCAAAGGAGACTCCTCTAAAGGCAGGTGTCAGCTGCTGCAGGCCTGTATACACCAGCACGGCTTCAGGTTCTTAGGAAAAGACCACGGCACAGAGAAAGCCCTTTGAGAAGAAGTCTGTGAATTATCCTCTCACCTGACACATTTGGGACTCACCTTGGAATCATTACCCTTGACAAAACTAAAAGGAAGTGACATTTTAAAAAATGATGTCATGTGTATGGATCTTTTGTCCACATGTATGTCTGTGTACCACGTGTGGGCCTAGTGTCCATGGAGGCCCTGGGACTGTAATAACAGACAGTTGTGAGCTGCCACATGGGTGCTGGGAATAGAACCTAGGTCCTCTGGAAGAGCAGCTCTCACCGATGAACCATGTCTCCAGCTCTGAAAATGACATTTTTGACATTACATGTTTTGGTAGTTTATTTATACACTTATTGATTGTCTTAGGGATTGGACCCAGGTCCTTCCACCTTTGACATTCACATACATCCTCAGACTGAAAGTGAGATTCTCCCCAATGTTGGGATGTAATCTAGAACTCTGTACACGCTAGGCAGGTGTTCTACCACTAGGCGATATTCTCATCTACCACTAGGTGATATTCTCATCTACCATTTTTCTATATTCTCATCAGAATTGATATCTTATTGAGAGGAGTGGAGCTCTCAAACTTTAACAGGGATAAGCTTCTATGTCTCGAGACTGATTTAAAGGCTAAAGGCAAGTCAGAAATGTAGTTCAGTGGTAGATGCTTCCTTAGCATGACCAAGGCCCTGGGTTCAATCCCCAGCATTGAAAGAAGAGTAGGAGCTGGGCGGCGGTGGCGCACGCCTTCAGTCCCAGCACTTGGGAGGCAGAGGCAGGCGGATCTCTGAGTTTGAAGTCACCCTGGTCTACAGAGACAGTTCCAGGACAGACAAGGTTACATAGGGAAACCAAAAGAAAAAGAGAGGGAGGGAGGGAGGGAGGGAGGGAAGGATTATTTTTAAGGTCTGATCTTTGGCAGACATTCTCTAGAGAAAATAAAATTAATTTTTTATTTTTATTTTTAGATAGAGTCTCACTAGGTAGCCCTGCTGGCCTGGAACTCACTTTATTGATCAGACTGACTTTCAGCTTGGCTTCCTGCACGTTAGAATTAAAGGTTTTGCACACCCAGCAAATCTGAAGATTCTGCTAAGTCTTTTGATTCTCAGATGTTCAGTTATAGTAGTGATCTGTTTGTCGAGGATCAGGCTCTTTTATTTGTTTTTTTTTGTTATTTCTTATGGTCTCTTACCCGGACAGGCCTTGAATTCTCTATGAACTGCTCCAACTCCAGGGTACTGGGATTAATGTGTGTGACATCATGCCAAAATTTTATACCATGGGCTTTATGAGTACTGGACAAACACTCTACCTACTGGGTCACATACCTAGCCACTGCCTCCTCTTCTTCCTCCTCCTTTTCCTTCTCCTCCTCTTCTTCATAACCAAGTAGAAAACATTCCAGTTGGCATCCACAGTGCATTTCCCTAGCAGATTTGCATTTTCTCTCTCCAGTTCTTGATCTAGAAAGGAATGTCCTTCAACAGCAGACACACTCAGTCAAGAACCCTGCTATGTGGGGAAGTTTTGATATTATGCCACTAGTTCAGACTGCATGGGCCTTCTGGTCTTCGTCTGGAGCACCAGCAGCAACTTCTGCTCATTGTCCGGTTCAATGAGTTTCTCACATCCGGTGGCTGGGAAAGGAATGTTGATGTCATCTTGATATGGCTGATGGCCTAGGAGTCTCCACTGCAAAGAGGGCAAGTGGCATTTAAAAAAAAAGAAAAAACACTATAGCAAGGAGGCCTTGCTTTGAAAATACCACTATTCCTTATCTGTGGGTTCTGCACTCACTGATTCAACCAAACAGACCAAAAATTTTGAAGGGTTGAGAATGTAACTCAGAAATAAAGAATGATTGCTTAGCATTCCCGGGGTTCTGGGTTTAACTCCCAGCACTGGGGACAGTGATGGTGGTTTCTATCTGTGCTAAACATACCATGCCAGAACTCCCCAGACAGTATAGTGTCATAACTATTTACATAGGGTTGGGAAGTCTGCTCTGGTTTCACTCCTCCAATAACCAGGGATCCAATACTTATCACATAGTGCTACGTTGTCGTGGTTATTGTTAGTAATCTAGAGAGATTGTGAGCAAATCCAGTGGTAGAATGCTAGCTAAATGTGTGTGTGGTCCAAAATTTAGTTACCAACCAAGAAAAAAAAAAAACAATCCTGTCTTGAACCTCCACCCAAATGTAAGTGACTTACAAACAATTGATTATTTTCTGCACACCACTAATGAGTCTGAGATCTTTGGGCTTCATGAGATCATTCTCCCACTGACTCCAAGGGATAGCCTAGAGGAGGGTTCAGGTTCTTTGGACCATAAACATCTTTGTATACCCTCTTTCTAGAAAGACTTGCAAATCTTACAGGAGATTTGGCTGGGATCTGTTGGAACACCATATCTGCTGCTCTCCAGGCCAGGGCAGTTGTGAGGAGCGCCTCCTTCTGGCTTAAGACCCCCCTGTAGCAGAACCTCAACATGTCATACCAGACAGCGAGAGCCCTCCTCTGGAGGAGGCAATCACCAAGATTAATGAACTGAGAATGAGTGTGGCTGAACCTAAGGGGTCTCATGACCCAAGAAAGGATCGATTAAATAATGGGAGGTTAGGTAACAGCAGGAAGTAGAGGATTTGGGTCATGTTTCTGGGCCCTGGGCAAGCCTGGCGAACTTGAAAGCGCTTGGACCTCAAAATAGTAAGCGCGGCACCTTGTAATTGACAAGCTGAAGATAGCGGCACTTTTGGCTTGAGTCTGAACGGGGAACTGGTTCAGCAAGCTGGACTTCCATGTCCTGTGACAAGGTGGCAAGTGAGCTAACCACCCAGAAAAAAGCTTGGCATTTAGGGTGACCTCGGTGGGGTCATATTTGAAGGCTTGTGAGATGGCCTCTCTATTGCTCTACCCAAGCAGGGCATTTTCTCCAAGTTTCTCCAAGTGACTTTCTGAGGTTCCAACAGGGAATGGAGTTGGGCAAACACTTGCCCAGCATGTGTGAGGGCCTGAACCCCGGCACCACAAACAAACAAACAACCCTGTGTTTTGGAAGATCTTGGTTTTATCCTCCCAAGGAAGTTGGAAACAGGAATGGATGAATAAAAAAAAATACTGAGGAGCTGCAGAAGTTTAAAGCACTGGCTGCTCTTACAGAGGGCCCGTGTGTGTGTGTGTGTGTGTGTGTGTGTGTGTGTGTCTATCACTGGAGTGTCCATCACCATCTGTGACACCAGTTCCAGGGGACCTAATGTCCTCTTCTGGCCTACAATGACTAGGCACTCACATAGAGAGCACAGATGCACACATAAATACACCCATACACACAAAATAATAATTAAAGTGCTGAGCACAGATGTTTCCCTGGGATGGTATTCACAACGAGGAGGGAGTGCTCCACCAAGGCGGGAGTGCTCCATCAAGGCAGGAGTGCTCCACCAAGGCAGGAATGCTCCACCAAGGCAGGAATGCTCCACCAAGGCGGGATTGCTCCACCAAGACAGGAATGCTCCACCAAGGCAGGAGTGCTCCACCAAGGCAGGAATGCTCCACCAAGGCGGGAGTGCTCCATCACCTGCGCTAGACTGAACTCCAATCACAAAGGAACAGACAACAGACTCACAAGGCCCTGAGAGCTTCAGAAAACAAAAGGTTCCCTTTAGGGGGCTGGAGAGATGGCTCAGTGGTTAAGAGCACTGGCTGCTCTTCCGGAGGACCTGAGTTCAATTCCCAGCAACACATGGTGGCTCACAACCATCTGTAGAGGGATCTGATGCCCTCTTCTTCAGGCATAAAGTCTTACATACAGATAGAACACCTACATACATAAAATAAATAAATCTTAAAAAAAGGTTCCCTTTAACTTCAATATTAGTCCCTTAACCCTAGCCCGGCGCCCATTTGTTGATGACGGCATGATGGACTCGTGCCTCTCACCTCAGGCTGGCCTTTCCTTTGTCTGGTTCTCTCGTGTGCTGCTCCAGCAGATTCATTCCAGTGCTCTTAAAGGGCACTAAGGGCTGTTTGGAGCTCATGGGTGGTTTTGTTTTATTTTGCTTTTATTGTTTTGAGATAGGGTCTCCTGTATCCCACACTGGTCTCCAACTCATGTAGCTGATGACGATCTTGACCTTTCCATCCTCCTGCCTCTACTTCTGCAGCGAGCAGATTACAGGCACGCAGTGCCAGGGTCCAATGCAGGACTCTGTGAATGCAAGGCATGCACTATATCAAATGAGCTACATCCTTAGATTTGATTTTCTTTTTTTAAAACATTTTCAGGGGGTACATGGATATCATGGCACATATATGAAGTCAGAGAACAACTTTTGAGAGTCAGTGCTCTCCCTGAGTGTCTGAGCAAAGAATCTAACTCACTAGGCAACAAGCACCTTTTGCCTACTGAGCTATCTCGTCATTCTGTCTTGACTTTTTTGAGACACATTCTTGCCTTGTAGCTTTCTACACTGGCCTCCAACCGACAAGCCTCCAGGTTCAGCCTCCCAAGTACTGAGATTCCAAGTGTGCAGGGGAAATATATAAATTTCCAAAGAGAAGCCAGAAACTTAAATTGGTGTGTTTTTTTTTAAATATTTATTTATTATGTATACAATATTCTGTCTGTGTGTATGTCTGCAGGCCAGAAGAGGGCACCAGACCTCATTACAGATGGTTGTGAGCCACCATGTGGTTGCCAGGAATTGAACTCAGGACCTTTGGAAGAGCACTTAACCACTGAGCCATCTCTCCAGCCCCCTTAAATTGGTGTGTTTGAAGTACTTTGATTCTTTTTGTTTTTTGTTTTTATTTTGTTTTGTTTTCAAGACAAGGATATTGTAGGATATTATTTTAAGGTGTATTACTTTTGTTTATGTTGCATTTATTTAACGCTGTGAAGCTGTGTTACTGTGCCTAAGACACCTGAAGGTCTAATAAAGAGCTGAATGGCCAATAGGCAGGAGAGGATAGGTGGGGCTGGCAGACAGGGAGACTAAATAGGAGGAGAAATCTGGGAAGAAAGGAGGAGGAGCAAGAGAACAAGGAGAGGAGGATGCTAGGGGCCAGCCGCTCAGCCGGCCAGTCACAGAGTAAAGTAAGATACAGCAGGAAGAAAAGGAAAAAGCCCAGAGGCAAAAGGTAGTTGGGATAATCCAAGAAAAGCTGGCAAGAAGGCCAGGCATCCATAAGTAACAATAAAACTCTGTGTGTGTGCCGGGCGGTGGTGGCGCACGCCTTTAATCCCAGCAAGTTCGAGGCCAGCCTGGTCTACAAGAGCTAGTTCCAGGACAGGCTCTAAAAAAGCTGCAGAGAAACCCTGTCTCGGAAAAAAAAAAAAAAAACAAAACAAAACTCTGTGTGTGATTTATTTGGGCGCTGGGTAGCAGGCTCCCAAAACACCAAAAAAGCCAAAAGAGTAAAACAAGCAACAACGCAGGGACTCGGGCTGGAGAGATGGCTCAGTGGTTAAGAGCATTGCCTGCTCTTCCAAAGGTCCTGAGTTCAATTCCCGGCAACCACATGGTGGCTCACAACCATCTGTAATAAGGTCTGGTGCCCTCTTCTGGCCTACAGACATACACACAGACAGAATATTGTATGCAAAATAAATAAAAAATATTAAAAAAAAACAACACAGGGACTCACTATTTAGCTTTGGCTGTCCTAGAACTCACTATGTAGACCGGGCTGATCTCGAACTCGTAGAGTTCTGTCTCCTAGTGCTGGGATTAAAGACATGTGTCACCATACCCTATTGAAGTACTTCAATTTTCAAATCTTGACCATTAACTTATTTTTGAGACAAGGTCTCAGGAAGTCTAGACTTGGCATGAGTTTCAGATCCCCCAGAACCACCTCTCCAGTGCTGAATTAGATACCCGCTGTCATGCCTGACTCTTAACCAGGAATTTACATCCTTGGAAAACACCGCAGTCAGTCCAGTTAGAGGGCCAGCAGCACTGCCATCCATATTAACAGGGACAGCAAAGTCCTTGCTACCTCAGTTCTCTCAGCACCAAGAAGGAACTGCCTTTCTTGCCCTCCTTTAGCCCCCAGTGGGGTTCTGAAAACAGAAGGAAACAGACCATCTGCAATGACACTGCTGACTGCCTACACTGTTTTCCCCAGGGCAGCTCTTCCTAAAAATCCTGTGACTTCCTGGAAGCTGCTGCAGAAGCTGAAGTCAACAAGCCTTTGTGAGGTCAGGCAGTAAAGACTATTATCTTTTGTTGTGCCATTTTTGTTTGTTTCATTTTGGTTTTGTGGGGTTTTTGTTGTTGTTGTTGTTTGAGATAGGGTTTCCCAGTAGCTATGGAGCCTTTCTTGGAAGTCACTCTGTAGACCAGGCTAGCCTCAAACTCACAAAGATCTATCTGCCTCTGCCTCCTGAGTGCTGGGATTAAAGGCATGCACCACCACCATCTTGGCTGCTTTGTCATTTTTAAGGCCATACCCCACACTGCTGAAACAGATGGATAATGCCTGAAGCCCACCGGTAGGTCTGCATCCCCTTGGCCAGTAGGTATAGCTGAAAGTAGCCCATTATCTCCCTAGCGCCTCTGGCCTCTGACTCCTAGCAGTGAGCCCACTGGTGCCTTCTCACAGCTAACTTCTGACTGAAGTTCCTGCCACACTGAGGAACGGGGCAGAGAACCCGACACTGTGGGTCTGACTGTGGGCTGCCAGCTCTGAGTTCTGGTGGAAGCAGTGGGAGCAGCAAGCAGAGCAGCAGGGCTTTTCCCTGGTACAGACACACAGTTGAGTGACGGCGTTTAATTATAGCTGGCTTGCAGTTTCAGAGGTTTAGTCCCTTGTCAGCATGGCGGCACACAGGCAGACACGGGCTGCTGAAGGAATGGAGAGTGCTTCATCCCGATCTGTAGGCAGCAAGCAGAGAGAATGAGCCAGGGGGACTGGATTGAGCATCTCAAACCGTAAAGCCCGCCCTGAGTGATGCTCTTCCTCCAACAAGGCCACACCTCCTCATGGTGTCACTTCTTATGAGCCTGGTGGGGGGGGGGGGGCATTTTCCCACCACAGTAATGATCCTCAGGAGGCATAAAGCAGTTTGGTTCAACAC
The DNA here is from genome assembly GCF_903992535.2 of Arvicola amphibius. Taxonomy (NCBI): domain Eukaryota; kingdom Metazoa; phylum Chordata; class Mammalia; order Rodentia; family Cricetidae; genus Arvicola; species Arvicola amphibius. The sequence goes on from NC_052047.1 coordinate 129,539,663, forward strand.
AACTTAGCAGCCAGTGTTGGTCCAAACTTGAAAAGTCTTACCCAGAGTAGTTTATTTTAGGCATAATTAAGCACAGCACAACTCCATGAAAACTTTCCTGATGATAAATAACTCAATCCCATGTGCACAATAAAGCTTAAGACATGACCACGTTCAAACTTTGTAAAGGATGTGTGACATCTTCCATAAAGATGGGTTCTATTGCTTGACAAGCATACAATAAGGTCCGGGGGAGGATCGGGTGTGGTCTCAGTCACACAGACAGCACCAGGCATTAACCACATCTGCTACAGTATCTGGACAGAGGGGACCCCACATGAGGAAATGACTCCTCAGATTGGCCTATGGGTGAGACTATGGGGACGTTTCGTAAAGACTGATGTGGAAGGCTCAGTTCTAACCTGAACCTGCAGGTCACAAACAGCGCTCAAGGGGAGGACCGGGGATAAGAAGTAAGAAAGATGAGAAATAAAGAAGATAAAAGAAAACGCTGGGACAGGAGGTCTTACGTAAGTGGATGGCTTATGCCAAGCAAGTTTATTAAAAAGTAAGACATTTAATCTTTAATCTCACACCTTTAATCTCAGCACTCGGGAGGCAGCAGTCTGCGAGTTTGAGGCCAGCCTGTTCTACAGAGTGAGTTCCTGGACAGCAGAGCTGTTACACAGAGAAACCCTATCTTGAAAAATAAAGTATAGCATCATATATACTATTTGTGTGGGGTTGAGTGGAGGGAGACACCCAAGGCCTGCAGAGAGCTAAGTCAGACAGTATTGGCAAAGAGAACGTAGGATACCTCAGATACATCTGCCTAGGGACTGATAACCACAGCCTAGGGGGAAAATTCAGGTTCCCAGAAGCTGCTACTTTGATACCTTCCAATCACTGTCTCCAGCCTCAGACTGGCCTTGCCAAGTCTGTTCCTGGACAAGGGCGCAAGCTAAAGTCCCCTTTGTCCTTTCATCAGGGCCTCTGAGAAAGTCCTGGGTCGGTTCAGTTCTCCACATGGTTCACTGTGAGTGGTGCAAACCCGGAGCAGGTGGCCTTGGGTGGAATAGGAAAGCAGGCTGAACAAGACGCAGAGAACAAGGCTGTAAGCAGTCTTCCTCTGTGACCTCTGCTTCAGTTCCTGCCTCCAGGTCTCTGCCTTGAGTTCCTGCCCTGAGTTCCCTTTATGATGAACCATGATGAACTTAGGTAAACTGTAAGGGGCTCAAGCTGCCTTTGGTCAGGGTCTTTATCATAGCCGTGGAAAGGAAAATAGAGCAGACTATTGGCCATCATCCTCCCCCAGCAGCCTGGATGGCATCACTCAGCACCACAAGAGCTAGCCAGCAGGAGGATCTGTCCCAGTCTGAGTCTACATAGTGAGTTCCAGCAACTGGAGCTGGATAGTGAAACCCTATCTCAAAAACAAGCAGGCCCACAAAACAAAAGGGGGACTTATAAAAGATAAGTCATAGAAGAAAAGAGATGGGCACTCAGAAGAAGTTTTGGTATTACAAGAATGAATTTTTAAAAATTACTAGGTAAGTTGCTCTTTTCTGAAGGGAAACAGAGGAGCGGTGGATCTTGGGGAGAGGAAAGATTGGGGAGATTGGGAGGAGTGGAGGGGGGCTTTGGTCAAGATGTATTGTATGAGAGAAGAATAAAAAATAAGTAAATAGACAAACAAATAAGAAGCATTTGTGAAAGCATCAAAAAGACAATGCTAGGTGAGCAATACAGGACTGTTCCCGCTCTAAGGGAGGAAAGGGCCGCTGTTTATTTAGTTCGGCAAAGATTGTCCACATGAGTGCAGATAGAATGTGAGCTAGCTACAGAGCATTGCCAAGACAGTACCGAGGCTAGAGCTAATGTCACAGAGTGTTCACAGAGAGCCTCAGGAAGTACAGCAAGTCCCAAGGCACTGCCCAAGAGGCCATGCAGCCCTGTTTAAAGAAACTGAACACAAAAAAGCTTGTTAGCCACATGTTGTGTAGAAGTTTCCCCCAGTACTGAGACATTCCATTCCATTCTGCAGGAAAGATCGTAAGTAGGAAGGCCTAGGATTCAAACTCAGATCCTCATGCTTATTTGAGAAGCAGTCTTACCACTAAACTCTCTTCCTGGTCCCTGCCCCCTTTCTTTAGATAAAGTCTTATTTAGCCCAAGCCTCTAGCTCTCTTTGCAACTGAAGCTAGCTGTATTTTTGTTTTGCTTTGAATTAGATTTAGTCATTTATTTTATGTGTAAGTGGTTTTGCTTGCATGTATGTGTACCAAGTGCATGCTTGGTGCCCAAAGAGGTCTAAAAAGGGCATCAGATCCCCTGGAACGAGAGCTACAGATTGTTATGAACCATATTATGGATGTTGGGAATTGAGTCTGGGTCTTGTGCAAGAACAACAAGTGTTCTTAATTTCTGAGCCATCTCTCTAGCCCCTGGCCTCAAATTCTTGACTCTCCTGCCTGGGACCTCCTAAGTGCTTGAGCTGAGAGGTGTGTGTTGCCATAGCAACATAGAGGGTTGTCATTGACCTTAATCTTACATGTTTTCTTTCTATGTTAAGTCAACAGCCTTCATCTCCTTGTTTAAAGCAAGTTCTCTACGGCTTCTGTCTGGCATATGAATTGCCAACACCGTTACCCTGGACTTCAGGGCCATTAATCAGTAAAATGAAAATTAGTTGCAATCCCATGAAGGTTGATCTGATAGCATAACTGAGCTCATGGCTAAGTGAGTAATGAGCAGATAGAATACGCTCTGGGAACTCACTGCACAGAGCGTTGACTCAGATCTTGATGCAATAGCATTTGCCGTGGGGACCCCGCAGGAGCCCTTCAAGCATTCTTGCAACATCTATTATCATTCCTTGATCTCCTCATTATGCAATATGGACTGGGCAAGAATGCAGGAGAACAAGATAATAAAGTCAAGAAGAGAATCCAGTACTGGCTAGAGAAAGATAATATAGCCTTTGGCCTCTAACTCACAGAGATCTGCCTGCCTTTGCCTCCGGGTGCTGGGACTAAAGGCGGGTGCCACCACACCCAGCAGATTTTTCTTTTCTGTTGTGCCAGGGCCACTCACGTGCTGAGAAGGGCTTAACACAGAGCCACAACTCCAGCTCCAAATGACTGACTTCCTTGCAACAGGTCTCATTCTGTAGTGCAGATTGGCCTTGAATTCAAATCCTCCTGCCTCAGCCTTCCCAGTGCTGAAACCAGACTCCATCACATCCTGGCTAAGTGAATAATTTATTTTTGTTTATTTATTGAGTGTTCTGCTTGTAGGTAAGTGTGTGCACCAGGAGTGTGCCGTGTGCTCTCAGAGGTCAGATGAGAGCACTGGACCTGGAGCTGTGGATGGCAGTAAGCCACCAGGTGGGTGCTGGGAATCGAACCCAGGTCCTCTGAAGAAAAGTGCTTTTAAGCACTGAATCATCTCGCCAGCCCTTTAAGTGAGTCGCTTCACAGTAAAGAGCTACAAATCCAGGCTGAGGACACTCGGCCATACAATGCGGAGCCCGTGGGGCCCTGGGTACAATCCTCAGCACTCACACACAAAATAACCAATATATCGAGAGGACTTGCATCGTAACTCCAGGCTTCAGTTTTGGAAAGTGTATAATACAAATGATAGTTTGCAATGACATTCTCGGGTGCCAAAATAGAAGTTTTTAAAATTCTAAGTTTAGGCTGTCTAGATGGCTCTGCCGGTAAATGAGCTTGCTCTGCACCCCTGATGACGTGAATCTGACACAGCATCTACAGAAGAGAACAACTCTCCAAAACTGTCTGATGTGGGATGTTCTTCTGTATAAGTGTTGCTTTTATTGGTTAATGAATAAAGCTGTTTTGACCAATGGCTTAGCAGAGTAAAGCCAGGCAGGAAATAGAGAGAGAGTAGGTGGAGTCAGGGAGATGCCACGTAGCTGCCAAAGGAGAAGACACGCAGGAACCTTAGGAACCTTACCGGTAGGTAGGCCACAGCCTCATGGCGATACACAAATTGATAGATAATTTAAGATGTAAGAGCTAGCTAGGAATAAGCATGAACTATTGGCCAAACAGTATGGTAATCAACATAGTATCTGTGTGATTATTCGGGTCTGGGTGGCCGGGAAACTGTCCTGACATCCACATGCATGAACACACAATAGTAATAATAGTGTGTGAAAGCATATCTGAGGGTAGGTGAGTGCCCCGTGTATGGGTGTGTGTGCGTATGTGACCTCAGATGTCATGCTCGGGAACCAGGTCTGCCTTCTCCGAGACAGTGTCTCTCATTGCTCTGGAGCTCACCAGTTAGGCTGGCCAGGCTCGGCACTGAGCTCCAGGGACAGTCCACCTGCTGCCCAGCTTTGATATATGGGGCTGCTGGGGATGAATTTGGCTTCTCCGGCTCTAGAAAGTACTTTACCGGCAACTATCTTCCCAAGCCCTCCCCTTTTTCTGTTGTTTTAGCTATTATTATTTTTAATAACATGTAAGTATGTGCATGTGAGTACAAGTGCCCGCAGAGGCTCTGGCCTGGAGCAAGGGTTACAGGCAGTTATGAACCACTGGGCATGTTGCTGGAATTGAACTCAGTTCCTCTGGGGGAGTAGTATGTACAGTCATGTTTCCAGACCAAAGCCCAGATTGCATTGAATTTGTGATCCTCCTGCCACAGACCCCCAGGACTTGGCTCACAGGTCCTCCTGGCAGGAACTCATCAGTGCTGTGGTAAAGACAGCAGGGGTGAATGAAGCTAGCATTCTGCTTAGTCTCAGCTGCCAGGAAGCTGGGGAGAAGAATCTTTTGAGCTTGGGTTTTCAGGGCAACAGATACTGAGATGTCTCTTAAAAGGTGTGCTGAGGAGGTTACTCACAGGATAATAGCACTTGCTGCTCTTCCAAAGAACCAGAGTTCGGGTCCCAGCACCCACATCAGGCAGCTCACAGTTGCCTGTAGTTCCAGTTGCACGGGACTCAGTGCCCTCTTCTGGCCTCAACAGGCATCTACACACACATGTGCATACATGTACAGACATACACATGCACGTTTTAAAAAGACATCAGTAGACCGTGAACCCGACGGCTTCACCGTTTGATCTTGAGCAGGTCTCTCTGCCTGCTGTAATCTGTCTTTGACCTAAAGGGACAGAAGAGCTAAAACTCCCTCCAGCTCAAACAGGTGAGGAGACCCCCTACCTGTGTCTAAGAGTGGCTACAAAGGCTCAGCCCAGGGTGTTCCCAGACTGGACAGAGCTTTCAGGTCCTTTCTCCCCAGATTCAGGAGCTGCTGGCCTCTCCTGGGTGGGCACCAGATTGGTGGTGAGGGCAGAGTGAACACAGCAAAGTGCCCAGTTGTTGTAGGGTCAGATAACCGGCCCCCAGTGCCTCTTCCTGAGGTTTCCTCTTCGAACTGCTTCCTTCCCCAGTCAGTTAGGGGAGGTAAACAAGACAACAGGCAAGAAAGTACTTTGAGAGCAGAGCCACAGGAGAGAATACAAGAGACGAGCTGAAATAAAGCTTGCGAGCTTTGTGTCTGTCTGTTTCCCCTCTCCTGCCATCCAATTATACACAAACTCTTTGGTTCAGAAAAAAAACTAAATACCACCAACTTTCAAGAACGATCTCTCTCCCTCCACCACTGAAATCAGGTCAATGGAGTTGCAACTCTTACCTGCTGAGTCCCCCTCCCCCTTGTGTGTGTGTGTGTGTGTGTGTGTGTGTGTGTGTGTGTGTGTGTAACTAAAGGCAGCTTTGAACTTCTGAACCTCCTGCCTCCAAATACCAAGTGGCACAATTATAGGCATGTGCCACCACACCCGATACATGCAGTCCTGGGAACAGAATCCAGAACTTCTGTCTTTTTTGCTTGGCTGAATCTTTTGGAGTTGTTGTTGTTATTCAAAAAAAAAAAAAAATAAAAAATAAAAACAAAAAAACAAAAACAAAAAAAAAACCTAAAGGCCTAGACCTTCTTTTGTGTGTGAAATACTTTGAATTTAAGCCTCAATTAATTTCACTTGTTATTTATTTATTTATCTTAGATGGAGTCTCAGGTAAACCTAGCTGGTGTCAAGTTCCTGACCTTCCTGTCTCTACTCTGAAGTGCTGGGGTCATAGGCATGTGCCACCACCACACGCAGCTCTTGACTGAGGCTAATAACCCCTGAAAATGCAGCTGGCTCGGTTCACACAGAGCCATCAATTCGCATTAATTTAATTAATTTAATGCCTCTGCATTAAAGACGCAGTGGACTAAAGAAGGTTCTCTTCCACCTCAAGCCTTCAATGCTACTGAGCCGGAAAACTGCCCTTGCCTCTCACATGGAGTTCTAGTGGGTTTCCCACCCTAGCCCAGTGGACTCAGAGCCTAGGGCGGTGGGATTGGTGTGTGTGTGCAAACGCTTCTGGTAATCACCCACAAGACTGTACTCTGTCCCCAGGACCAGCCCTCGCTAGAACTTCTGTGACTTCTGGAGGATGCCAGAGATTCAAGCCTCTGGGCTTCCGACAGTGTGTGTATTTCACCTTCTATGTTGGAGCTTTCAAGACCATTCCCCGCACTCCTGGAATATCTCTGGGTAGTGCCTGAAGTCCACAGGTGGATCCAGGCCCCCTTGGCCTGTGGCCGGGGATATAGATAACTGACTGGCTTCTCCGTCCCTTTGGCCCCTAGCTCCTGGCCGATGGACCCACTGATGCTTCGCCACTGCGGACTTCTGGCCAAAGCACTTGCCACACTGAGGGCACGGGTAGGGACGCTCGCCACTGTGGGTCCGCCTGTGGGCTGCCATTTCAGAACTCTGGCGGAAGCAGCGTCCACAGTCAGGGCATGAGTAAGGCTTTTCACCCGTGTGGGTGCGCACATGGCGCCGAAGATCTGAGGCATGGGCAAAGGCCCTGCCACAGTCTGTGCAAGGAAAGGGGGTCATGCCGCTGTGGACCCGCTGGTGCTGATGGAGCGCAGAGCTCTGGCTGAAGCAGCGCCCACAATCAGCACAGCGGTAGGGCTTCTCCCCAGTGTGGACTCGCAGATGGGTGGTGAGGGCAGAGCGCTGTGTGAAGGCCCGGCCACAGTCAGGACAGCGATGTGGCCGTTCCCCTCGGTGTATGGCCCGGTGCTTGCTCAGGGAGGAAGCTCGACCGAAGGGCTTGCTGCAATCAGGGCAACGGAACGGCTTTTCACCAGTGTGAGTGTACAGGTGCTCCACCAATGTGGACCGCCAGACAAAACTCTTCCCACACACATGGCAGCCATGACGCTGATCTGCTCTTGGGACAGCGGCGTGGACACCAAGAGGGGGGTGAGGGTCCTTGGACAACAGCTCCAAGTTGCGAGGGGGTCCAGCAAAGGAGGGGTTAGGCTCCTTCGGCCCAGCTTGTGTAGAAAACGTCTTCTGGGTTGCCTCAGACTCTTCCCTTGGTCTCTTCCTTTCTTCCTGTCTGCAATCTGCTCGGAGACCAAGAAAAAGCTCAGAATCTGACTCATCCTGCTCCTTGATTTCCACACCCCCACAAGGTGACAGACGGGGCACGGGAGGGGAGAGGCCACAGAATCTGAGCATGCAGGGTGCGTGGATGTCCGGAGGCAGCATAAAGAAAGGCATCAGTGTGGTCCCCAGTTCCAAGCCCAGCGGGCAGAGCACTTGGCAGAGGTGGCCAGGAAGAACTGAAGGAGCCTCCAGAAGGGAACCATAGTGATGGCAGCAGGACAGCCATAGTCTAGTGGCCAACTAGATAGGAAGTGGGAGCACAGGCACAATCACAGTCCCTTTCTAGGTGAACCCAGGGATAAACATAATGACTTTGGCCAAGAAAAACAGTTCAGGGAAGAAACTGCCAGGCAGGTAAGTGGAGTCACCAGAAGACACCATAATGGGCCGGCTACTGAATAATCCCCCAAAGACGGAGTACCCAGTCCTTCACCTGAGTCGGCTTCTGTCGGACAAAAGGCTACCTCTGGATCCTGGGCACCGGGTCCCCACAGTTCTGCCTCTTCCTCCACCCAGGAGATGAGCGCTGGCTTGGCGCCTCCGCCTCCTGAAGGGAAAGAAAGCAAACCCCACGATATGGGTACGCCAACCCCCTTGGTCCCGGCCGCCTGTTCCCAGGGCTCCCCATTCCACCGCCGGACCCACGGTGTCACGCGCGGGGCGAGCCCAGGCGACCAGGAAAGGCTCTCACCGAGCGCGCGCAGGAGACCATAGGTCTCGCGCATCACCTCCCGGTACAGGGCTCTCTGAGCCGGCTGCAGACACCCCCACTCCTCGGGGGAGAAGTACACGGCCACGTCCTTGAAGCTCACCGCCCCGGGCTTCCCGAACGCGGACCGAGCCGAGGACCTTCCCGGGGCAAGTGGCTGCGCCATGGGGACCCTCCCCCGGCTCGGCCCCGGGCCAGTCCAGAGCACCCGGGAACGCCTGCCCAGCCCCAGGTGTCCGCGCTCGGATACCAGGGCCAAGAAGGGACAGAAACCAGTTCCGTGCACACCCTAATGTAGGTAAAATCTGAAAACTGAAAGTAGCAGGTACATAATCAGGACTTGAGGTTGCCTGCATAAAATTGGTGGCAGTGGGGTCTCACGAACTAGGCTCCCTAGCGGTTGTGCCCAGGGTTACGTCACCGGTCTTTCTAGGTCATTGTCTTCTAGCCCTCATCCAAAATGGCCACAGAGTCTACAAGTGCCAGTCTGAGAACAAGTCCCAGACGGAGAGGCCCCCATGTGGGCGGGAACTTCCCTGTGGAGATGCAGTGGGGCGTGGTACTCTCCAAATAACAGCTCTGTGATGTCTGATCTGCTCTCTCAAGGTCAGCTAGGTGGAAGTGGCCTGTGAATGGGTGTTTAGTTTTTTGCTTCTGGAGAGTGTATTATGGAGCCGGAATCCTGTGGAGGGAAGGTAGAAAAGGAAGCGGGCCCTCAATTAGGGGGTTTCCACCAGCATGGTATAGAAATCTCAAACCAGCTGAGGAATACCACTTCTGACAGATCAGATATCACAGAGCTGTTCTTTGAACAACCGGGACACCTGGGACATTCACAAAGGCTCACTTCTAAACTTCTAAGTGTCCACCTGCCCATCCAGACTTCAATGCCATGAGGAATTACCCGTCGGTGGTTTCTGGGCTGTTTGTGAGATTCCCATCAAATACTCAAGAGAGGACTGAGACCCTACTTACGGTCATATACATTCAGGCTTTGAGCCTCATTCATTGCTATTTTAATATAAAATACTATCTATGAACGGAATATTATCTCCATGTTGGCATCATTCACAGCAAACGTTAATGTGCTGGAATTCTTGCTCCTGAGCTGGGGAGTGGCTTCAGCCAGACTTCAGGACAAGGGGCTCTTTTCCCTTCTCATGCACCCATAATTGTCCCGACTGTCTACCGTGCCTCACTGCAAATCTGTTGGATCAAGATGAGGTTTCTGTTCACCGAGTCTATACTAAGCTGAAAGCAGATGTGAATCCCCTGGGCGCAGAGTGACTTCAGATCTTCGGCAGACTGTGTTGAGGTCTGAGTGACAGAGGAAGCTTCCTCCGGCTCTAGCAGGCCACTAGCACTGAGCCCCAAGCATGAGATAGCTCAGAATGTGAAACAGATCATCCCAAGCCCTCCTGGCTTTTTAGCTTCAGTTGGATGATCTGACGTTGTTATTCTGTTATTTTGCCACCCGCATCTTTGCCAGCTGCACATCTGACAGTGTGTTACTATTCAGAATGTCACAAATGACCCATTCAAACTATGGGCATGGCATCTGAACAGAGGGTTCTCAGGAGAAGAAACAGAAATATCTCAGAAAGTGTTCATTGTCCCTAACCATTACAGAAACACAAATCAAAACAACTTTGAGATTTCGTCTCACCCCAGTCAGAACGGCAAAAATCAACAAAACAACGGACACAAATGTGGGAGAGCACAGAGGAAAAGGGGGCTCCTTCAGTGCCAATGGGGTTGTGAACTTCTCCAGTCCCTCTAGAAACCGCCGAGAGCCTGGTCATAAATCTACCGTAGGACCCAGCTCTATTTTAGGTGTGAACCACCATAGCTGGCGCTTCGTCAGCCATGTTTATTGAAAGTGGAAACAATCCAAATGTCTTTCAATTTAGAAATGGATAATGAGACCAGGTGATGGTGGTGCACACCTTTAATCCCAGCAGTTGGGAGGCAGAGACAGGTGGATCTCTGTGAGTTCAGGGCCAGCCTGATCTACAGAATGAGTTCCAGAACAGCTGGGGCTACACAATGAAACTTTGTCTAAAAAAAAAAAAAAAGAAAAGAAAAGAAAAGAAAAAAGAAAGAAAGAAAGAAAGAAAGAAAGAAAATGGACGATGGAAATGTGATGCACTATGGAATGCCACTCAATTGTATAAAGAAAAACGAAAATTTCAGGTAAATGGATCAAGTAAGGCAATCTATCAAGAAGCAGAAAGACAACCATTACACGTTTTCTCTATTCTGAGGTTCCTAGCTCCAAATTGTCAGATGTGAGCTTATAATCTGGAATAACCACACAAACCAGGAAAGTAAAAGGGGCCATTGTTGGGGTTGGGGAACAATAGAGAGGGGAATTAGCAAGGTATAAGGGAGGAAATGGGGAAAATAGGAGAGGGCTCTAATCAGAGAGGGAAGAGGGAGCTAAAATAGAAGGAAGGGATAAGATAACAGTAAGAATATCTGAAAAAGTCATGAGAAATCATAGAATAACTATTAACTTAAAATACCTATAATACATGTAAGACGTGTCTATAGCTATGTATATAGTTTAGATGAAACTTTCTCCTCTGGGCTGACTATGCTTCCCCGCAAGAGTCATGGACATCTAACAAAGCCCCACCATCCCTGCGCAGCCCTCTTCTGAGTTGTTGAACAAGGTTGTCCCAAAGACTCCAAAAACATTATAGGCTAATTTTGTTGTCCTTGGTTGCCCCCTAGAGGTAGAAGATAAGTCCCTATTGCTGAAACACGGGATTGCACTTCAAACACAGGATCCAGAGGACCCAAACTGGATCTGACTTGAAAGCCTCCCTGAGGACTACATTTCCAGATACCAGAAAGATTCCAGGTTTTGGTGGCAAATACCTTTAATCCCAGCATTCAGGAGGTGGAGGCAGGTGGATCTCTGTGAGTTTGAAGCCAGCCTGATCTACAGAGTGAGTTCCAGGACATTCAAGACTACACAGAGAAACCCTGTCTCGAAAAACCATAAAGAAAAGAAAAGATACTTCAATAATAAAATCCACCCAACACAGAGCATATTTCTCACTATCAAATTCCCAGAACCTAAAGATTAGAACTCCATACAACTTAATCCAAAGGTATTAAATACATGATATCAGAAAGCACCATGCAAGCTATGACATCTATGAACCACAGCCAGACATAATAGCCCTAAATGTGCGGTAGTATGCACATGTCTTGGTGCTAACCAACAAATTGGACTTCCGTCCTCTCAACAAGAGGGAAACCATGCCTGACAGTGACCACATAGCCAGCTACCCAGGGAGTAGCTGGAGCCCTGGAGTCGTGGATCTTGGAGGAGACCTTAAAACTACCATCTTACTAAACCAGCATAACTCTAACTACACACTGTTTCTCCATATACTCACAGGTCCGTGTAATTCTCATCCCTCATCAAGGAAAACTCTTTGCAACAGATGGAGACCCTTACAGAAAACCACAGCCAATTAAAATGCGGAGTTGTGGAGCCCAATCCCAACAGATGCATCTACAACACACCTCCTGCACCTAAGGCTTGGGGGTCATGGAAGAAGTGGGGTGGTGGCACAAAGACTGTAAGAGCCAGAGGGACAGGACATTTACTGTGAGATTCTGTCTCCTAGAAATGTCAGAGAAGGGATACCCAGGACCCCTCACCAAAATGGCTGTCTGGACACAAGGATGACCCCAAGAGGCATGCTAACATAGGAGGATGCTCACAAGCACCCAACCCTAGACAACTAAGGAATGATGGGAGGAGAAACAGGCCTTTCCAGAGAAGAGGACACTGATTGGTTACCCAACACAATCACCTCTGAGACCATACACGCGGGGACCATCATACAGATGGAGCAGGGATAGTTAGGAGTATCATAAATTAAATATAATGGAATATATAACACATATACGGAATATATTATATATGAGATATATAATATGTATATATATACATAAATAAACATAACACCAGTTAAAGGTGAATTTGAGAAAGAGCAAAGAATCTGAGAAAGTACATGGGAGGAACTGGAGGGAGATAATAGTATAATCTCAGTATGTATAAAAGACTCAGACAGTTCTAAAGGGAGGGTCTTAAGTCTCAAGAAGTCCTAAATAGAAACACTCTATACAAAGAGGGACTCTTTAAGACTCAGGAAGTAAACAGGTCACCAGCCTCAGGGACCACTCTCTCATTCCCCAAGGTCACATGGACAGTAAGGGGTGGTGAAAAGGAGAGACTTTCCATCCTGTCCAGTTGTTTACGGGTCTTGCAGGGAGTGCCAGGCTTCAGTTTGTCACTGTGCTGGGGTGGACTTTGGTGATGCAGTCGTCCTGTTCCTGTAAGGGAACCCTTGCCCATAGTCCTGTAAGTGATACTAATAAACTCTTCAGTTCACCAAAGTGGACTTTGGCGGTATTGACTTTGGTCTGTTGTTGGTTTCCTATCTGGCACTGGATGTTTGCTCATGTCTCCCCAGGAATAGAGTCACATAATACCTTATCTCAAAATAAAAAGTAAAGGGGCCTGGGGGAGGCTGGATGTGGCTCAGAGGTAGAGGGCTTGTCTAGCATGCGCCAGCCCCTACAGTCAACCCTCAGTTCTGAGAAGAAAAAATTACCACTGGGCTGTCTTCCTAATGCCCTTCTTTACATTTTCCAAGTTGTAAAATGTCGACAATAACTCCCTTGTTAAACAAACGCTCATTGCACATTTGCAATGCCTATTATCTTATTGAAATTTCAGATTTTGACAGCAACTCTTTAAGGCAGCTGTTATTAATCTCCATTTTGCTGAGAGGGCACTGACTCCCCTGTAGGTCACCGGAGAGTCGCAGAGACTGGTGTGTGCCACATAGTCAGTGCTCTTCCAGGCTTTACGACTCCCTGCTGGTGACAGTTTTGCAGGTGACAGTTTTGACCATGCCCTCCGCTAGGTCTAACTCTACCCTTCAGGCCCCCTCAGCACTTACCTCTAAAGTAGACAAGGAGTGGATGCTTCCTGAGCTGATGGGAAGGTCTCAGCTGTACAGAAAGCAATACTGAGAGAATGAAGTATCTTGTGCTTTCTCTTGTTTTCCTTTTCCTTTTTGTTTTTGTGGTGTTAGGGTTTCAAGGCCTTGTGCATGAGCCATCCTCAGTCCTTGTTTCCCTGACCCAGAAGGTCTCCCTAAATAGTCCCAACTGGCCTTGAACTCTGACCTCACACTCCCAAATGCTGGGGTAACAGACCTGTGTCCCATGTGCAACAACCACAATACCCACCCCTTTGTTCTCATGCTCTATTTTTGTCTGTAAGTCCTGCCTAACCTCTGCCTGCCTAGCTATTGGCCATTTAACCCTTTACTAAACCAATGAGAGCAACAAATAGTCATGGTGTCCAAAAAATTGTTCCACAGCATTTCTCCCTTTTTGTCTAATTTAAAAGAAAGGTTTTAACTCTAACATAGTAAAATTATATACAACAAAGCTATTGTCAACTAAGAACTATAGTTAGAATATCCAGTTCACTTGTATTTGGCAATATAGAGAATATGATCTATTATCTATCTTCTTTTCTATTTTATACCTAATTTACTTTTTATCATAACTAAGGAAAACTACAAGTTCAACTATTTAGATTTTAACATCATCAAAGACCCCAGAAGGATGTACTATTACCTAAGGACAGTGACATCTGGCTGCCTGTCCTTATTTCCTTTGTAATGTTGGGGCAGTCATCTTTGGCCTATAAGCCTAGTATGTTTGACTGACACTTCTGAGAAGCAGGGATTTTTGAAGGGCTATCCTACCTTGTCTTGGCAAAGCTTGACAGTCATTTTCTTTTGCTTCTTTCTGGTCCAGTTTGAACAGTATACTGTCAGCAAGGGCAGTTTCTTTGCCCAGTGGCTAGCTTTTGTCAAAAAGAAAGCAAACTTCATATGGAGTTTCTTTGATGTCTATCATCTTCTCTGAAGTAAATTGGTGCTGCCAAGAGCAGAGGTGTCCCATTGTCAGGAAAAACCTTATGTTGTTAAAACATTTTAAATATCATATTCTTTAGGTATTTGAAGTGTTTGAAGACCACTTATCTACATAAATATGTCCATATTAACCTTAAAAACATACCTAAAATGACTACAAGTTTGATTATTATAGATGACTAGCTGCTAACCTGTATTTCTTAATTGTACATTTTTAAATGAACCACATAAGCATAATACCCCAAACAAGAGTAGAAACACACATACACTGTAACAAAAATAACTTTAAATTTTTTTATCAATAAGCCAATACCAATAATAATAATAATAATAATAATAATAATAATAATAATAAGCCATACCAATGTAAAATATTTGAGATTAGTAGTTGTTTTGGGATAAAGTAGATTTAATAATGTACCTTTTATCTTATCATTTCTATATTATATATCCCTTTTTTCTTTTAGAAAGAGATCTTTAAATTTAATTCTGTTTAGGTTTTTTTCTAACTATAATCAATAATGACTTGTAACCAAGTCCTACCCCATGAAAACAAACATCCATAACCCATCTTTTGGAAATGTGGGTATTGTTTTCTATAGACTGCTTTTTGTTGTTTGGGGGTACTGGCATCTTTGGGGAAACTCTGAGAAAGTCAGGGTAATAGTTAAGTCTTGGCTGGAGTAGTCTGTGAGGCTGGATCATCTCGGACAGCAGCCTTGAAGCTGTTCTAGATGCAGAACTCAGAGGAAACTGCAGCAGAGGTGCTCATACATGTTGGGTCACCTGGTCCATCTGTTTTTATTAGTGTTGGGTCCCCTGCTCTGAAAATACATAAAGTTTTAAAGATAGCATACATATCTGTATTAATAAAAGTATAGACTGTGTGTTTTACACGTCAGCCAAAGATGACTTTTTGTTTTATATTTGAGTAGGTAAAATATATGTTACCTGTCTTGTAGTTTTTCTATGTTTATTTCTTTGTATCTGTATCCAGGATATTCAGGGGACCTTCCTCCATCAAACCTGGTCATCTTTAACCTTGAATAAATCCACAGTCTTTCATTTTCTATGGGAACAAAAGCACAACCTCTTCCCCAAAGCAACACATTTTTTGAGTTTCATTTTGAAGTCAAGATGTTTCTAAATTAGTTAAGTTGATTTAATATAGCAACTTTACAATCCAATGTCTCTTAGCTGTCATTTGTTCATCAATAATAAAAAAATTCAAAGATGACACAATAACTTACAGGATTCAGACTTCCCATGTATTTTCTATCTTTATGTGGCTTTTTTTCTTTTATATTACTTTATTACTTTTTAAAAGACTTTATTATTTTTAAACTAATATTTTTATGACTGTCTCTTTCTCCTTTCCTTCTTAAGCTTATGTACAATTTAAAAATATTTATTTATTATTCATACAGTGTTCTGCTTGCATGTATGCCTGCAGTGCAGGCCTGGAAAGAGAACCTGGGAATATATTATTGATGGTTGTAAGCTACCTTTGGTTGCTGGAAATTCAACTCGGGACCTCTTTAAGAGCAATCCGTGCTCTTAACCTCTAAGCCATCTCTCCAGCCCCTCCTATGTACATTTTAAAGTACACTGTAACCCATTTAGAGGTTTCTTCCATTTGGATTTGTCTTTACTGAGCATCATCTGTATTGTTCTCAGATTGCATTAGGTGAATCTTAGATTGCTATGTCAGCTGTAAAATGCAGCTCAGCTTAGTACATGGCTCTAGTACATGGCACCTGCAGGCAGCTGTCAGGAGACACATCTCTGTACTGAGACTAGGAAGCCATATTTGGATGCATTTTTGTGTGTTTGGAACCTTTTCTTAAGCTTTCTAGGGTTTTACGTGGTTGTATGTTATCCCACTTTGGGCGCCATTTGTAGCAGACTTTTCTATTCCACCATCCAACTCACAAATAACTACATGGAGACTTATTATTAATTATAAATGCTTGGTCAAAAGCTTAGGTTTGTAACTAACTAGCTCACACAACTTAAACTAACCCATATTTCTTATCTATGCTCTACCACATAGTGGTGTCTTTTTTTTTTTCAGCATGGCATTTCATCTCCTGCTTCCTCTGCATCTGGCTGATGACTCCGTCTTCCTTCTTCCCAGCAGTCTCTCAATCTGGCTTTTCTGCCTAACCTCTTCCTGCCTAGCTATTGGTCAGTCAGCTCTTTTTAAACAAGGTGCGCAACACATCTTCACAGTGTACAAAATGATTATTCCACAGAGTCAACCACTTTGGACTTAGTAACACATATGTACATCAGAGGATGGGAAATAAATCAAACTAAAATTCAAAAGCCTTTTACCTCAGAGAAATTTCCAGGTTCCCAGAGGTGTGGAGTATGCAGGTAGGGATATTCTTTCTAAGGTGAAGGATAATCTACTTCACCTGGCTCCTCTCACCACCAAGAAAGAAGCACAACACTTAGCCTATTTGGATTCTGGAGATAGCACATTCTTCACTTGGATATGTCATTCCAGTGCATATACCATATACTAGCAGCTTTGAGTGGGACCTGGGGACAGAAGGCTCTTTGCTAGGTCTGAAAGGCTGTGCAGGCTGTTCTACCATTTGTGCCACACGATGTGCCAGACCCAATGGTATTTGAGGTGTCAGTGGCAGATAGGGATGCTGTTTGGAGCCTTTGGCAGGCCACCATAGGTGAACTACAGAGGAGATGTTTGGGATTTTGAAGAAAGGCTCTACTATCATCTGTAGACAGAAGTTTCTGTCACACCTGGTCCTGCAGCCATTCAATCCCTCCCCCAAACCCACACAGAGGCTTATATTAATTACAAGTTGTTTCATTAAACCAATCAGTGTTTCATTAAATAAATACAAGTGACAAATCTTTACAGTGTTCAAAAGCATTATCCCACAGCACTTCCCCTTTTTCCTTTTCAAAACAAGACCCTGAATCTAATCTACTTTGTTTAGCTTTTTTCCTGATGACTATCCATGACAACTTGTAACCAACATACTAAACAAAGACAAACATCCATAATCTATTTTTTGGGAATGCGGGCATAGTTTTCTAGGCTACTTCCTGCTGATTGGGGGCACTAGTAATCTTATGGGAGCCCAAAGAAAATGATCAAGTCCTGACTGGAGTATTCTGTGAGGCTGGATCATTTCAGCCAGCAGCCTTGAATCTGTTCTGGATGCAGAATGTAGAAGAAACTGCAACAGAGGTGCTCTGAAACATTGGACCATCTGGGCCATCTTCTACCATTGGAAATTTTTCAGGGGATCTTCCTCAATCAAACCTTCTTTTTCTTAACCAAGAATATCCACAGCCACTCATTTCCTTTGGAAACAAAAGCAAAACCTCTTCTCCAAAGTAACATATCTTTTGACTTAAATTTTGAAGTCAAAGCATTTTTAAAATATAGAGGTTGAATTAATCCAGCAGCATTTATAATAAAATGTCTTTTAGCAGTTGTTGCTCTTTCCTCAGCAATCAAACAATTCAAAAACAACACAATAACATACAGTATTCAGACTCTCTGTGTATTTTCCATCTTTATGTGGCTTTTTTTCTTACTCTATTTCTTTTATTTTTAATTTTTGTTTTTTTGAGACAGATTTTCTCTGTGTATCTTTGACTGTCCTGGAATTCACTCTGTAGACCATGCTGGCCTCAAATTCACAGAGATCCGCCTGCCTCTGCCTCCCAAATCCTGGGATTAAAGGCACCACCATGTCCAACTACTCTAGTTCTTTCTTTAGGAGTTTTTTAAATATATTTATTTATTTTATTTATTATGTATACAATATTCTGTCTGTGTGTATGACCGCAGGCTAGAAGAGGGCACCAGACCCCATTACACATGGTTGTGAGCCACCATGTGGTTGACTGGGAATTGAACTTAAGACCTTTGGAAGAACAGGCAATGCTTTTAACCTCTGAGCTGTCTCTCCAGCCCCCTTTTTTTTAGGAGTTTATCTATCCTTTTTTTTTTCTCTCCTAAGCCTACATATATTTTTAAACACACTGTAAACCATTTAGAGGATTTTTTTGTTCACCTGAATCTGTCTTTACTGTACATCTCTATCTTTTTCTGAGAATTTGAGTCTTAAATCTGCTAACCAGAATGGCTAGGATTAAAGCTGTGGCTTTGGTTGCTGGATCCACCCTTATTCCATAGCTTTCTTAGAGTCTACTTTCATGACAGAGGTAGTAGCAGGAGCCATGTTTATTTCTACAACTCTGTGGAGTTTCAAAGTCCCTGCCACCATCAAGAAGCTTGCTGTTGGCTGCTCATAAATGCCATTTAAGTGTTTGGTGGCAGATCCTCTTAAAAGAGCTGCAAGGATTTTGAGGCTAAAGCTGAGTCAGGAAGCCTCTCTAAAAGGAGCTGTACCTCTCCTTTTCTCTAGCAAACAGTACCTACTGGAGAAAAGTTACCAAGAAGCTGTGCTTGACTCTGTTCTTGTCTGTCTAGAATCTTTATTTTTTTTAAAGATTTATTTATTTATTATGTATACAGGGTTCTGTCTGCATGTATGCCTGCAGGCCAGAAGAGGGTATCAGATCTCATTACAGATGGTTGTGGGCCACCATGTGGTTGCTGGGAATTGAACTTAGGACCTCTGGAAGGGCAATCAGTGCTCTTAACCTCTGGGCCATCTCTCCAGCCCTAGAATCCTTATTTTTAAAGCTTTCCCAGGCTTTATGTAGAAATTCTTGCCAAATGTTTGGGTGTCATTTGCAGATGGAAGTTTCTGTCCTGACCAGTCCCACAGTGTTCAGTCCCAAAGAAACACAAACTGTTTGGCCTATTAGCTCAGGATTATTATTAACTAGCTCTTATAACTTAAATTAACCCATAATTCTTGTCTATGTTTAGCCATGTGGTTTGTTACCTTTTCTCAGTAAGGCATTTTTTTATCTTGCTTCCTCTGCTTCTGGATGATGACTGCGTCTCTGCCTTTCCTCTTCCAAGAATTCTCCTGGTCTGGTTGCCCTGGCTATACTTCCTGCCTGGCTACTGGCCAATCAGTATTTTATTAAAGCAATATGAGTGACAAATCTTTGTAGTGTACAGCAGCATTATCCTACAGCAGTCATCTGCAGACAGCTATTTGCCTTTGAGAGACAGCTGTTGGCCTGATATTGGTTGGGCCTTAGTGAAAACTGAACATTAGACAATGGGACACAAGGTTTTCTATCGGACCTTGAGCTTCCCATCATGAGCTGAGTGCTATCTCATCCACCAAGTTGTAAAGTAGGACATGCACAGCAGCAATCAACTATCAAATGGAAGTGGTGTTTACATGATCAACTCTGAGCAGGTCCTGGGGACACAGGCAAGTTACATGAAGAAGTTGCCTAAATGCCTAGGGTTTCTATTCCAATTATAATGCCATCTGCTTCCAAGCATCCAACTATTGCCTCATGAGGTGTGTCCTATAAACAGATGACTAGCAAAGAGAAGACTAGGGCCTGGTTTACTGGTGGTTCTGCATGCTATAGAAGTACCACCCAGAACTGGACAGCAGCACCACAGCAAACTGGCATAACCATGAAAGATACATGTGAATAAAAATCTTCACAATAGGCAAAACTTTGGGCAGTACACATGGTATTATAGTTTGTTTGGAAGGAGAAGTGGCCAGATGTGTGATTGCTCACTGATTCATGGTCTGTAGCCAATGGATTGACTGGATGGTCAGGGACTTGGAAGAAACATGATTGGAAAATTGGTGAGAAAGACATCTGGGGAAGATATAAATAGATCTCTCCATGTGGGCAAAGAATGTGAAAATTGTGCCCCCCGTAAATGGTCATCAAAAGATGACTCCAAAAAAGGAAGAGCTCAGGCTGGAGAGATGGCTCAGTGGTTAAGAGCATTGCCTGCTCTTCCAAAGGTCCTGAGTTCAATTCCCGGCAACCACATGGTGGCTCACAATCATCTGTAATGAGGTCTGGTGCCCTCTTCTGACCTGCAGACGTACACACAGACAGAATATTGTATGCATAAAAAATAAATATTTTTTAAAAAGGAAGAGCTCAATAATCAAGTAAATAGGGTAATTCATTCTGTAGACAATTAGCCAATGTTGTAAATGAGACTTTGGTGATTGCCCAGGTAGCTGGTTGTCTCTGTCATTTCTTGCACCTATTGGAAATTGCTTGAATGTGCTTCCTGTTTACTCAGGTAATATTATTTCCCTTCTCAGGTCTTTGATGGGGTTGAAGACTAGATCATAATAGTTACTTTCCTCTTATGACTTAGCCAAGCTATTTTTAATATAAGACTTAGACTCCTTAGGAGAGAATAACTATTGAAACATTTAGCATATGTTTCTTGTTTGATGTTGTTCATGCTGGTTGTAATTCTATTTTTATGTATGTTTTTGCCTCTTCTTTTCCCTAGACAATACTTGATATTTGTTCTTATTGTATATAGTTTTGTATAAGAACTTTCTTATTTAGACAAAAAGGGGAGGTGTTGTGGGAACTCCTTCAGCCAATAGCCTTTAAGATCCCAGCCTGCTTTGACATGGTCTTGTACTATAAATGCAGATGAAAAGTGTATGTAGGCCTCTTGGCTGTTGAATTCAGTTCCAGGTCCCAGCATATGCAGAAGACTGTGGATCACTACTTTTTCTGTGAGTTTACCCCCAGATAAATAATCCTTTGTGATATCCCATTCTGGGTTATTATGGAACTCTTTTGTACAGCAACAAGACCTTTCAGGAATGAAAGTATGGGTCACCCCTCCAGGTAAAAAAGCAAGACCTGCTGAAGTGTGGCTAAAGGTGTAGGAAATACAGAATGAGTAGTAGGGGAAGACAGTTACAAATACCAGCTGAGGTCAAGTGTCCAGCCACAGAACCTCTGTCTCCTGAGTGCCAGTGTTAAAGGTGTGCACTACCACTGACCAGCCCAGAACTATGACTTGTAATGTGACCAGCTATAGAACTGTGGATTGTCACTGACACATTTTTATCTTATTTGTGAAGAATATGCTTATATATATATATATATATATATATATATATATATATATATACATCTAGTAGATATGTTTGGCTTTACTTAATGTCTTAGTTAGGGTTTCCATTGCTGTGAGGAGATATCATGACCACAGCAAAAAAGGAAAACATTTAATTGGGTCTGGTTTATAGTTCAGAGGTTTAAGTCCATTGTCATCATGGTGGAAAGCATGGTGGTATAGATGCTGCTGAAAAAATAGCTGAGAGTGCTTCATCTGGATTCTGAAGTATGCTTTCTTGTTGGACTTTCTTTGGACCTCCAGCTCACAAATAATGACATGGAGACTTATTACTAATTATGAAAACTTGGTCTTTAGCTTAGGCTTGTTCCCAACTAGCTCTTACAACTCAAATTAACCAGTTTCTATTCATCTACATTCTGCCACGTGGTTTTTATTTCTCTCCCATTCTGTATGTCCGATTTGCTCCAAGATTCACTGGCATCTCTCTTCTGCACCTAGATCCTAACCCTCTGACTTCCTCTCTCTTCCTAGAAATCCTGCCTAGTCTTCCTGCCTAGCTATTGGCCATTCAGCTCTTTATTAAATCAATCACAATGACACATCCTCACACAATGTAAACAAACACAGGATATCTTGGGTGTCACAGACCCAGCACTCAGCTCTGTGGCCTTGGGACTGATGAGCAAAAACACAGCCCTTCAAAGCCAGGTGTGGGGGTGAGGAGAGAGAGTTGGGTATTGTTGAGTTCTTAGTATCCAAAAGTTGAGTTCTCAGGATCTGAAACACAGCTCCTGCGTAGCAGGCTTTCTTGGACCACCAATCAGCTCCCAAATCAAGACACAGATGTATTATTAGTTATGAATGCTTGGCCTTAGCTTTTGCTTGTCCCACTAGCTCATAAAACTTACTTCAACCTGTTTCTCTTCATCTATCTTTTTACCTCTCTTTCATTTGTATATCCTACTCTGTGTCTGGCTGACAGCCGCCTGGCTGGCTGGCCCTGGGCATCTTTCTCTCTCTCTCTCTCTCTCTCTCTCTCTCTCTCTCTCTCTCTCTCTCTCTCTCTCTCTCTCTCTCTCTTTCTCTTCCTCTTTCTTCAGAGCCTAGATTCCTGATCCTCCTTATTCTCTCTGTCTGACAGCCCTGTCTATCCCTCTACTGCCTCGCTATTGGCCATTCAGCTTTTTATTAAACTAATCATGCGCCTTAGGCAGGCAAGGTAAAGCAGCAACACATCTTCACATAGTTAAATAAACGCAGCATAAACAATTATAACACATCTTTACATAGTTAAAATAAAATTCTGTTACAAATGTAACACACCTTTACATAGTTAAAGAAATATTCCACTACACTCCTGGTTAAAGGTCCTGGCCTTGCCAAGCATGCTCTGGGTTCCACATGAGGAACTAAGTTCCTTCTCCATACAGCAGGGCTTCAGGGAAAGTCCAGGACCTGCCTAAATCTCAACAGTAGGAAGATTTAGATGCTGGTCATTGGCGCTGTAAGATTTGGTGTTTTCTCTGATTAATCTGATTGTACTTTCATATGGTTGTTTATTTGCTATGACGTTTACTTGGTACAATAACATAGTAAATGTAACTTGCTATACTAATCATATGAGTTTACAATGAAGAGGTTTGAGACTGTCTTTTTGGTTTTTGGTGGGGATTTTTGCTTTGTTTCTGGATTTGTTTTGAGACAAAGTTTACTTGCTGGTGTTCTGAGTTACAAGGGACAAGAGAGACACTGCAGAGCAAGAGCAGCAGGGGAACCAACCTCTGACAGTCTGACTGCCTAGTAGCCAAGAAGTTCTTTTGTTGGTTGTTACACAAAAGACATTTTAGCAAGTCAATTCCCGAATACCAAAATCTTTTATCTGATCCAGGGATTGTCTGAAGGAACCAGTACCTAAGCAAGCACAGCCATTATAAGAATTCCAGGTTTGCCAGGAATGTCTTATGACTGAGGTCATCCTAAGGTTCTGAAGTTCCCAGGGAAAAGCAACCCTATAAATCTCAGATAACGAGCACTGATTATGGGCAAGAGATTACTTCAAGGCCTAGGTGGCCCTCACTCCAGAGTAACTGCCAGGTTCATGGCCCTTCTACTTTTTCCTTTACATTTATTTATGTGGCCCTGGTTGTCCTGGAACTCACTCTGTAGACAAGGTTGACCTCAGACTCAGAGATCCACCTGAATCTGCCTCCTGAGTCTTGGAATTAAAATCATACACCATCATACCAAGCTGAGATTTGAGACTTTTAAATATTTGAATTTTTAAGGATTTTGAGTGACATTTTAAAGTGGATTATATTTATAGTATGAAAAAACAAGCAAACATGAGACTTAGAGGACAAGGTTATAGTTCTTAAGATTTATTTTTATTACTTTGAAAGTAATTATTTATTTCAGCTGGCGAGATGGCTCAGTGGTTAAGAACGTTAACTGCTCTTTCAGAAGGTCCAGGTTCAATTCCCAGCACTCACACTGCAGGTAGCAACTGTCCTAAACTCCAGGTGCAGGGGATCCAAAGTCCTCTTCTGCCCTCTGTGGGAATAGATGAGGGAAAAACACTCACACACATAGAGGAAAATTCTTGCAGCTTGTGTGCATCTTAGCATCATTCCTATTTTTTTAAAAAAAAAATTGCACACATCCTTAATCCCAGCACTTGGGAGGTCAAGGCAGGGGGATCTCTGTGAGTTTGAGGCCAGCTTCCAGGCCAACCAAAGTTACATGTTGAGATCCTGTCTCAAAAATATATATTTTTATAGATGTATTGCATAGGCATGTGTGTCTATGTTGTAAAATATTTGTGTTGTGGAATAATCATTTACATTGTAAAGCTGTGTCTTTGTCAAGGTGCCTTCTGATTGGTTTAATAAAGAGCTGAGTGATCAATACCTAGGCAGGAGGTATAGGAAGAACTTCCAGGCACAGAGAGAGGGGAAGGGAATCTAGGCACACAGGACATGCCAGGAAATGCAGAACAAGTCAGAAATACAGAATGAAAGAAAGGTAAAAAGCCACGTGGTAAAATGTAGATTTAAAAAATATGGGTTAATTTAAGATATAAAAACTAGGGGGGCTGGAGAGATGGCTCAGTGGTTAAGTGCATTGCTTTTCCTTCCAAAGGTTCTGAGTTCAATTCCCAGCAACCACATGGTGGCTCACAACCATCTGTAATGAGGTCTGATGCCCTCTTCTGGCCTGCAGGCATACACGTAGACAGAATATTGTATACATAATAAATAAATAAATATTTTTTAAAAAGATATAAAAGCTAGTTAGGAATAAGTCTAAGCTATAGTGTAGGGGCTGGATTATACAGGCTAGTATTCCTAATTGTATGGCAGTCAGAATTCTGAGTGATCTGAAAAGACACAATTTGCACCTGCCACACAGATGGTGCTCACCTAGTCTTTGATAGTGAGACAGCCTGACATCATCCTAAGCAAGTGGTTATATGTTAATGTTGTTTTGTTCCTTCTATTGTAATTTAGGAGGTTGCCTGGGGAAGAGGTGTTTTTCAGTCTATGTGACAGAGCAGGCATAGATAGGAAGACATGATCTAAGTCATTCTCCCTGCTACCTAGGAAACAAAACGTTAATGAACTCCCCCTCAGTTTATGTTTTGATATAAAAGTTATTTGCAGAATAAACGCGGGTGATTTTCAGGATGTGAATTCAGGATTTCATGAAGGATCCCTGAAAACTCCCTCCCAATATAGTTATGTGAGTTGTGTTTTCATTCCCACACCTCCACTCTGGTATGAGAAATAATTTAGGTCCAGGCTGGTCCCAAACCTCAAGACTATAGTCCGAACTTTCATAATTAATATAAGTCTTCGTGTCATTATTTAGGAGCTGGCTGGTTGGACAGAGACAGACTGGTTACATATTTGATAATACTGTGTGAAGATGTCTGTTTTACCTCACCTGCCTAAGGCACCTTCTGATTGGTTTAATAAAGAGCTGAATGGCCGGGCGGTGGTGGCGCACGCCTTTAATCCCAGCACTCGGGAGGCAGAGGCAGGCGGATCTCTGTGAGTTCGAGGCCAGCCTGGTCTACAAGAGCTAGGTCCAGGACAGGCTCTAAAAAAGCTGCAGAGAAACCCTGTCTTGAAAAACAAAAAAAAAGGGGCTGAAGAGATGGCTCAGAGGTTAAGAGCATTGCCTGCTCTTCCAAAGGTCCTGAGTTCAATTCCCAGCAACCACATGGTGGCTCACAACCATCTGTAATGAGGTCTGGTGTCCTCTTCTGGCCTGCAGACATACACACAGACAGAATATTGTATACATAATAAATAAATAAATATTAAAAAAAAAAAAAAAAAAAAAAAAAAAAAAAAAAACAAAAAAAAAAACAAAAAAGAAAAGAAATAAAGAGCTGAATGGCCAATAGCTAGGCAGGAGAGGATAGGCAGGAAAAGAGAACTCAGGGGAAGGATCTGAAAGGCGGGGATTCACCAGCCAGACTCAGAGGAAGTCGGACATACAGTCCTGAGGAGAGGTAATGAGCTACACGGCAGAACATACATTAATATGCTGTAGAACAATCTTTGTACACTGTAAATATGTATTACTCTCACTGACTAATAAAGAGCTGACTGGCCTATAGATGGGCAGGAGAAATTGCACAGGAAAGCCAGACTAGGAGAATTCTGGGAAGAAGGGCAGAGTCAGAAGAGTGAGTCACTAGGAGACTCAGAGGGAGCAAGACATGCTGGAGGATAGGTAAAGCCTCGAACCACATGGCAGCACATAGATTAATTGAAATAGGTTAATTTATGTTGTAAGAGCTGGTTAGTACCAAGTCTGAGCTATCAGTTGAGCATTTATAATTAAGTATCTGTATTGGATATTTGGGAACTGGCAGGTGGGGAAGAAAAGTCTGACTACATTAATATAAGTGGGTTAATTCAAGTTTTAAGAACCAGTTGGGAACAATCCTAAGGTCAAGCTTTCATACCAATAAGCAGTCTCTGTGTCATTATTTGGGAGTTGACGCTCCAAAGAACTGCCTGCTACATACCTACATAAGGTTATGGTTTTTAAAATGTCAAATACGTGTCAGACTGACAAGGGTAAATTACTATGGTTGGTTTGAGTGTCAACCTGCACAAACTACAACCACCTGCGTAGGGAGCCGCACCTGAAGAACCGTCCTGACCTGGGAAGGCACTCACTGTGGGTGGCACCTTCTGGTAGGAACCAAGATAGAAAGGCATGGAACAGGCTTTCCTTTGGGCCACCAACCAGCTCCCAAACCATGACACAGAGCCGTATTATTAGTTATGAATGCTTAGCCTTAGCTTATGTTTGTGCCACTAGCTCTTATAACTGTTTCTCTTCATTTATATTCTGCCTCGGGGCTTTTTGCCACCCTTTCATTCTGAATGTCCTACTCCGGGTCTTGCTGCCTGACAGCTGCTAGGCTGGCTGGCCCCAGGTGTGTCTCCCTTCTTTCTCCTTTGTTCTCTTTTCTCCTGCTGGTGAAAGAATTGCCAGCCAAAGTTAGGGAGGGATCAGCTAAAACAAAGAGGGAACGTGCACAAGCTCAAGACTGGTTCAAATATTTATTCAGTACCCCCTTATGGTTAACAACCTTAATCACTGCATTACTAGGCCCTTACTCATCTTAATACTTTTCCTTTCTTTTGGGCCCTGTATCCTCAATGAGTTACTGGTTTTCATTAGGGGAAGGATCAGCACAGTGCAATAGATGATGCTACAGTCTCGATATACTCCATCGGAGACCCTCAGAGAGAACCCATGATTGGACCCTCCACTTACTTCTAGAGAGGGAAATGAGAGACCAGGGCCCAGAAAATCCCTGCTCTATAGCCCCTACACAGACTCTAAACAGCTTGGCCCAAGCCCCAACCAAGTGAAACGAAACACACCCTGAAAATGGGACCTGAGCTAGGGGGAAGAGACACTTTGTCCCTGAACCTAGAACTGGAGAAAAGCCCTGGACCCTGAAACCAGGACCAAAAGAATGCACTAAGCCCCTAGGTCCAGAGCATACCAAAGATACTCGCCCTGGTCCCAAAAGGTAAGAAAGAAAGAAAGAAAGAAAGAAAGAAAGAAAGAAAGAAAGAAAGAAAGAGTTTAGAATCGGAGCAATCTCTGCCCCTGACACGAAATCAGTCAGTCCCTGAGCAGGGAAACGGGACTGGTCACTGAGCCTCTAGAGGCTTGGAACGCCCTCAGGTCTGGATATCCCCTTACATCAAAGGCGGCAGTCAATTCCAAACCTGGAAGTCTGGAATTCCCCTTGCCCCACTAGGGGGCAGCCAATCACAAGCCCAGAGGCTTGGTTGGAATTTCCCCCTTCGCTGCTGCTTCAGACCTATGGAGGGACCCAAGTTAACTTTCAATCAAGACTCTGCTTTTGCATCAGAGACATCAGAGACATCATCTCTGGTGATGTCTTGGGGATCCGGACTTTGGGCGGAACACTACTTACTTATTCTCTCTGCCTGCCAGCCTCACCTATCCCTCTACTGCCTAGCTATTGGCCATTCAGCTTTTTATTAGACCAGTCAGGCGCCTTAGGCAGACAAGGTGAAATAGCAACACATCTTCACATAGTTAAACAAATGCAGCATATACAATGTAACACACCTTTACATGGTTAAAGTAATATCCCACAACAAAGGCATTTCAGTAGCTCCTCCTCTTGCCTTTTGTTCTTTGCCTTTACCTAGACCTATACTATACCTATACTGTGTGTGTGTGTGTGTGTGTGTGTGTGTGTGTGTGTGTGTATACGTGTGTGCACTCATCCCCTTGGTACTGTTCCTCTTGAGAACCCTGACTAAAACAGTACTCTACCAACTGAATCACATCCGCAGCCCTGCCTCGCCACATCCCTTTTTTTTTCAAACGCGAACACCAGAGAGGGGGGCAGGTGTCAGGTTTAATCTACAGCAGTCTTTACAGGCACTTTTCACAGTCTTACAAGGGATCCTTGAGAAATGTCAAAGTTCTCAATTTCATTTCCCAAGTCATGACTCCCTCGGTTCTTAGAGCCGAGTTCATCCTCTGCTCCGGATGCAGCTCACCCACACTCCTCAAAGATGTCTGGATAGTGCCGAAAGAGCACTGGCGGATCCCGGTCACCTTGGACTGGGGCTCCAGGCACAGCCCGGATCCCAGGCCTACGGCCACGGCGACCCCCGGAACAGGAACGGTGGCTCCATTGGTGCGCTTCCACCGCAAACTTCCTCTTGAAGCGCATGCCGCACTCTGGGCAGGGGAAGGGTCGCTCACCCGTGTGCATGCGCCGGTGGCTGATCAGCAAAGAAGGGTAGGCAAAGCGGCGCCCACAGTCCACGCACACATGGCGTCGCTGGCTGGCCTTCCCATCTGTGCTGGGTACCTGGGCAGGAAGCTCTGTACCTGCTGCCTGGCCTGAGGCAGCTTTGGGAGGTAGCTGTACCCCTGCAGAGGACTTGGTAGCCATAGAATAAGTCTTTTGTTGAACCACCTCTTTAGATTGCAACTGAGCAGGAGGAGTCTCTGCCAGTCTCTTGGTTTCTTCCGTGGGGCCCTGCTCCTTCTCATTTGAAGTGTCTCCTGGGAAACAAATTAATTACATTTAAAAAATCTCACTCGGAAGCCAGGCAGTGGTGGCTCACGCCTTTAATCCCAGTACTCAGGAGGCAGAGGAAGGCGGATCTCTGTGAGTTCGAGACCAGCCTGGTCTACAAGAGCTAGTTCCAGGATAGCCAGGGCTGTTACACAGAGAAACTGTCTCGATAAACAAAGAAACAACAACAACAACACACACACACACACACAAAATCTCACTAGGGAAGTAATCTCAGCATTTGGAAAAGCTGAGGCAGGAAGACAGCCATGAGTTTGAGGCCAGCAAGGCCTACATAGTGAGACCTTGTCTCAGAAACCAAAAACGGAATAGTAGGGTATGGTGGCTGCTGGTCTTTAACCCTAGCACTGTGGAGGTAGAGGCAGGTAGATCTCTGTGAATGTGAGAACAACCTTATCTAAATAGCAAGTTCCAGGCCAGCCTTACCTGTCTTAAAAAGGAAAATCAACACAACAAAAATAAAACAAAGCAGGATCTGGAGAGATGGCTCAGTGGTTAAAAGCGCTTGCTCCTCTCCAGAGGACCTGAGTTTTGTTCCCAGAACCCACATCAGGCAGCTCACAACCCACCTATGACTTCAGCACCAGGCAATGCCACGCCGCTGGCCTCTTTGGGCAGCTGCAATGTGAACACACCCACGTGCAGACACATACATTTACATGTAATGAAAAATAATAGAAGTAACTCTTTAAGAAACAAGTCTCAATAAAACGTAACACTTTTGCATAGATGCCCCTAGCTTTTGCCCAGGTGGTGCCACAATATACTGCCCAGGGACTAACACAAAGGCTTTGTTGAACATCAAACAGTTAAAATTTCTCTTTAAATGTCAAACAGGAAAATAATGGCTTCTTAACTTCACTGGGTTGTTGGGAGGATTAAATACATCGTGCTTGTTGATGACTTAGTAAATGCTCGATAAACAGTTACTGTTGCATTTTGTGTTTTGGGATGGTTGCTGTTGTTGGTACAGTGGTACTTTTATAGGTGAGGCACCATATTTGCTTCAGATGTATTCGATTCAAGGTAGCGATGGCAGATGAGCCAAGCTGTCATTATATAGTTATACAGGCTTTTTTTCTCATGTAACACTTGGCCTTGAGAAACAGAATAGGCAGACCTGAAACCAGTTCGATTTTTAGAGACATTTTAGGATGGGGGAGACGTAAATGAGACAAGGTCTCACTATATGTAGCCTTGATTGGTCTCAAATCCACCTGCCTTTGCCCCAAAAGTGCTGGGATTCAAGGCAAAGGCGTGTGTCACCACGACCAGCCTTAGTTGGTTTTTAAAAAGGAAAAATGAGCAGTATCTAACAAAACATCTGGAAATCTAAAACTTCTTTGGGCTCTGGATTCTTCTATTCTGCTCTTAACATCTCCCGAGTTTCCAAAACTCTCACAGGTCGGCTTTCTTTCCTTTAGTGTCTGACGCATGTTGACTCTTGAAATTCTGTAGGGACGCAGGGATGATGAATCTGAAAGAAAGCTTTACTAGAGAAGAAACCCCTGACAAACAAGATGCAGGAAGACTTGGGTCAATCCCTCACCTCTCGGAGTTCCTCTCAGGCTTTCCCTCTCCGCAGGATCCTGGGCGGCGGGGCTCCATGCCTCACTCTCCTGTTCCATCCAAGAGATGAGAGCTGGTTTGGGGCCCGGGAACCCTGAGAGAGAACAGGGGTCACGTGCTGGCCTGAGCGACTGGCCCGGGCAGATAGCATCCCACTAGGGTGAGGGCACCTCCTCGGAATTCAGGCTCAAATCAACCTGGGCAGGGTTTGCGTTGTTCTTGCCTGAATGGAGACTCCCGAGGAAGCCCTGGGAATGGAAGGTAACTGATGCTGCTGGTGGAAAAGTGAGGGATTAGGGCTCGCGATCCACTTGGTTGGTCTGTCTACAGCATCTCCCCTCTGAAGCCCCGAGGAGGATGGGGGGCGGGGCTCTGACCCGGGGCCTCACCGAGCGCGCCCATGAGGCCGTAGGTCTCGCGCATCACCTCCCGGTACAGGGCTCTCTGCGCGGGCCGCAAACACCCCCACTCCTGCGGGGAGAAGTACACGGCCACGTCCGCGAAGCTCACGAGCTCAGGCTTCCTGAAACCAGACCAGATCTCTCCGGGCATCGGCAACAGCAGCGGGGCCGGGGGTGGCGCCATCGGGGTTCCTGCCGGGGCAGCGGCTTGGCCGTCCCAGCCTCCGGCTTCCGGCCTCGGCTTCCCCGGGAAACCACGCCCTTGCCACGCCCCTTGGTCACGATCGGCCCCGCCTGGAGCAGGACAAAGTGGGCTGCGTGTGACCGCGGAGGACTGCAGGGCTCCAGTGGAGAATAGGGAGGCTCCATAGTTCACAGCCGCTCGTAGAGACACGACTCGGGTGAAGGAAGCCGGAAGATGCCTTCAGAAAACATGGCGACGGCCTGGCTTCAGTTGCCATTGACGGCACTGAGGCGCCATTTCTGCCGCTGGGCAAATATGGCGGCTTTCAGACTTCCACTGCCCATTTGCAAATGCAGCGCCCCATTTTCCCTTAAAACACAATGGCCGCGTCAGGAGGGTTGGTGCTCATTTCTATTGTGTGTGTGGGGAGAGGCCTTCAAAAAATACCTGCCACCTGCTGCCTCAATGCCTTCTCTGTGAGTCCTCGCAGCGACAGATGATTGGTTGTCACCGCCAGGGGCAGCTGTACTGCGATTGGCTCCGGAAAGGGGGGGGGGGATCGTTTGAGAAAACGATCTGTAGACCTGGACATCCCTGGGACCCAAGGTTGGGTCTTCCCGGTGTCCCCACGAGCATCCTGGTCAGCCTCTGGAGGCTGGTCGAGCCTGGGCACCGCATCTTAGAAACCAGTTTCGTGTCCACAGAGGAATTCACTATGCAGGTCAGACTGAACCTGAACTCAAAGAGATCTGCTTGCCTCTGCCTCTGTGTCTGGGATTAAAGGAGTGCGCCACCACTCCTGGCTGTAACTGGTTTTTAAGAGGTAGAGTGTTGGTGTTTATGGGAAGGTAAATAAGTTTATTGTTCCATACGGTTAAGTGTGTACACAATCTATTTGTGTAAAACTGAAATAAAAAGTTGGAGAGTGACTGAAGAAAGGTTCCACAATGTCAACCTCCGGCCTCCACATGCACGTGCACACATGTGTATGCACACCACACATGAAGACACACACACACACACACACACACAGGTGTTCTCCAGAACAGTAGAATAGAAATAATGATTGTACTTTTTTTTTTCAAATAGGGTCTCACTATATAGCACTAGAGCTGACCTGAAACTTGCTAAGTAAACTGGAGTGGCCTTGAACTCACAGAGATCCACCTGTCTCAGCCTACTGAGCATTGAGATTAAAGGGGTGCCCATTATACTGTTTATTTTTTTAAAGCTGAGTGGAGTTGGGCCTGATGGCCAAGGCCTTAGGGGGTGGCAAGAGCCATCAAAGCCTACAGGGTCATTTAAGCTAGACCCTGGAGAGAGGGGCCTAGGAAAGAAAGAGGAGGGGGAGAGGAAGGAGAGTAGAAGAGAGAGGGAAGAGAGAAGGAAATCGGGGAGACACAGGGTATGTAGGCCTGTGATAGAGAGCTTGCCTACGCCCTGGGTTCAATGCTCAGCAGCACCTATCCACCCCCCTCCAAAGTTACAGATTTTAGCAATGAGGACGCCTCAAGGATCTGCCCTGCTGAAGACATCAAATCATGTGGACCTCTTCAGCCCTTCCCCAAGCCTCTGAATGAAGTGGTTTCACAACCCTTCCAAATTACTACATTTCGTTTATTTTAAGTATGTGTGTGTATCTGTATATGTTGTAGAATGTTATTTTAACTGGACAACAATGTGTTAGATTGGTTTATGCTGCAGAATAAACAAATTAGCTGTGTAAAGGTGTGTTACTTTTGTGCCACATTTGTTTAATGATGTCAGGATGTGTGTCTAATTATGTAAAGATGGGTTGCATTTGTTTCACCTTGCCTACCTACGGCACCTGATTGATAAAATAAAAAGCTGAACATTCGATAACTAGGCAGGAGAAGGAAAGGTGGGGCTGGCGGGCAGACAAGAGACTATCTAGGAAAGAAAAGAATGAAAGAAGAGAGAAGAGAATGAGAAGAAAGAGGGGGGCACAACCTGGGCAAGAAGCCAGGCAGCCACCAGGCAGCCAGACATGAGAAGCAGTGAAGTAAGATATACAGAAGGAAAGAAAAGTAAAAAGCCCCAAGGCAAAAAGGTAGACAAAGAGGAACAGGGTAATTTAAGTAAAAGAGCCAGCCAGAAATGAGCCTAAGCTAAGCCGAGCATTCCTGATTTGGGAGCTGGTTGGTAGCCCAAAAGGAAAAGCCTGGTACATGTGTGGTCATGCATGGATGGAGATTGAGGACAACTTGGAAGACACAGTTCTCTCTATCCACCATGAGGGTTCCAGAGATCAAACTTAGATTATCAGGACTGGCCGCAAGGGTATTTATGAGTTGAGCCATCTTGCTGGCCTCACAACTTTGTTTTTTCAAGACAGGCTTTCTCTGTGTAACAGCTCTGGATGTCCTGAAACTTGCTTTGTAGACCAGGCTGGCCCCAAACTCACTGAGATCTGCCTTCCTGTGCCTCCCGAGTGCTGGGATTAAAGGTGTGCATCACCACCACCACCCAGCTCACATCTTATCTTTTGAAACAAGATCTGTACTAAACCTGGGGCACACTGATTTAACGAGACTGGCTGTTCTGTGAGTTCTACGGATTGCCAGTCTCTTCCCCCAATGTTGAAGTTACACGTATGCACTAGGCATCCAGCTTTTGTGTGGATGATGGGAACTAGAATTAGGTCAACATTCTTACACAACAAATAGTACTTATTGACTGAGCCATCTTCCCAGACTTTGCTTTGTGTGGTTAACTTTTCTTCTTTGAGATTTATTTGTGTGTGTAGGTATGTGTACGTCAGGCTTGTGTGGTGAGCGCTTTTTTTGGTGGGGGGTGGGGTTCAAGACAGGGCTTCTCTGTGGTGGCAAGCACTTTTACCCGCTGAGACATCTTGCCAGCCCACTGGCACTTTCTGATATTGTTCAGTGTTACACATTTGTATAAAAGTTGACATCTTCATTGAGATAGACTTCACTTACTGTTTTAGTCACCCATTCAGTATGAAGTTCGATGGTCTGAATATATTATTTTTCAAACTGCTATTTTAAAATGTGTAAGCCAACGAAGGCTCAACAGGTAAAGGTGCTCAGGTCAGTCCCTGTAGCCCACACGGTAGCGCTGTGGAATAATCCTTCTGTACACTGTGAATGTGTATTACTCTCATTGATTAATAAATAAGCTGATTGGCCTATAGCAAGGCAGGATAAAGTTAGGCAGGACAACTAAACTGAGACACAGGAATGAAGAGCTGAGTGAGAGAGTCAGTGGCAGACACAGGAAGATGGCACACCTTACTGAGAAAAGGTACCAAGCCACTTGTCAAAGCATAGTTAAGAAATATGGGTTAATTTAAGTGTAAGAGTCAGTTTTAACAAGCCTGAGCTATCAGCCGAGCATTTGTAATTAATATTAAGCCTCTGAGTGATTATTTGAGAGTGGCTGCAGAAAAGAAACATATGCCTACACAGTAGGAAAGAACCAACTCTCGAAAGTTGGTCTCTAATTTACACACACACACACACACACACACAGAGAGAGAGAGAGAGAGAGAGAGAGAGAGAGAGAGAGAGAGAGAGAGAGAGAATAAAATAAAATTTAAAAATTTTACAAATGGGGGGCTGGAGAGATGGCTCAGAGGTTAAGAGCACTACCCGCTCTTCCAAAGGTCCTGAGTTCAATTCCCAGCAACCACATGGTGGCTCACAACCATCTGTAATGGGGTCTGGTACCCTCTTCTGGCCTGCAGGTATACACACAGACAGAATATTGTATACATAATAAATAAATAAATAAATATTTTTTTTAAAAAATTTACAAATGGGTAAGAAAGTTTGTCAATTGAACCCAGTTTTTAAATTTTAGATATATTAATTTTATAAGTATGAGTGTTTTGCCTATGTGTGTGTATGGGCACCATGAGTGTGCCTGGTACCAGCTAAGGCCAGAAGGGGGTTTTAAATTCCCTGCAGGGATTGGGAAGATGAGTGCTACCAGTCACAGAACTGAGGATGTGAATTTGAACCTGCCCCATTCATTACACTCCCATTTGGTGTGCGTGGAAGCTGGCAAATAACTGGATTATTACTATCATCCTTTTAAAAATAGTTTTATATGTATGGGTATATATGTGTATCTATGCCCCATGTGGCTGCAGTGCCCCTGAAGACCAAAAGGGGTCATCAGAGTCCCCTCAAATTGGAGTCACAGATGATTACGAGAGGCAATGTGGGTGCTGGGAGTCCACCCCAGGCTCTCTGGAAGAGCAGCCAGTGCTCTTATCTGCGGAACCATCTCTCTTTATTTGAAATTCACCAAGGTGACTCCAATGGCAGCCGCTGTGCCACTACTGAGCAAATTCACATAGCTCTTGGTAATTGATTTTTTTCCTCCATCTCTGTCTATAATGTTGATGAGGAACAGTCTGCTTTTAGTTGGCTGGTGCAGAAGATTATTTTAAGATGTGTTACATTCATTTATGCTGTGGAACATTTGTTTAATGATGCAAAGACATGTTGCATTCTTTTGTTTTTTGAAACAGGGTTTCTCTGCATAATAGCCCTGGCTGTCCTGAAACTCTCTTTTTAGACCAGGCTGGCCTCAAATTCACAGAGATCCGCCTGCCTCTGTCTCACAAGTGCTGGGATTAAAGGAATGAGCCTCCACTGCCCAGCATGTTGCATTCTTTTTTTTTTTTTTTTTTTTTTTGGTTTTTCAAGACAGGATTTCTATGTGGCTTTGGAGCCTGTCCTGGAACTCGCTCTGTAGACCAGGCTGGTCTCGAACTCACAGAGATCCGCCTGCCTCTGCCTCCCGAGTGCTGGGATTAAAGGCATGTGCCACCATCGCCCGGCAGCATGTTGCATTCTTTTCTGGTGCATTTGTTTAACTATGTGAAGCTGTGCTACTTTGCCTGCCTAAAACACCTGATTGGTCTAATAAAGAGCTAAACGGCCAATAGTAAGGCAGGAGAAAAGATAGGTGGGCCTGGCAGGCAGAAAGAATAAATAGGAGGAGAAATCTGGGAAGAAAAATCAAGGATCAAAAAGAGAAGGAGAGGAGGACTCCAGGGACTAGACACCCAGCTACACGCAAGCCACAGAGTAAGAAGTAAAGAAAGAAATTCAAAAATAGAAAAAGGTAAAAGACCAGAGGCAAAAAATAGACAGGATAATTTAAGAAAAGCTGGCTACAAATAAGCCAAGCTAGGATTGGGCTTTTGTAAGAAAGAATAAGTCTCCATGTGATTTATTTGGGAGCTGGGTATCAGTACCCCCCAAAAGAGCAAAGGGTCAAAAGAGTAAAAAAGTTTAAAAAAAAAAAACTTGCAGTTGGCAATGGCAGCAACAGACTTGCATTGTACTCTGGGAATGTATCACTCGCCTAACCTGTGACACAATTTAGTTTACTGTTGTTTTTAAACAAAACATCAATCATTCAATTTTACCAATAAAGACTCAGGGACCAGATGCTGGGGTGAAAATCTGCTAACTCAGAGAGGCAGAGAAAGAACCCGGATGACCTTCTGCCTCCTCCAATGCTCCAGAAAGAGAGCTTTCTCCTATGCTTTCTCCAACAAAATTCCTCAAACTCAATGTTCCTCCCTTCTACTTCCTGTATTTCTCTCCATCTTCCTAACTCCCTCTTACTCTCTATGGTTACTTCCTGTCAACGGGTTGCTTGCTCTGCCTCTTAACTATGGGA
This sequence comes from Arvicola amphibius, assembly GCF_903992535.2. Lineage (NCBI taxonomy): Eukaryota > Metazoa > Chordata > Mammalia > Rodentia > Cricetidae > Arvicola > Arvicola amphibius. The sequence goes on from NC_052047.1 coordinate 129,576,274, forward strand.
TGTTGCTTTTATTTAATCCTGTTTAAAATAAACAGAATACTCTTAAAGATGTGTGTAGTTATTTTTGGTTTTTTTTTTATTGTTTGAGGGTCTGCTACCCAGCTCCCAAATAAATACACGAAGTCTTAGTCTTACTTACGAATGCCCAGCCTTAGCTTGGCTTATCTCTTAAATTATCCTATCCACCTTTGCCTCTGGGATTTTACTTTTATTCTGTATACCTTTCTTTCATTCTTTTTTTTGGGGGGGGGGTTTCAAGACAGGGTTTCTCTGCAGCTTTAGAGCCTGTCCTGGAGCTAGCTCTTGTAGACCAGGCTGGTCTCGAACTCACAGAGATCTGCCTGCCTCTGCCTCCCGAGTGCTGGGATTAAAGGCGTGCGCCACCACCGCCTGGCTTCCTTTCTTTCATTCTTACTCCTTGGCTAGTCGTGGCTGGGTGGTTGGCCACTGGTGGTCCCCACTCCCCCTTTTCTCATTCCTCCCTCTTCTTCCCTAGAATTCTCCTCCTATCTATTCTCTCTGCCTGCCAGCCCCACCCATTTCTCTCTCCTGCCTAGCTATTGACTGTTCATCTCTTTGTTAGTCCAATTAGGTGTTTTAGACAAGCAAAGTAACACAGCTTTACAGAGTTAAACAAATGAAACATAATCCAACACATTTTTGCATCATTAAACAAATTTTCCACAGCATAAACGAATGTAACACATCTTAAACTAATATCCCACAAATGTGTGCTAGGAATGAGCCACACCACAATTAGAAACAGGTTTTTCCAATAAACAACACAATACTGGTGTTCAAAGTGTTATAAATTATCCCACAACAATTTACAGAGATTTTGATCCCTTTTCCTTCTGCAGTAATAATTCTGCAATAATGATGGGAGCCTGCTAGATGTAACTACAGAACATTTGGTATGTCAGGTGGGAAAATAAGACATTTAATATGTTGTTGAATATTTGCTTAATTAGGCAAAGATGTGTTATATTTGTTTAAGCTGCATATGTTTAACAATGTAAAGATGTGTTGCTTTGGGTCTGAGGAGATGGCTCATGAGGAGAGGTTAAGAGCACTGGCTGCTCTTCCAAAAGTCCTGAGTTCAATTCCCAGCAACCACGTGGTGGCTCACAACCATCTGTATGAGGTCTGTGCCTCTTCTGGCCTTCTTCTGGCCTTCAGGCATACTTGCAGACAGAATACTATACATAATAAATAAATCTTAAAAAAAAAGATGTGTTGCTTTGCCTGCCTAAGGCACCTGATTGGTCTAATAAAAGCTGAATGGAGCCAGATGATGGTGGTGCATGCCTTTAATCCCAGCAGAGGCAGAATCAGGCAGATCTGTGAGTCTGAGGCCCTCCTTGTTTACAAGAACTAGTTCCAAGACAGCTAGGGCTACACAGAGAACATAGTACATCTCCTGGTTTCCATTCTGAGGTCAACACATCCTTGAAATACACTGGTTGATTTAATTCAGAAGTTTTTTTCTATTATCCAGTGTCTCTGCTGCTGCTGTTCCTTTCTCATTAGCATTAAAAAATTCAAGGTTAATAAGGCATTATGCAATTTATTTCTGGGGGTATTTTCCATTCCTTTCTGTTTGTTTAGCATATCCTTTATAGTTCAATTTGACCTTTCTATGACTGCCTGACCTGTAAGATTGTTTGGTATACCTGTAATATGCTTTATATTATAACAAGCAAAAAAACTGTTTTATTTTCTTAGATACATATGCCGGACCATTGTCTGTCTTTATTTGTGCAGGAATATCCACGATGGCCACAATTTCTAATAAATGCATGGTTACTGAGTCAGTTTTTTTCTGAGCCCAAGGCAGTTGCCCATTGAAAATCTGAATAAGTGTCTATGGTGTGGTATACATATTTTAATTTTCCAAACTCTGTAAAGTGAAACACATCCATCTCATTCCTTTGAGTACCCTTAGGATTACTCCCTGCAAGCAATGGTGTTTGATTATAGAAAGAGCAAGTAGGACATCTCTTTATAATCTCCTTAGCTTGTTGTCATGTAATAGGAAACTCTTTAAACCTTTGCTATTGACATGATGTTTTTTATGAAATTCTAGGCCTTCAGCACACTTCCAATCAATTTCTGCGTTACTTTGTACTAGAGGACCTGGCAGACCCATATGGGATTGGATGGATATGTGTTATGTATATGGGACAAAGCCTATTCCTGATTATGTCTTGTACCTGAATGAATAATGAAGTCAATTATATCATCTGTATACATTCAGTGGTTTCAATATGCAAGACAATTCTTTCTGCATATTGTGAATCAGTAACTATATTGAGAAGTTCTTTAAAATCCCTTAGTACCATAAGAATAGCATATAACTCTGCCTTCTGACCAGAACTCCAAATAAGAACTTTGGGAAAACCCTATTGACTACTCAGAAATCATTTGCAACTATACTAGACAGTAATCTTGAAACTTAACCATCGCTTTGCTTTTACAGGATCCCATAAAAAGAACACTGCCCCCATGACAGCTGGAAGTAATTCTAGAAGTTGGTGTCCTCTCTCCCAACAAAGTTTGTCCTCAGGGCTGGGGACACCATTGGGGGTTGGTTATTGTATAAGGTAGAGGGTTGGGGTGGAAACTATGTAGGCCCATAGATAAAAGAAAGAAAAAATTGAATGGGATAATAGATAATTTAGTGTGAACTTATTTACACTAATAATAATAATATTGGGTAATAGAGTGAATACTTTTGAGCTATTATTTATGGACAATTTACATTGGTATAGTTTTTGTATATTGATACAAGTTCAAATTATATTTGTTATTTCTGTTTACAATATTTATATACCTATGCAAAGTTATTTTGTTATATTATATGCATGCATGTTTCTACCTCTGTTTAAGACATTTTGTATATTGATATAATTTTTAGGATCTCTTTTCATATTGCATTATCTAGTCCTACCTCTGATCAAGATACTTATACATTGTTTACATTTTTAAGTCATTGTCCTCATTTTCTGTACATCTGTTTACAGATTATTTAATATTCTGACATGAAGTCTTAGTCTTTAAGTTATACAGGTATTAAGTATTATAGGTCTATAGTTATTCGTGTTTGTTATATGTATAGTCAGATTAATTAGGTTCTTTAGATACATAGAGATTGTATTCTGCCTCGATAGGTAATATTCCAACCACTTCAAGGATCTGTAGAACATGGCATATAAATAACTTAGGGTTCTGTTGACATGAGACACGATTGCTCCTGACAGCATCAATCTATTCTCGAGAAAATGTTGAGCACCAAAGATACTCCACTTGGAGTTTGTTTTCTTCTTGGCACAATTGGCCTTTGGGCAAGGAACTGCCTATGCCTCCACCACTAACAAAGTACATGGTGTCTGGATTGAACAAGCAGGACACAAGGAAAAGGACTGCCAAACCTTGCCAAGACAGGGTAAGATGGTTCTGAAATTCTTCCTGCCTCTGAAAAACGTCTGTTTGTTATGCTAGGCCTTAACCAAAGCCGGTTGCTTCAGCATTGCAAATGAGACTTTGCGTGATTGCTCAGGTAGCTAATTGTCTCTGTCATATACTGCTCACTTTGGAAGCTCTTTGATTGCACTTCCTGCCTACACAAAAAATATTATCTCACTTCTCTGGACTTTGATGGGGTTGGATATTAAATAATCTTAGTTACCTTCCTCTTATGATTTAGCCACGCCATTTCTGATGCAAGACTTAGACTCTTTAGAATAGAATGTTTATTAAACATTTAGCACATGTTCCTTGCTTAATATTATTTATGTTGGTTGTAATTTTATACTTGATATCTGTTTCTGTTGTATATAGTTTAATATTGGGTTTGGAACTCTCTTATTTAGACAAAAGGGGGATGTGATGGAGAATCTCTGTTAGCCAATGAACTTTAAGAGGTGAGACCAAGTTAGGGAATGAGGGTTTTTTTTTTTTTTTTTTTTTTTTTTGGTTTTTCGAGACAGGGTTTCCCCGTAGTTTCTAGAGCCTGTCCTGGAACTAGCTCTTGTAGACCAGGCTGGCCTCGAACTCAGAGATCTGCCTGCCTCTGCCTCCCAAGTGCTGGGATTAAAGGTGTGTGCCACCACCGCCCGGCAGGGAATGACTTTTGGCCCGGACTTCTTCTCCTCTCTCTCTCTCTCTCTCTCTCTCTCTCTCTCTCTCTCTCTCTCTCTCTCTCTCTCTCTCTCTCTCTCTCTCTCTCTCTCTTCTCTCTCGTTCCTGGGCTACATAGCTGAGCTTGGACTTCTTGTTCCTGTTTCATGAGTTTGCCCCTTATACTAAAGAAAAATATTATTGGTCTATCTTGTAGTTAGACCTGAGATAATTCAACAAGCTGTTTTCAGTACTATAGCTCTGTAGTAGAGTTTGATGTCAGGGATTGCGATGCCTCCAGAAGTTCCTTTATTGTACAGAATTGTTTTGACTATCTTGGGTTTGTTGTTGTGTTTGTTTCTTCACATGAAATCTAGTATTGTTCTTTTGAGGTCTGTGAGAAATGGGGCTGGGATTTTGATGGGTATTACACTGAATCTGTAAATTGCTTTTGGTAAGACTGCCATTTTTGCTGTTAGTCCTACCTACCCATATCCATGGGAGATCTTTCCATTTTCTGGTGTCTTCTTCAATTTCATTCTTCAAAGACTTAAAGTTCTTGTCATACAGGTCTTACACTTTTTTGGTTAGAATTACCCCAAGATATTTTATGTTGTTTGTGGCTATTGTGAAGGGTGATGTTTCTCTGATTTCTTTCTCAGCCCATTTATCATCTGTGTACAGGAAAGCTACTGATTTTTTTGAGTTACTTTTGTATCCTGCCACATTACTGAAATTGTTCCTTCAGCTGTAGGAGTTCCCTGGTAGAATTTTTGGGATCACTTATGTATTATACTATTATATTGGCAGCAAATAGTGAAAGTTTGACTTTTTCCTTTCCAATTTGTATCCCTGTGGTATCCTTTTATTGTCTTATTGCTCTAGCAAGGACTTCAAGTACTATATTGAATAGATGTGGAGAAAGTGGACAGTCTTGTTTTGTTCTTGATTTTAGTGGAATTACTCTAAGTTTCTCTCCATTTAGTTTGATGTTGGCTGTTGGCTTACTGTATATGCCATTACTATGTTTAGGAATGTTCTTTGTATCCTTGATCTCTCCAAGACCTTTAACATGACGGGATGTTGGATTCTGTTGAAGGTTTTTCAGCATCTAACTAGATGATGTTTTTTTTCTTTCAGTTTGTTTATATAGTAGATTATATTGATGGATTTTCATATGTTGAAACATCCCTGCATCTCTAGGATGAAGCCTACTTGATCATAATGAATGATGTTGTTAATGTGTTCTTGGATTCGGTTTGCAAGTATTTTAATGAGTATTTTTACATCAAATTCATGAGAGGGATTGGTTTGTAATTCTCTTTCTTAGTTATGTCTTTGGGTATCAGGGAAACTATAGCCTTGTAAAAAGAGATTGGCAGTGTTCCTTTTGCTTCTATTGTGTGGAACAATTTAAGGAGTATTGGTATTAGCTCTTCTTTGAAAATTCTGGTAGAATTCTGTGCTGAAACCATTTGGTCCTGGGTTTTTTTTTAAATATTTATTTTTTTATTATCTATACAACATTCTGTCTGTGTGTATGCCCGCAGACCAGAAGAGGGCACCAGACCTTATTACAGATGGTTGTGAGCCACCATGTGGTTTTGGTCCTGGGTTTTATTTTTGTTGTTGTTGTTGTTATTGTTGTTTTGGTTGGGAGATTTTTGATGACTGTTTCTATTTCCTTTTGGGTTTTAGATCCATTTAATTTGTTTATTTGGTCTTGATTTAATTTTGGTATGTGGTACTTATCCAGAAAATTGTCCATTTCCTTTAAATTTTCCAATTTTATGGAGTACAGGTTTTTGAAGTGTGACCTGATGATTCTCTGAATTTCCTCAGTGTCTGTTGTTATCTCCCCCTTTTCATTTTTTTGTTAATTTGGATATTCCCTTTCAGCCTTTTGATTAATTTGGATAAATTTGTCAATCTTGTTGATTTTCTCAAAGACTTTGTCTCATTGATTCTTTGTATTGTTTTCTTTGTTTCTATTTTATTGATTTTAGCTCTCAATTTGATCATTTTTCACTATCTACTCCTTCTGAGTGAATTTGCTTCTTTTTGTTCTGGATCTTTCAGGTGTTCTATTAATTCGCTAGTGTGGATTTTTCTAGCTTTTTTATGTACACACTTAGTGCTATGAACTTTCCTCTTAGGACTACTTTTATTGTGTCCCATAAATTTGGGCATGGTGTGTAGTCATTTTCACTGAATTTTAGGAAGTCTTTAATTTCTTTATTTCTTCTTTGACCCATTGGAGACTCAGTTGAGCACTGTTCAATTTCCATGTGTCTATGGGTTTTCTGAAATTAGTGTCGCTGTTGAATTCTAACTTTAAGCTGTGGTGATCCAATAAGATACATGGGGTTATTCCAATTTTTTGTATCTGTTGAGGTTTGCTTTGTTACAAAGTATGTGGACAATATTTAAGAAGGTTTCATGAGGTGCTGAGAAGAAGGTATATTCTTTTTTTAATATTTATTTCTTCTGTATACAATATTCTGTTTCTGTGTATGCCTGAAGGCCAGAAGAGGGCACCAGACCTCATTACAGATGAGCCACCATGTGGTTGCTGGGAATTGAACTCAGGACCTTTGGAAGAGAAGGCAACGCTCTTAACCGCTGAGCCATCTCTCCAGCCCAGAAAGTATATTCTTTTGTGTTTTGGTAGAATGTTCTATAGATGTCTGTTAAGTCCATTTGAGTCATAACATATGTTAGTTCCCTTCTTTCTCTGCTAAGTTTCTTTTTTTTTTTTTTTGGTTTTTTCGAGACAGGGTTTCTCTGTGGCTTTGGAGCCTGTCCTGGAACTAGCTCTTGTAGACCAGGCTGGTCTCGAACTCACAGAGATCCGCCTGCCTCTGCCTCCCGAGTGCTGGGATTAAAGGCGTGTGCCACCACCGCCCGGCTCTGCTAAGTTTCTGTCTGAAAGACCTGTCCATTGGTGACAGCAGAGTATTGAAGTCTCCCACTATTAGTGTGTGGGGCTTAACATGTGATTTAAGCTTTAGTAATGTCTCTTTTACAAATGTGGGTGCCCTTGTATTTGGGGCATAGACGTTCAGAATTAAGATTTCCTCTTGATGGATTTTTCCTGTGACAAATATAAAATGTTCTTCTTTGTCTCTTTTGATTGACTTTAGTTTGAAGTCTATTTTGTTAGCTATTAAGATAGCTACACCAGCTTGTAGGTCCATTTGATTGGAAATTTTTTTCTCAACCCTTTACTATGAGGTAATATCAGTCTTTGAGGTTGAGGTGTGTTTTTTGTATGCATCAGAAGGATGGATTCTTGCACTCGGGAGGCAGAGGCAGGCGGATCTCTGTGAGTTCGAGGCCAGCCTGGTCTACAAGAGCTAGTTCCAGGACAGGCTCTAAAAAAAAGCTGCAGCCGGGCGGCGCTGGCGCATGCCTTTAATCCCAGCACTCGGGAGGCAGAGGCAGGAGGATCTCTGAGTTCGAGGCCAGCCTGGTCTACAAGAGCTAGTTCCAGGACAGGCTCTAGAAACTACAGGGAAACCCTGTCTCGAAAAACCAAAAAAAAAAAAAAAAAAAAAAAAAAGCTGCAGAGAAACCCTGTCTCCAAAAAAACCAAAAAAAAAAAAAAGAAGGATGGATTCTTGTTTTTTATCCAATTTGTTAGCCTGTGTCTTTTTATAGGCAAATTGAGTCCACTTATATTAAGGGATATTAATGACCAGTGATTGCTAGTTCCTGTTATTTTTGTTTTGTTTTGTTTTGTTTGGTAGTGGTGGCATTGTGTGTGTGTTTCTCTTCTTTGGGATCTGCTGGTGAGAGATAATCTATTGCCTGTGTTTTTGTGGATGTTACTGACTTCCTTGGAATGATGTTCTCCTTCTAGTACTTTCTGTAGGGCTAGATTTGTGGATCAGTATTATTTAAATCCTGTTTTATCATGGAATATCTTGTTTTCTCCCTCTATGGTGATTGAAAGTTTTGATGGGTATAGCAGTCCATGGTCTCTTAGTGTCTGCATAAACCTGTCCAGGACCTTCTGGCTTTTATTGTTTCCATTGAGAAGTTGGGTGTAACTCTGTTAAGTCTGCCTTTATGTTACTTGACCTTTTTCCTTTGCAGCTCTTAATATTTTTCTTTATTCTAAATGTTCAGTGTGTTGATTATTATGTGGTAAGGGGACTTTTTTTTTTGGTCCAGTATATTTGGTGTTCAGTAAGGTTCTTGTATTTTCATAGGCATGTCCTTCTTTAGGTTGGGAAAGTTTTCTTCTATGATTTTGTTGAATATATTCTCGGTGCCTTTGAGTGGACTTCTCCTTCTATCCCTATTATTCTTATGTTTGGTCTTTTCATGGTATCCCATATTTCCTGGATATTTTGTGTTAAGCTTTTGTTGGATTTAACATTTTCTTTAACCAATGAATCTGTTTCCTCTATCATATCTTCAACGTCTGAGAGTCTCTCTTCAATCTCGTGCATTATGTTGTTTATGTTTGCATTTGTGGTTCTTGATCATTTACCCAAATTTTGTTTACAGAATTTCCTCGGTTTGTGTTTTATTGTCTCTATTTCAGTTTTCAAGTCTTAAATCATTTCTTTCACCTGTTTGATTGCTTTTTCTTGGTTTTCTTTAAGGGATTTGTTGATTTCTTCCAATTTTTTGTTTGTCTTTTCTCCCACCTCCTTGAGGAAATTTTTCATTTCCTCTTTAAGGGCCTCAAACATTTTCATAAAATTTTTAAGGTCATTTTCTTCTGCTTAATCTACATTGGAGTGTTCAGGTCTTGCTGTTGCGGAACCACTAGTTTCTGGTGGTGCTGTATTGCTCTTTATGTTGTTGAGTGTTTACTTACCTTGTTGTCTACCCTCTCTTCTTCAATTCGCGATAGGTGGAGTGTGCTTCAGGGGGTCCCTCTTTCTCCAATTGGTGTAGTTGAGTACTGTGGCTCCATTGAACACTCCTTCAGGTGCAGGTGGGCTCAAGGCTCCTGGAGGCGGAGGTAGGGCCATGGTATTGGTCCTTGCCAGTCACCACCCCATTGGTTGCTCGCTGCTCTGTGCAAGTCACTTGGGCGCTCCCGGACAGGTTGGTGGCTCAGGCCTCTCTGTCTCTCTCTCTCTGTCTCTTTCTCTCTCTGTCTCTCTCTCTCTCTGTTTTTTGTTTGTTTGTTTGTTGTGGTCTTTTTTTGAAATAGGGTTCCTCTGTGTAGCTTTAGAGCCTGTTCTGGAACTCATTCTGTGCTGACTGTATTTCTTAATTATTCTAAGTACTTTATAATAATAGCTTTCAAGGACTAGAAATTTATATTATATTGTTAAATAGCTGCATATGTACAATACTTTTACAAAGAATAGAAACATATATACAGTATAACAAAAATAACCTTAAATTTGTATCAATATATAAAAATTCATACCAATGTAAAATATTTGAAACCAGTAGTTGTCCAAAAGTAGATTTGGGCCTCCCAATAATCTACCCTTTTTTTTTTTTTTTTTTGGTTTTTCGAGACAGGGTTTCTCTGCAGCTTTTTTAGAGCCTGGCCTGGAACTAGCTCTTGTAGACCAGGCTGGCCTCGAACTCACAGAGATCTGCCTGCCTCTGCCTCCCGAGTGCTGGGATTAAAGGCGTGCGCCACCACCGCCCGAATAATCTACCCTTTTATCCCATCATTCTCTAGGCCCCTTTTTCCATTCAGAAAGAAATCCCTGAGTCTAATCTCCTTTGTAACTTTTTTTTCCTGGCCATTACCAACAACTTATAACCAACCCCCCTCAAATGAAGATAAATATTCATAATCTACTGAATGATCAAAAACTCACCCCACCTCTTAGGAATGTGAACGTGATATTCTCTAGATTGCTTTCTGTTGTCTGGGGGTGACAGCATCTTTAGGGGACCCTGAGAAAATTGAGATAATTGTCATGTCCTGGGAGAGCTAGTGCTAACATTTATTGTTCATTCTCTGTGTAATGGAAAGAGAAGGGCTTATCTGAAGTCCCAGCTGGATAGTCTGTGAGGCTGGAGCGTCTCCGCTAGCAGCTTTTAAGTTATTTTAGATGCAGAATTTTGAGGAAACTGTAACAGGCATTCTAAGAGGCTGGATCACCTGGGCTACTGTCTTTATTAGTGTCTGGTACTTTTGTTCTGAAAACACACAAACTTAAAGGTAAACGTATATCTGCATGAACACAAGTACGGAATGTGCAGTGTGCACACGTCAGAGGGCTTTGCTGTTGTTCTATGTTTGAGCAAGGGCAGTGAACATTCTCAGCTGCTGTGCTCTCCGCAACTCCAACTGCTGGTTTTGAACAGGGCCCAGATTCAAAGGCTCTGCAACAAGTCTGTGCTATTGCACATGCTGTTCTTTCTGCCTTTTGAGCAATAAAATCCAGTAAATTCGATGGCGTCTAATGTGTCATGGGCAAATGAAGATGCCATGTGGAGCCTTTATTTGTCCTCTACAAGTTAATTATAAAGGAGGCCTTAGGGTCTGGCAACAAGGCCCCATCATTGCAAATCACTCTTCTTTTAAAATACCACTCTTGGCCTGATGTTAGGGCTTAGTGGAAACTGAAGGCTTGGCCACAGGCCATCGACTTCTCTACAACCTGAACTGTCTATGGTGGGCTGGGGCCAGTTGAGTTGGTGAGCCCAAAAGAACTTCATCATCAAATAGAAGTAAAGGACTGGAAATATAGCTCAGTGGTAGAGTGTTGCATAGCACATGTGGAACCCCAAGTTCAGTTCTCAGCACACCAAGACACACACACACGTAACATCAGTATCTATGTGACACACACACACATAACATCAGTATCTATGTGACACACACACACACACACACACACACCATCAGTATCTATGTGATCTGGCCCAAGCAAGTTCTGAAGACATAAGTAAGACACATGTGGCCCAGATTCCAGTGCTTCCTGTTACTGCCACACTTTGCCTTCTTGCTCCCAGCCCAAGCTTTATGGGGGACGTCCTATGAGCTACCGACAGAGGGAAGGCCAGGTGGCCTGGAGAGAGATGGGCACTGTGCAGTACCACCTGAAGTGGGCAGCTGCAGCACCACAGCATCCGGCAGAGTCCTGAAGAACAGTAGCGGAGGGACGGCTCAGTGAGCAGAGCTTGCAGTAGCACCTAGATGTATACTCTGCTTAGAAGGAGAAATAGCCAGATGTGTCCCTCATAGCCATAGCCAGGGTTTGGCTGGATGGTCAGGGACTTGGAGAGCATGATTGGATATTGGTTACAAAACTGGGGCAAGCTGGGCTTGGCGGTTCACACCTATAATCCCAGCACGTAGGAGGATGAAGCAGAAAGATCGAGAATTCAAGGCCATCCTAGACTACCTATCGAGATTCTGTTTCAAAAAAAAAGAAAAGTACAGGACACTAATTAATTACTTAGTGTAGGGCAGAGGACCTGGACAGACCTCTGAGTTGCAATGGACTTGGAGGTGTTTGTGCCTGAGATGAATGCTCACCTTTTGGTGCTAATGTCCCAGTGAACGATTTCAGACCTGACTTGAAATCTAGGCCCTCGGAATAACCAGATGTGTGGCTTTGGGCAGCTGGTTTAATATCACTGGGCTTCAGATTCTGCATCTGTAAAGGGAAATACCACTGTAAGGAAGAAAATAGACTTCTGGCGTAGAGGTTTGAAAACAAGACAACTCACACTCACGGTGCAATCAGCAGCACAGGCATGTGGGCATGGGTTCCTTCTACCTTAGAAGTCCCGTGGAGACAACGTGGAGGGGTCCAGACGAATGCTGGGCACACAGTGAGTCGTACTACCAGCTGGGGAAATGGGTTTGTGAGGCCTGCCGGTTCTTGGCGAACTCTGCTCTCCTTCCCTGCTGCTCCCCTCCCTTCTCTCTCTCTCTCTCTCTCTCTCTCTCTCTCTCTCTCTCTCTCTCTCTCTCTCTCTCTCTCTCTCTTCCTTTTTATGACATGGTCTCACTGTCTCACAGGCCTGAAATTTGTGAATATGTGCTTTTCTTAGCTTCCAAAGTGCTGGGATTCCAAAAAGTACGGGAAGGGCACAGCTGGCTTTCCCACTAAGCTTCCCTTCCTAGTTGCTGCAAACACAACCCCAAGACAGGCCTAGGCAAAGAGTGTCTTTGTTTCTTTTCTTTTCTTTTCTTTTTTTTTGGTTTTTTGAGACAGGGTTTCTCTGCAGCTTTAGAGCCTGTCCTGGAGCTAGCTCTTGTAGACCAGGCTGGTCTCGAACTCACAGAGATCCGCCTGCCTCTGCCTCCCGAGTGCTGGGATTAAAGGCGTGCGCCACCACCGCCCGGCTTTTCTTTTCTTTTTTCTTTTCTTTTCTGTTTTTTGTTGTGGTGGTGGTGGTGGTAGTGGTGGTGGTTTTGTTTGCTTTTGCTTCTGAAAACAGGGTCTCCTGCCTCCGGGTTCCAAATGCTGGGATTACAAGCCTATGTTGACACAGCCCATTTTAAGGATACAAATTAAAATCAACAAAGGGAAAGACATATGCAAGGCCCAGGGGCGCAAAAAGGCAGAAGCTTTGATGTGTCCTCTCTAGCGAATTACACAAAGATATACGTAAGTATCCCAGAAATGATCGCGACCTGTGCAAACCACCCAGGCCTTAGCGATCAGCTGCAGAGCTGTGTTCCCACACTGCTGACCTGTTGTGGAGCCTCTCTTTACACTGTATGAAGATGGGTCACTGTGATTGGTTTAATAAAGCACTGGATGGCCAATAGCTAGCCAGGAAGAGGTTAGGTGGAACTTCCAGGGACTCTGGGAAGAAGAAAGGCAGGGTCACCAGCCAGACAGAGAAGAACAAGGAGGTAAAAGATGGAAGAAAGGTAACACCATGTGATAGATTAATATAAATGGGTTAATTAGGAACAACCCTAAGCTATAGGCAAAGCTTTCATAATAAGAAGCCTCCATGTCATTATTTGGGAGCTGGGTGTGTTAGGACAGAGAAAGATTTGGTATACTTGACCTAAGCTTCTTCTTTTTAACTTTCTTTTTTATTTATTCTTTATGTTTTTCACATCATGTATCCTGATCCCAGCCATTTCCTGTCTCCTCACATATACCCTCTGCCCCTGCAACGTCCCCACAATAAAACAAATAAATGCAACACACCCCCCAATAAAACAAATAAAATAAATTTAAGGAAAAGAAGAAAGGGGAAATCTTGTCATGGAAGCTGCTGTGTGACACAGTGAGTCACACAGTCAACCCCTTTATATCCATCTTTACATCAGACGTTCATCACAAAGACTCATTGGTTTCATTCAAGACCCTGGTCCTGCTATACTTTTGACACTGGCCCTCACTGGGACTCTTCCTGAACACCCCATTGCTGCCCTGTGTTGCAGAGATTCTGCAGTCCTGGGTCCACAGGACTGACCCCATCCCCATGCTCCAGCAGATCATAGACAGGGTGGATGTTGGGGTGGCCAACACTAACCCTGGTTCTGGGTAGTTGCAGGGTGGGTCGGCTCGCCGGCTCTCCCATCTTCACCACCAGGGTGAGCTCTCTACCTGGCCAGTTCAGCCCTGTAGCAGTGATGAACAAGGGGTGTGGTCAGTTCTCCTCAGGGTCTGTTCTCCCGCACCTACACCTTCAGGGCTGTGTCACCCAGTCTAGGTGGAGAGGTCACTCTCCTGAGTGCTGCAGCTCTCCCACCCGAGGTTCCCTTCATAAAGAACTATGCAGCTTTGGCAAAAGTGCTATGTATCTTTCCAGCCTGCAAAGTGCACTTGCAGCCACCTACTAGGGTGGCTAAGCATTAGAAGAGGGCAAATAGCTAGAATTTTCAGTGATTAGGCATTGGATCTAAACTGACTGTAAATCTAAAGTTCCTGCATGCTGCAGGCACAGTGGACTATGTCAGGTGCCTGCAGCAAAGAGTTAACTCAGCAGATGTGGGTTGCTCAAAGCCTGCACATTCCAAAGGAAGCTCACCATCAAGACTAGTACTCAGCCTGCTCCTGGGAAGGACTTCCAACCCTTTATTTTATGCAATGAGAGCAGCTTTGTGTTTGGAGTCTTGGCTCACGCTGTACCAACCTGACTGGATAAACAGATCCTAATGATAAGTATTTGTTCACGGGGGTCAGAGTGAGAGGATTGCAGTCTAAGAAGCTAAGGTCACACACCTCACCTCAGCAGCACAGTAGAGCTAACGCTGTTGGTGGAGGTGTGGGTGTGCCAGCCCTGAGGTTGTGAGCATGAGTGAGCTGTCTCCTATCATGTGACGGCACGGGGGGCAGAGAGATCACCACCCACACACATACTGCTGACCTGTTGCGGGATCTTTCTTTACACTGTATGAAGATGTGTCGCTGTGATAGGTTAAAGACAAAGGATGAAGGAAGGGTTCACTCTTTGCCTGCGTGCCCTGGCCTTGTCGGCACATCCATTCCTTCCCTGGCCTTGGAGCATACCTCTTTGGGATTCCAGCATCTCCAGAAGCCCAGCTGAGACACTCAACCTCGTGTGACTGAACAACTCTTGGATTCTTGAACTTTGTATTCACAACTAGTCAGTGTTGAACTGAGCCTGTAGGTCATTCCAATAAATTCCCATACATACATATATATGTACATACATATATACATGTATATAAACACGCGCACGCACAGAGATTCATTCCCTAAGTTCTGTGACTCGGGGCACCCTAATGGTGGTTACTGCAGTGAAGGCACACAGGAAGCACCTCGTCAGTGCAGCATTGCTACAGCTGGCTGCAGACCACAGTGCAGCAGTAAAAGTCGTGTGCAGAAAATAGAATGCACTGTTGCACAAGAAATGTATCAGAAACTAAATGGAGACAGGCCAGAAGGAAAACTTTAAAAAAAAAAAAAGATTTAAAGATAGATTTTAGTATGTTTATAGGCTAGAATGTATGTATGCAAGACAAGAGTACTCTCATAAATCTAGGAGGAAAAAGAATAAATAATAGCTGGGTGGTAGTGGCTCACACCTTTATTCCCAGCACTCAGGTAGAGACAGATATATCCTGTGAGTTTGAAGCTTGGTCTATAGAATTCCAGGACAGGCAAGGATACACAGAGAAACCCTGTCAAAAAATAGAGGGTGTAAAAGTGGACAGAATCCAGGCACAGCTATTACTGATGAACGTCACACATGAAGGACTCCCCCAAGAGCTGATGGGAACAAGTGCACTAGTAGGTACACTGGGCAGCGGAGTGCGGACAGTCTCTTGGTGAACAAAAGGTACTCATTGCTAAGAATATCTGGTAACATCAGAACACTGGAGGAGCAACTGAGGTTGGGCCTGGGAAAGGAATCACGACCACAGCCCTTCTCAACAGCACTGTGATTTTCCCCATGTATTTCATGGAGAAGAATTTCCTGGAAAGATGCTGGGGTCCTCACTGAGTAACAGGCCAGAATCACACTTGGAATGGAGAAGCCTATACTGCTCTTCCCTCTGCTCTCCATGGACACGAGGGAAGCTAACATGCTGGCTTCCACGTCTTTAGGTTACAAACTGAGCCCAGGAGCACTGTAAAATTCCTGGCTGAGGGCTTACTTCACTAGTCGGTAACACAGAGGCAGTTCGAATGGTGGAGACTTGGCAGACAGCCTAGGTCGTGGCTAGGGAAAGGCAGGCTACTCGGGCTAAGGGTTAAGGTGTTCAATCTTCATCATAACAGGGAATTTCTCAGTCAAAGAGCTAGATTCACATTTTATGAAGAGTAATTCCAGAAGGAGCAGAATTTATCCATTAAATATTTTAATGAAATTCTATCTGTCAAGGCCCCTGCCCAGAGGGCACTTATTATCCACGAAGAAATGAATGGTTACAATCAGCTTGCTAAACACCTAAACAGAGGTAATTACAAATTCGTGTGTTCCGTCTGTTCCCCACCTAGTGCTGAGAGCAGATGCATTGTGGGAAGAGGCAACTGCAGGATGACATACTCCAGCTGTTGGAATATGCTAAGTCGTGTTTAAAAATTCCACTCCAGTGCAGCTGCTGAGGGCAAGAGGGTAGTCAAGTTTTACTGAGCAGCTCATCGGGTGGGTATCACGGAAGCAGCACAGAGTTAGACACTGCTCTCATGGCTTCTACCCTCCTGGAATGACCTTACTTTAATTCATGAGCAAAAGCTGAATGGAGCCCAATGGGAGGTTCCATGCTATTTCCTTATTTTGATGAAAACCAGGAAAAAAAAAAATAAGACCCAGTTCCCAGGGATTTTTTCCCAGCTACTAGCTACCTTTAGCAAACTCAAGTCTACCTCTTGCTACTAGATTCTGGTCCCCCACTTTTTCTTCAAATCCAACCTCTCGCCGGTTGGTCATGGTGCAAGCCTTTAATCCCATCACTCAGGAGGCAGGGCAGAGGCAGGAGGATCTCTGTGAGTTTGAGGCCAGCCTCATCTACAGAGTGAGTACTAGGACAGCCAGGGTTACACTGAGAAACCCTGTCTCAAAAAAAAAAAAAATCCAAACCAAAAACAAGAACAAAGTAGTCAAACCTCCCAGCTTCCTGCGCTGGTGCCTCAGACCCAGCCTGAACCAATTCCCAAGTGTGATGAAGATGAACTGGTCTTATCACATCTCTAAAAGGAAAGGGTAGGGCGTTTAGCGGTCTGGAACCCAACAAGCACACTGGCATCCCCCTCCCCCCACATCAGTGCTGCCGGAGTAAATAAAAACAACACAGATTGAGGGGCTCACTGGATACACAGCGGTGCTGTTAGTTTCGTATGATCCTTAAGAAGAGGCACTGAAAACAGCCACTTGGAGAGTTCACATGGGGGACCTGAGAGCCACTCTTCAAAGAATGACTGACCAGAGGCTGGTGTTGATTCCTCAGCCGTTAAGGGCACTGGATGCTCTTCCAGAGGACCTGGGGTTCCATTCCCAGCTGCCATGGTGGCTCCCAACTCCAGCTCCAAGGAATATGATGCCCTCATCTGGCATCTCTTGGGCACCAGGCCCAAGAATGGTGCATAGATACACATGCAGGCAAAACACTCAAACACATAAAATAAAAATAAATAAATCTTTTAAATATGTATATACACCTTTTAAGAATGCTTAACGAGAGCCAGATGTGCTGGCACCCGCACCAGCCTCCAACCACTCAGAAAGCTGAGGTGGGAGAATTACTTGTGGCAGTGAGACCACCCTCTCTCTCTCTCTCTCTCTCTCTCTCTCTCTCTCTCTCTCTCTCTCTCTCTCTCTCTCTCTCACACACACACACACACACACACGCACAAAGGTGACCTACTTGGGCACAAAGTAGCTGCGGTTAGGTTTTCTGAAGAACCACCGTGTGGGTAAACTACTAAACATTTTCCAGGCCAGGTTTCCAAGGGAGAATGCGGTGTACAGCCTTGAAGAGATTAGCACCAGCCCACGAGGTGAGCTGCCCTGTGAGGTAGGGAACTCGGCAGTTTGCAGCAAAGGCCTACCACTTGGCAGGAGTGGGTTTTCCGTGATATGGAGACAGAGGCAGAGCCGGGAAGGTTCTGCCCTCTACAAATGAGGTTTTCCTGACTGAATGGAGTCTATACACACAAACTAAGAAGGCAGCCCTACAGAGATTGGGGTAGAAACACACCCACGTTATTTTAGATAGGTTAGCTTGGAGAACTTTAATCAAATGGAATCCTCTCTCCTGATAACTGTTCTAGACGTGCTGTAAGGAGCCAGTGTGAGGGACTACACCGGAGTTCAGAATGTGGAGCAGGGGACCAGGGTTTTAGCTCTGCTCCCGCTCTGTGTGACCTCTGAACCCTTCCATAAAGTGACCTTCCATAGTCTTTGCCAGGCTAAAGGGTACTGCTCCTCTGACCGGGCCCTCCTATAACAGGTCTAGGGCTACCATTGGGGGTGCTGGGGCTGCACTTGTGGACAGCCAGAGACCACCTCTGTCGGAAGCATCGGCCACACTCAAGGCAGGGGAAAGGCTTCTCCCCCGTATGCAGAAGCTGGTGCTGAGCCAGGTGGCTCCACTGGGCAAAGCGTTTGGAGCACAGGTCACAGGCATAGGGCCGCTCGCCTGAGTGCACACGCCGATGACTGGCCAGCAGCGAGGGGTAGGCAAAGCGGCGGCCACAGTCCTCGCAAGCGTGCAGCTTCTCCTCCGTGTGGGTGCTGCGATGGATGGCCAAGGAGCCGCTCCTTCGGAAGGCACGTCCGCAGTCCGGGCAGGGGTAGGGTTTCTCGCCTGTGTGCAAGAGCTGGTGCTGGAGCAGGGTGCTGCGCTGGGAGAAGCGGGCTTCACAGTGCTCACAGGCATAGGGCCGCTCCCCAGAGTGCACACGCCGGTGGCTAACCAGGCGAGAGGAGGAGGAAAAGCGCCGCTCACAGTCGGGGCAGGGGTAAGGCTTCTCTCCGGTGTGGATGCGCTGGTGGATGACCAGGGCAGTGCGCTGGCGGAAGCGACGGCTGCATTCTAGGCAGGTATAGGGCTTCTCTCCAGTGTGCGTCCGCTGGTGGATAGCAAGCAGAGATGGGTAGGCGAAGCGACGCTCACAGCTCGAGCACTGATGGGGTTTCTCGCCCGTGTGCGTGGTCCGGTGATTGGCCAAGGACCGGCTCCGTCGAAAGCAGCGGCCACAGTCAGGGCAGTGGTAGGGCTTCTCGCCTGTATGTATGACCTGGTGCTGAGACAGGTTCTTCCGCTGGGAAAAACGTTTGCCACACTGGTCACAAACGTAAGGGCACTCACCAGAGTGTGCCCGCCGGTGACTGACCAACAGTGATGGATAGGAAAAGCGGCGCCCACAGTCCGGGCAAGGGTAGGGCTTCTTCAGGTTCTGGGCGCATTTGTGGCTCTCCAGGGCGGGGTGGTCAGGGAAGGTACAGCCACAGTCAGGGCAGATGGGGCCCCCAGATGTCTGCCTGGGAATCAGCCGAGGTTTGCTGGGCTTCCGCCCACGCTTCCCCTTTCGGGGTGCTTCCTTCGGTGGGAAAATTTCCTTCTCTTCATTCTTCTGTCTGGTTCTGGTTTCTACCAGGAAACAAAAATTAAGTACCGGGTTCCTATGCTTGCCTATTAATGTTAAGGGTTACAAGAGCGATACACTCAGATCCTGTCAAGTGTTAGTGTCAGAGAGCTAAGAGTGGCGTGCAGATGTGGAAGGCATGAGAGCTCCTCATCCAGCCCATGAATATGTGGGGTGGGCGCTAAGCGGACTTTTAAAACAGTGTTTGGGGGCGTTTGGCTTGATTGGCAGAGAGCTTGCCTCAAATTCATGAAGCCCTGGGTTTGATCCTGCACCACATAAAGTGGCTCATCCTTGGCTACATCACTTTACTAAGATGCACCAGATTTTGTCCTTAAAAACAAACAAAAAGCTTGAATGTTTCCATTAGCCGTGGGGTACCCAGAAACCTTGGTCCCCACC
Source organism: Arvicola amphibius (assembly GCF_903992535.2). NCBI lineage: Eukaryota > Metazoa > Chordata > Mammalia > Rodentia > Cricetidae > Arvicola > Arvicola amphibius. The sequence goes on from NC_052047.1 coordinate 129,595,758, forward strand.
TGCCTTGTAGAAACTGTCAGTTTCTTCCACTGATTGGGGGGTTTGTTTAGACAGGGTCTCATGTACTTACTCTAGGCTGGCCCCCAACTCACTAAGTGGGGGGTGACCTTGAATTTTTTATCCCCCTGCTTCTACACCCCAAGTGCTAACATTACAATCAGGCACCACAGCTTCCTGGTACAGTGCTGGGATCGAACCCTGAGCTGTGTGCAAACGAGGCAAGCACCCACCCAGCGAGCGCACCCACCCAGCGAGCCGCACCCACCCAGCGAGCGCACCCACCCAGCGAGCGCACCCACCCAGAGAGCCGCACTCTCAGCCACCCCCCAGGGCTTTCTGATACAATACAAATGCATACGGTTCCCCCATACCTGACCTACATAAAAGAGCACACAACATGCAGCTTTATGCACACTCTACTGCACTTTCCTTTCTCCCACTTAATGTATATTCTAAGGATCTTTTCCCTAAAGAGGATGGAGACAGCGCTCCTCCAACTGGACATAAGGACCCTTGTAAGCTGCCCCAATGTGGGTTCTGGGATCAGACCTCAGGGCTTCTGGAAAAGCAGCAGCTGCTCTTAACTACTGGGCCTTCTCTCCAGCCCAGAATTTCCATTTTTAAAGCATTCCTGTACTGGTTTTATGTCAACTTGACACAAGCTGGAGTCATTTGGGGAGAGGGAACCTCAATAGAGAAAATGCCTTCACCAGGTTGGCCTGTGGTAATTTTTCTTAGTGAGTGATTGATGTGGGAGTGTCCAGCCCATTTTTGGTGCCATCCCTGAACAGGTGGCCTTGGGGTGTATAAGAAAGCAGCCTTAGCGAACTATGAGAAGCAGGCCAATAAGCAGCCCTTGTCCGTGGCCTCTGCTTCAGTTCTTGCCCCTGGCTGCCGCTGCTGACGTGCCCTGATATGAAAGTGAACGCCGTCAACCCTGTCCTCCCCAGGCTGCTTTTGGTCATGGTGTTTGTCACAGCAGCAGAGACCCTGACTGAGACAGGAACTGGCACCAGGAGTCGGGTACTGCTGTGGCAGACACGGCCATCTGTTTAGAGGAGTGGGTGGGAAAGCTGTTGAGGGCTCGGGGTGCAGTGGGCTGTGCTGAGAGCAGGACACATGACGAAGGCCTGGCTTGTGAAGAGCCAGAGGGAAGTCTGAGACTCCTTAAAGACTCCAAGACCATTTATGTGATTATATATATATATATATATATATATACACACACACACACACACACACACATATATATATATGGAATATATAATTTTGAATTTTTGAGACAGGGTTTGTGTTTATCTCTGGCTGTCCTGGAACTCACTCTGTAGACCAGGCTGGCCCTGAACTCAGAAATTGCCTCTGCCTCCCAATTGCTAGGATTAAAGGCGTGTGCCACCACCACCTGGCTATGTGATATTTTTAATTAAGAACTACTAAATTGAAATCTTTGCTTAGCTAGGACAATTAATGCCGGCCAGGTGGGTCTGAGAAATTAGCATGATTAAAAAATACCAGTACCACCAAGGATCATGAATATTTCCTGAGGGTCAGTACCCAGAGCTGCGGTCCATGATGGGGCCAAGGCTGCATCTCATGTGGGCAGCTGAACTAGGTTACATATAAGTTTCCCAGGTCCTCTTAGTGTGGAAGGCATAAAGGGTCATGGGGAGCAACTGAGGCCTGGAACTGTGGCAGGCAAGTGCTGACCGCTGAGGAACATGGTGACTTCAGCTGAAGTAGGAACCTCGGGATTGAAGGGGTCAGGGAGGGAAACTGGAGCTGGTCAGGGTATGGCACGGTCAACACGTCTAACGGGAGCCCAGGAGAGGATAGTGGGGAAGGTTTAGCCCCAGCATTTGGCAGATCCATTACCACAACTGACCAGCACCCATAGCAGCAGCTGCGGAGTGGAGCTGGCTTAGCAAACAAGCTGCATGTGCTGGGGATGGCAGTCACGGAAGTGCCACTGCCAAGTCCGCTGGGCCCTGAAGACGGTGCGTCTCAGCAGTCTGACGCTGAGTTCATACTGTTGGACCTTCATTTTGGTCTGATTTTATTGTAACTGTGCCCTGGTGATTACTATTTGGAATAAAATACACAACTTCTTGTTGTTGTTACTTTTATGGGAAACTGTAGTTAATTTTAGAGAGATTTTGGATATTCTAGAGAAACTCTTTGAGAGAGAATCTGGACACTGTAAGGAGGCCCAGCCTTTGGAGTGTCTGAATTGAGGCCTTGGGATGAACAGGGTAACAGGATGTGTCTGTGTGTCAAGGTGACAAGGGGCCAGTGTGCTGGGTTGTTTTATGTCAACTTGATACAGCAAGCTAGAGTCATTTAGGAAGAGGGAACTCAATGGAGAAAATGCCCTCACCAGACGGCCTCTGGGCAAACCTGCATTGTCTTAACCAGTGATTGGTGTGGGAGGGTCCACCCCACTGTGGGTGGTGCCATCCCTAGGCAGGTGTTCTTGGATATATAAGAAAGCAGGGGAGAAGCAGGTAAGCAGCCTTCCTCTTCAGTTTCTGCCTTGAAGTTCCTGCCCTGACTTCCTTTGATGATGGTCTATAATATGAAAATGTAAGTTAAATAAACCCCTTCCTCCCCAAGCTGCTTCTGGTCATGTTGTTTATTACAACATAGAAACTCCTGACTTAAGACAACTCCCAGATATGCAGCTGCTGGTCCAGGACTTTGAGAGCCGCAGCTGTAAACAATGTAGAAGACCTTTGAGCCTATTTCATCCAGTAGCGCACAGCCTCGGAGCACATTCAAATCAACGGGCCTTTTCTTTTCTTTTTTAAATTTAAGAGTGAACCAAGGCCTAGAGGGATGGCTCAGTGGTTGAGGCTTCCTACTCTTCAGAAGACCCGAGTTCAGTGCAATGGACGGTAGGTCCCAGATCCTGGGGAGCAGGATCTTTTCCAAAGCTCAGTGATTCATTTATGTCAATGGACTACTATAGGTTTGCCTACAGGACAAGCAACCGGTTACCCCTAATCAGACCAAAATTCTGGGTCGAAAGAGTTTAGAGGGCTGCAGGGTCTCCGCGGGCACTTTTAACTCACTTCTCTGGAATGTTACCCAACTCCGGTACTCCAGCGGATCTAGGGCTGCCGGCTCCCAATCATCGGTATTTCGTTCCAACCAGGAGATGAGAGCTGGTTTGGGACCTGCACATCCTGGGGGAGGAGAACCAGTCAGAGGGCTGGCCTCGGGAAATGATGCTAAAAAAAAGTATACCGAGGCTCTGCCCCCACCCCTAACAAGCTGGTCGCAGGTCAGGACCCTGGGTCCCTGCCCCCACTCTACCCCGCCCTCAAGCTCCATCATCCCTTAGGCCCCGCGTAAGCCGATTGGGCTGGGCCTCACCGAGCGCGCCCAGGAGGCCGTAGGTCTCGCGCATCACATCCCGGTACAGAGTCCGCTGCGCGGGCCGCAGACAGCACCACTCCTCCGAGGAGAAGTACACGGCCACGTCCGCGAACTTCAAGGCTCTTGGCCTCCTGCCCCTTCTCCGAGTAGGTCCGGTCTCTCCGGGTGCCCGCGCGGGGAGCGGAGCCGGAGGCGGCGCCATCGGACCTGCGTCCCCGCCTTGCCCGGGCACCGCGCACCCCGAGACCTGGGAGCCCGGCCGGGAAGGCCCGGAGGAAATCCGAATCTGCCGCCGGAGGGGACAGGCGGCCCAACGCCGACCACACCGTTATTCAGGAAACTCCCGCTGGAACTTGGGTGACAGGCACCGGAAGATGCCTTCGGGGAAGATGGCGGCGCCGCTCCTGCACCGCCGCTGCCTAGAACACAGGCAGATTCCAGCTATCGATTTTATTGACCCGAGCGCCATGCCGGCTTCTTAACCTCCCTGCCCTAAAGTGTAATGGCGCTGCGAGATGGCTTCATGCCTACTTTTCCCCCTTATCTATTGCATTCCTTCATTGGTCGGTAGTTGAAGATCGGACGTTCTGATTGGGTGTTGGCGAAGGCGGCCCGTTTGAATGAAGCCGAGGGATTCTTAAGGGCAAGAAGGTGGATGGAGTGTTCCTAAACAGGTTTTGAGGAGTGTAGAAGTAGGAGGCCTTCCTTGTGTTCTCCAGTGTTTGTTTGCCCTAGCTGGGGAAGAGTTTCTACGTATCTCCCTAGGGAACGTCACTGAACGTCAACATGGATTTGTTGAACCATAAAGTCTCAGCGAGGACGGGAGCAGTGATAACGTTTTTGGCACGTCTGGTAACACTGAATGACTAGCAGGGTAAGTTAACTAATCTTGTACCTTGGGCAGCTCCTAAGTAGTCTATGGACATGAATGACCCACCTTCCAATGCTTTAGGAAGTTTGACTTTTTCTTTGTACAGTGGGATGCATGTTTAGGCTGCTAAAGAACAGATGGCTAGCTGGTCAGTTCACTTGTAAGGTAGCAAGGAAGTCACGTCTCAGCCGTGGCTTTCCTAAATAGTGCAGTTGTGCCATCATGTTCCAGGATAGCATGGACAGCAACACAGGGAGAACCTGTTTTTAAAGGAAGGGTATGTAGCCCAGCGGTAGAGCATTTGCCTAACATGCATGAGGCTCAAAGTTGTGAGTTCGAGGCCAGCTTGGTTTACAAGAGCTAGCTCCAGGACAGGCTCCAAAGCTACAGAGAAACCCTGTCTCTAAAAACCAAAATAATAACAATAATAATAAAGCCGGGCGGTGGTGGTTGCACGCCTTTAATCCCAGCACTCGGGAGGCAGAGGCAGGCGGATCTCTGTGAGTTCGAGGCCAGCCTGGTCTACAAGAGCTAGTTCCAGGACAGGCTCTAAAAAAGCTGCAGAGAAACCCTGTCTCGAAAAAAAAAAAAAAAAAAAAAAAAAAAAAAAAAAACAATAACAATAATAATAATAGCAACAACAACCAGGAACCAGGACTGGGTGAGAAACCAAACCCTGGTATAAATATCAGAACAAAGTATAAGGAAGATTGCCCACTGTAGAGAAGTGTGGAGGAGATCCACACATCAAGAGGCCACAGAGGATGTCTGTGCTTTTGCTGTTTAAAGCCAGCTAAGCACATGGAACACTAGAGTAGATGTTGTCTGAAACTTACTGTCTGGAGACCTGTGAGGATAATTATCACTGTACCACAATGCAAAGTCCTGGATTTGATTAACTGTACTGCCCACTCCCCAAACAAAACAACAAAAATCGTAAGACAGCTGGGTGTGCGTACACCTTTAATTCCCAGCACTTGGGAGGCAGAGGCTGGCAGAGTTTGAGGACATCCTGGTCTACATAGTGAGTCCCAGGCCAGCAAGAGCAATCTCAAAAAGCAAATGAACAAAAACCAAACAAACCAACCCACAAGTTTTAATCAGCTTGCTCGAAATCTATTACTAGGCGTAGGAATGAAATCTGAACCTATAATGTCTTCCATTTGGCACTAACAACTCTACATTGGGCAAAAGCCTTATGACTAATTTCTCCAGAGCTGAAGCGATGTCTCCGTGGTTAAGAACACTTGCTCTTGAAGACGACCCAAGTTCTGTTTCTAGCACCCACATGGTGGCTAACAAATGAACAATCTGTAACTCCCAAGAAATCTGACACTGCCCTCTGCCAGCAACAGGCACATCTGTGGTCACAGGCGAAGCAGCCATATTCATAAAATAAATAATTTTAAAAGGTTCATGCTCAGTGAAGGTCAATGCCTAGAAATGCAACATTAAATGTTAGCACACTCTCATTTTACAGACTGCCTGGACCCTGACCTTTGCCTGGAGGGGTCACCTCACAATAAGCCCAGATTAGATAGACATGCAATATTAGTCCTAGGACAAGTAGAAAAACTACGTATTAATGTAGACAATAATTGCCTTTTCTTTTCCAGACAGGGCCTCATGCTGTCCAGGCTAGCCTCACATTCACTAGGTAGCTGAGTGTTGGGGGAGGCTGCTTCTTCATTCGAGGCTTCTTCTTCATTCCTGGCTGCTCACACCACAAAGTAATCACACAGAAACTATATTATTTCTAATACTGTTTGGCCAATAGCTTAAGCTATTTTTGGCTAACTCTTATATTTTAAATTAACCCATTTTTATTAATCTATGTATTGCCACATGGCTGTGGCTTACCAGGTAAAGTTCCATCTGGTGTCTGTCTCTGGCGGAGCTATAGAGACTTTCTCTGACTCTGCATACTCTCTCTCTCTCTCTCTCTCTCTCTTTCTCTCTCTCTCTCTCTCTCTCTCTATATATATATATATATATACATATATATATAATCTTAGCCTGGCTATATTTGGTTAAGTCATTGGCCCAAAGCAGCTTCTTTAATAACCAATGAAAGCAACACATATACAGAAGAACCAGCTGAAGACAACCAAGAACTTCTAATCCTCCTACCTCTTAACTCCTGAGTGATAGAATTAAAAGTTGCATAGCACATTCAGCTTTATTTGGTGCTGGGGATGGCTTAGGTATATTAATTAGGGTTTCTATTGGTATCATAGATAAAACCCCATGACCAAAAAGCAAGTTAGTGAGGAAAGGGTTTATTTGGCTTACACTTCAGGGAAGAACTCAAGGAGGGCTAGAACCTGGAGGCAGGAGCGATGCAGAGGCCATGGAAGGGTGCTACTTCCTGGCTGTCCTAGAACTCACTTTGTAGACCAGGCTGGCCTAGAACTCAGAGATCTCCCTGCATGTATCATCTCAGTTGAACCACGCTCTTAACAGATTCACCCAGTCCAGTTTCAGACTATCCTTTCCTGGACTAAGCTGACACAGCTTCGCTAAGCACAAACCCTATCACTGAACTGCTTGGCCAGCACGCACCGATTCATTTCTGATTACTACTATACCCACTCTCTGAAAGGGGACTTTCTAGTTCCTGCAAATCTTGTCACTTTGTGCACCATACTTTATTCTCCTGCCCCTGCTTAATCTATTTCCACCGCCATTGCCTATAATTTGGCACTCATTATAACTGCTGGGAAAGTTCTTCATTACCAGCTCATACACAGAGATGCGTTGTAGAACTTTCACTATGTAAAGGTGTGTTGCATTTGTTCAACTAGGCAAAGATGTGTTACATTTGTTTATGTAAAGATGTGTTGCTGTTTCACCTTGCCTGCCTAAGGCACCTGATTGGTCTAATAGAAAGCTGAAAAGCCAGTAGCTAGGCAGTAGAGGGATAGGTGGGGCTGGTGGACAGAGAGAATAAGTAGAAGAAGAGAAGAAAAGAGAGGAGAGAGACAAGAGAAAATGAGGAAGAAAGAAAGGGAGACATGGGAGCCGGCCAGCCAGGCAGTCACTAGCCAGTCAGACATGGAGTAGGACACACAGAATGAAAGAAAGGTAAAAAGGCCCAAGGCAAAACGTAGATGAAGAGAAACAGGTTAAATTAAGTTATAAGAGCTAGTGGGGCAAGCATAAGCTAAGGTCAAACATTCATAACTAATATTAAGTCTTTGTGTCTTTATTTGGGAGCTGGATGTTGGGTGCCAATTGTAGGTGGGTTTTTTTTGTCCTGCCTGCCAGCTCTCGAATAATCAACACAGAGACTTCATGTTAATTATGAAAGCTTAGCCAATAGCTTAGGCTTGTTTCTAACTAGCTTATAGCTTAAATTAACCAATATCTTTTCATCTATGTTCTTTTACATGATTCAGTTACCTTTCTTTACTTTGTAATGCCATGCTGCTTGCTTTGTGTCCTGGCATCTCTGCTCTCCTTCCCAGTGTTCTTCGTCTGCATTTGCCTCGGGCTTTCTAACTTCATTTCATTACGTCCAGCTCCGTGCATGTCTGTCTGGTGACGGCTTGGCTTACTGGCCCCAGCATTTCCCTACCGTTCTCCCTCGTTCTCTCTTCTCTTATTCATTACTCTCCTCTTATTCATTCTTTCTGCACACCAACACCACCTATCCCTCTACTGCCTAGCTATTGGCTGTTAATTTTTTTTATTAGACCAATCAAGTGCCTTAGGCAGGCAAAACAATACATCTTTACATCGTTAAACAAATATAACCCATCTTTACATAGTTATATTCCACCGTACTTTCTAGAACGAAATAGCACCACTGGCTTTGGATCAAGCATTCAACACTGAGCCCATAGGGGACAGTTCACACTCAAACCGTACCTGTGGCTGGGCAGGAGGGAGATGAGGAGAAGATGAGTTCTGTGTAGGGTGTATCTCATCCTGTTTACCACCTGTGTGCACACATATCTGTGAATGGCTGTGGGAGCCTCTGTGACAGATGTTCTGCCCGTGGTTAATTCACCAGTAGAGCATCTCTCTGTGTATGAAGTAATGAAGGCAGTTTCCTAGCTGGCATAGTGAGTGGTGAGTGGCAGATTATAGGTAATGGTGGCAATGACCATGAAAGTGCTTGACAGTGGTTGGCCAGAAGAGAGAGGTAGGCACAGTGGCGCCCACAGTCTGCACACATCCGCATCTGTGCACGGACAGGCTCAGGTGGAAGGTACAGCCAAAGTTGGCACAAGGTGTAGTCTGTCTCCAGGACAGAGTAAGCTCTCTGAGAGAAGTAGGGGCAAGGGCTGGGGGTGTGGTTTAGTGGTACAGTGCTTGCCTAGCATGCATGGGACCCAGGATTCCGTTGATAGTGCTGTTAAAAAATACAAAACTGAAGTAAAAATGTAGTATTATAAGCTGGGGTCTCAGCGAGGGCAAAGAGGGCATCTTCTAGCTGGTGTGTTGGTGCACATCTTTAACCCCAGCACGTGGCAGGCAGAGGCAGGCCGATCACTGAGTTCAAGGCCAGCCTGGTCTACAGAGTAAGTTCCAGGACAGCCAGGGAGGGCCACATAGAAACCCTGTCTCAGAAACAAACACACACACACACACACACAAAACCACATCTTCTGAGCTTGGGTACATCACTGCCTGGTAGCCAAGAATCTCTGAAGCAATGTCAGCTGCAGGTCCTTATGGCTTCAAGTCACTGCACTGGGTCTTGCTATACGTTCATGTGAGTACTCACTTAAACAGGCTGTGTCAAGGGTAAAGTTTCCTCCTCCTCTCAAACAAGGTTCCACTGTGTAGCCCAGGCTGGCCGTGAATGCATGGTGACTCCCTGTTCCATGCACTGCCACATCTGGCTTCATCAAGACTCTTGATGCTTGATCCTCCTTTCCTCTGTTTTCATTTCTTACTCTGGCTTTTTGTAAGACAAGAGAGTTTGGGTCTCTTTAAGTTTGAGGCCAGTCTGGTCTTAATGGTGAGTCCCAGAATAGTCAGGACTTTTATTAAGCGAGACTGTCTTAAAAATAGAAAAAAAGACAAGACAAGAAAATTGTCTTTGTGGGTACAGTTTGGGCTGAGACCAGCACGAGAGATTGTTCACACAGGGCGCTTATGTGGAAATAAGAGAAACCCCATCTGGTGAAGCAGAAGCAGCAATTTTCTATTTAAGAAGAAAAAAAAAGGCTGCAGCATGATAGAAAGACAGGGAAATTCTAGTAGCACAGGAAGGAAACTGAGTCTTCACTCCTGAGTGAGTGGTGCTCTCACTGAGATGCGAGTCCAGCACAGTTACCATCTGCTGTGAAAGCCGCCAGCAGCAGAGAGACAGTGTCTCTTTTACATATAGATGTTTCAGCCAGGTGTGGTTGCGCACATCTTTGACCCCAGCACTCGGAAGGCAGAGGCAGGATGGATCTCTGAGTTCAAGTCCAGACTGGTCTTTTTTTTTTTTTTTTTTTTTTTTTGCATATGGGTGTCTGTGCACCACCCAAATTCCTGCAGTGCTTTTGGGAGGCCAGATGAGGGTGTCATATCCCCTGAGACTGGAGTTACATCTATGAGCTGCTGTGTGGGTGTTGGGACGAACCCAGGTCCCCTCAAAGAACAACCAGCACTCTTAACTGCTGAGCCGTCTCTCTGGATCCCATCCCTGTCCCCACACACCTTAACCCGAGTTTTTACCCTGTCAGATGGTGATCTTATCCAGGGTACTGGGAATCAGCCTATGACCTCATACCCAAACAGACTAGTGGGAAAAGGCTTCTCAGCAACCTCTTCAAGTAACTTGAGTGCCACCAAAATGGTTTAAGTGGCCACTCATGACCTTCCTATAAGAAGTCCGTGCCCCTACTTTCAAGGGTGCCTTATAATTTTCCTGGGTACCTTCGATTTTATGTAAACTCCAACTCTGCTTCATACTGGCTCACACTGAGATTCTTTTTTAAGTTGATTTTGTTTGGTTTTGTTTTTTAATTATTTCTTCGGGCATAGAGGAACTGTTCTGGCCTGCCCCCTTGTGGGATCCAGGGATCAAACTTAGGTCAACAGACCTGTAAGTGCGTGCCTCTGCCCTCTGAAATTCCACTTCTGAGAGCACATCAAAAGAACTTACTGAGCAAGGCAGCACATGCCTGTAATCATGGCATTTCTGGAGGTTGAGACAGAAGAATCCTGAGTTCAAGGCCACCTTGGGATAAACAGCGAGAGCCTGTGGGGGAGGGCAGGGGAGGAAGCTGGAAGGAGACCCTCAAAGGGACATTTGTAAGCCTGTGTCCTTTGCAGCAGTCTATGAAATAGCCAGAGATGGTGGCAGCCCAGGGCCCATCAATAGCTGAATGTATAAACAAAATAAAAACGTACAGTGGAATATCCAGCTTAAAATAGAAGGTGATTGCTGACACATACTGAACATGGATGAAGACTGGTATGAGATGAACGAAGCTAGTCACACAATGGTAAGTGCTGTGGTACTCTACTTACAGGAGGCATCTACAGTAGTTTTTGTTGTTTTGAGACAGGGTTTCTCTGTGCAGTGCTGGCTGACCTGGAACTCACGCTGTAGACCAGGCTGGCCTCAAACTCAGAGATCTACCTGCTTCTGCCTCTGGAGTGCTGGGATTAAAGGTGTGCGCCATCACCTCCCAGGCTAGGAAATGAAATTGTTTTAGTAGATAAATATTTCAGTTGTGGGGAGTGGATACCTATCAATGACAGAACACCTGACTACTGAACTATAAAATAATTAAGATGGTAAATTGTATATCGTGTATGATAATAAAGATGCTTTTTGAGCCTCTCTTCCTAGCTCACCATCCCACTTCCACCCTTTGTAATACTTTTTTCTTTCTTTTTTAATGTATTTATACAGTGTGTGTATTTGATGTTTGGGGAACTGTGCATGTCTGGAAGCGAGAGGACGATTGTGGAGTTGGCTCTCTCCTTCCACCTTCGTGTGGGTTCTGGGGATCACATTCATGTCACCAGGCTTGCTCAGCAAGTCCTTGATCCTCTGAGCCATATTATAGCCAGCCCGTTTTCCTTTCTGAATAAACTGTATTACTAAAAATAAATAAAACCAGGGTCTTGTTGGAGGATGTGTGTCACTGGAAGTGGGCTTTGAGGTTTCAGAAGCCCCATCAGACTCAGTGTGTCCCATGCGTGTGAATCATGTGAACACCGAGCTGCTCTAGGACTTTGCCTGCCTGCAGCCACACTCCCTGCCATAATTGTGGACTAACGGTAAGCAAGCCCCCAATTTGTAGGACGCATGGAGTTTGTTGAGCTCACTGATACGCACTAGAGGAACGTGGAATGTTAAACATACAAGGTCGTTCATTCAAAGTAAGAGATACATAACCTGCCCAGAAGGCTGGGAGCAATGTGGTAATAGCCTGGTGACCTTTGCACTGTCTGTGTGGCAGGAATCCACACCAGATCCCCAGACCCTTATCATAAGCTTGTTTTTCTCAGCCAATCTATAGATCCCATCTTTATGGAAGGTGTCATGTGTACTTTACAAAGAGTTTCTGTGTAGACACATCTGATCTTTATTTAACTTACTTGGTTCCACAAAAAGATTTCTGTGTGCTCTGTTGTGCACACAGGATTAAGTTAATTGTCACAGGAATTGTTACACTAAATTATACTGTGCTTAAATATGCCTAAACTGTTCAGGGTCAAACTCGCCAAGTCTGACCAACACCAGCTACTTGGCCGTGTTAAGCCAAGCTTGCCTCCGTGGATCATCACTGTCTGTCTTGGTTGCAGAGACCCCTGCATCAATGAAACGCTTGTCTTGTTCATGGCGTCTTTTCACAGCCCCAGAACAGTAGCTGTCTATTGCTGTGGTGAGCATCGTGACCAAAGCAACTTTGGGAGGAGAGGGTTTTTTCAGTTTATGCTCATACATCATAGTTAATCATCAAAGGTCGAGACAGGAATTCGAACAGAGCAGGAATCTGGAAGTAAGAGCTGATGCAGAGGCCATGGAGGGATGATGCTTGCTGGCTTGTTCCCCGTGGCTTGCTCAGCCTGCTTTCTATAGAACCCAGGACCACCAGCCCAGGATGGCATCACCCACAATGGGCTGGGCCCTTCCCCATCAATCACTAATTAAGAAAATATCCTACAGGTTTGCCTACAGAATAATCTTATGGAGACATTTTCTCAGTTGAGGCTCCTTTCTGATGACTCCAGCTTGTGTCAAATTGATATAAAACTAGCTGGTCAGGTAACTGACATTTCTTTTGTTTTTGTTTTTTTGTTTGTTTGTTTTTTCGAGACAGGGTTTCCCTGTAGTTTCTAGAGCCTGTCCTGGAACTAGCTCTTGTAGACCAGGCTGGCGTCGAACTCAGAGATCCGCCTGCCTCTGCCTCCCGAGTGCTGGGATTAAAGGCATGCGCCATCACCACCCAGCTCCATAAAATTATTTTTGTTGCTACTTTATAACTGTGATTTTGCTACTGTAATGAATTGTAATTAAATATCTGGTATGCAGGACATCTGATACGCAACCCTCATAAAAGAGTCAGTCAACCCCCAGAAGGTTACGACCCACAGGTTGAGAGTATAAATTGTTTACCCAAATGATTGTGTGGCTGATTGGGAACAGTGTCCAACTCCCTTTTTTGGCCTGTGAAGGCACCAGACATGATATACATAGTGCACAGACATAAATACAGGCATAAAGAAAAAATTTCAAAATAAATGCAAGCTGGGCATGGTGGCTCAGGTTTATAATTCCAGGATTTAGGAGGCTGAGCAGGAGGATTGCCATGAGTTCAAGGATAGCCTGGGCTACAGTATAAGATGCTGTCTCAAAAGTAAACAAGTTAAGTCAGGCTTTGTTAGTGGATTTTTCTGAGCCTCCTGCCAGCTCTCAAATCACAACCTGGAGACTTCTTATTAATTATGAAAGTTTGGCCAGTAGCTTAGGCTGGTTTCTAATTAGCTCTTATAACTTTACCCATTTTTATTTATTTACTTAATGTCTTATGGCTTTATTACCTTTATCCTGCACTGCCCATGCTACTTCTTCTCAGTCCTAGCATCTCATCTCGACTCCACCCTTCTTCCCAGAGTTCTCTCTGCCTCTAGCCATTTGGGCGTTCAGCTGTTTATTAAACCAATCCAAGTGATACATATTTGTTGTTGTTTTGTTTTTACTCTTTTGGAGACCTGCCATTCAGCTCCCATTTAAATACACAGAGACTTATTCTTTTTTCGTTTTTTTTTTTTTGTTTGTTTGTTTTTTGTTGTTGTTGTTGTTTTTTGAGACAGGGTTTCTCTGTGTTGCTTTGGAGCCTGTCCTGGAACTCGCTCTGTAGACCAGGCTGGTCTTGAACTCACAGAGATCTGCCTGCATCTGCCTCCCTAGTGCTGAGATTAAAGGTGTGCTCCACCACTGCCGGGGGGAACTAGCTCTTGAGACTTATTCTTATTTATGAATATCTAGCCTTAGTTAGCTTGGCTTGTTTCTAGCCAGCTTTTGTAACTTAACTTATTCCCTTTCTCATCTACGTTTTGCCTCTGGGCTTTTTACCTTTCTTAATTCTATATATCTTCCTTTCCTTCTTACTCCATGGCTGGTGTCTGGCCCCTAGTGGCCTCCTATCCTCCTTCTCTCTCCCTCTCTTCTCATCCCTCTACTTCTGAGCCTAGACTTCCCCTCCTGTTTATTATTTATTCTCTCTGCCTGGCAGCCCCACCTATCCCTCTCTCCTGCCTAGCTATTGGCCATTCAGCTCTTTATTAGACAGGTGTTTAGACAGGCAAAGTAACACAGCTTCAGAGTTAAACAAATGCAACATAAAAGAATGCAATATATCTTTGGATCATTAAACAAATGTTCCACAGCATAAACAAGTGTAATACATCTTAACTAATATTCCACAACACATATTCAGTGTACAAAAAGATCCTACAACAAGGCTTGATGGTGCAGGCCTAATCCCAGTACTCAGGAGGCAGAGGCAGGATGATCACTGTGAGTTCAAGGCCAGCCTGGCTACAGAGTATGGTGTTATTTTGTTTGTGTTCTAACAGATAAAGCTTGCCTGAAGATCAGAGGGTGGAGCTAGCCACTAGTTAACCATAGAGGTTTGGAGGTCTGTACAGACAGACAAGAAATGATATGGCTGAGTAGAGAGAGGAATATAAGGTGGGAGGAAACAAGAGCTCAGCCCTTTTTTGGCTGAGGAGTTAGCAAGGTAAGAGTTGGCTGTGGCTTGCTCCTTTGTCTCTCTGACCTTTCAGCATTTATGCAGATATCTTGCTCTGGGTTTTTATTATTAAGACCAATTAGAACTCATGCAACAACAGACTGAGTTCCAGGACAGCCAGGGCTACACAGAGAAAGCCTGTCTCCAAGAAAACCTAAAAAGAAAAAGCAAACAAACAAACTGCTAAGGTGTTATTCATAATAGTCAGAAAGTGGAAACAAACTAGACATCCCTCAACCAAAAAATGGCTAAAGAAAATGTGGTATATTTACACAATTTACTCAGCTGCTAAAAAAAGACATCATGAAATTTGCAGGTAAATGGATGGAACTAGAAAAAAAGTGTCCTTGAGTGAGGTAACCCAGACCCAGAAAGACAGACACGGTATTTACTCACTCATAAGTGGATATTAGCCGTAAAGTAAAGAAAACCATGCTACCATCCACAAATCCAGAGAGGCAAGTAATAAGGAGGGCTCAAGGAGAGGGGAGACATGCATGGATCTCCCTGGAAAGGGGAAATAGAATGGATTTCAAGTGTGGGTTGGGGGTGGGTGGGAATGGGAACAGGAGGGATCAGGTGCAGGGGAAGGATGAAGGGAGAGAGCATTGGGAGAGTGGAACTGGGAGACATTAGGGTCAAGGTAGAAACCTAGTGCAGTGGAAATCCCTGGAATCTATGAAAGTGACTAGCGAACACTCCTAATAATGGGGGATATTGAGCCAGAACTGGCCATCTTCTTTAACCAGGCAAGGCCCCCAGTGGAGGGAGTGGGACACAAAATCTTCGACTTACAATTTGTCCTGCCTGCAAGATGTGCTGGAACTGGTGGGAATGGCTAACACTATAACTTGATATAAGGGTATGCGCCTAGTTTTATTGTAACTTGTTATGCCATGCTTGCTTGATATCCCTGGGAGATCTGATTTTTTTCTGAAGGGAAATGGAGGAGTAGTGGATGTGGAAGAAAGGGAAGGTGTGTTTGCAGGGGGGAACTGGAAGAGAAGAGGGAAGGGCAGCTGAGGTTAGGATGTAACATATAAGAGAAGAAAAATTAATTACCTTGAAACCTATTAATTAAAATTAATAAATAATTAGGTGGTTCTTATTTTTGACAAAAATTCAATGTTCAATTTTACCAGTAAAGACTTGGGAGACAAATGCTGGGTGGAAACCTGCTAGCCCAGAGGCAGAGAAGGCACCCAGCTGACCTTCCTCCAACTCACTGTCTCTCCCTTCCACTTCCTGTGTATATCTCTCTGTCCTGACTCCCTCTTACTCTCTATGGTTTTTTCTTGTTCACTTCCTGTCAACTTCATTTAATCCTATTTGCAATAAGCAGAAAGCTCTTGGGTTATGGTGTGCACTAGGGCTGAGCCACACCACAACTAGAAACAGGCTTTCCCAGGTTTAGTGCAATCTCAGTGTGATAAACTACCCTGCAGCAAATAGTGCCTTTAAAAAAGAATTAATACTGCCAAGGCTGGGACTGGGGCTCTAGCTCAGCAGTTAAGAGCCCTTTCCTGCTGCGCAGAGGACCTGGCTTTACTTCCCAGCACCCATAGTGCTTCACAACCATCTTTAGATCCAGTTCTAGGGTGTGAAGCCTTCTTCAGGCCTCTGGACACTAGGCTTGCAAATAGCATACTCACATAATGGAGACAAAACATCCACACACATGAAATAGAAACAAACATTTAAAAATATTACTAAAGGCCAGGCGGTGGTGGCACACGCCTTTAATCCCAGCACTCGGGAGGCAGAGGCAGGCGGATCTCTGAGTACGAGGCCAGCCTGGTCTACAAGAGCTAGTTCCAGGACAGGCTCTAGAAACTACAGGGAAACCCTGTCTCGAAAAAACAAAATTACTAAAGGAAGAAGTTAAATACAAAAGACAATCTTATGGTTGCATTTGTGTGGCCAGTGGCAGCGCGTGCCGGTGGAACTTGCTGAAGGAGCGTCATCTCCAGTGTCCTGGCTGTCCTCACTCGCTGCCCTCTGAAACAGCATTCCTCTCCACTGGGAAGGAACGTTCTCCTCTGCTGACTGACAGTTTCTAGCCTGAGTGCCTTTTATTTTCCTGTTCTACTTCAGATTCAGCTTTAGGTGACTCCTCTCTCTGCAGCGGCTTCAGAGCATCTGATACTAAGTTACCTACAGACCACATTTTTAACAGTATGGGCTCTCCCTTCTGATGAGCTTTCCTCAAAGCTCTCATCACCTGCTTCCATACCTTCAGTTTCAATTGAACGTGAGGAGCTGCCTGAAGCCAGTTGGCAGTGCCGTGTAATTAACACCGAGAGCTCTGTAGCTGTTTTCCTTGGCTTCCACGCCATCTCCTTTTAACAGGTGTTGTAATAACTGCACAGACCCTGGCTCCTGGGATGGGGAGTTCCCACGACCCTGCCAATCCTGCAGTCCCCTTCCACTGAGGGCACTTGTCCTACCAGTTCTCAAAGTGGCAGGCTTCTGTCCTTCAGCAGATCCTTTGTCCTATTTCAAGCCACGCATTGGGCGCCATAATGTCACGTGTGTTGTGGCACTGGTGTGGGTTCACGCGAGGCCATCAAAAGAAGGCTCAGAGACACTTTAAGAATGAACTTAGTCTTTTGTGGTTGCAGGGGGTCCAGCCTCAATGGATTGAAGCATTTCCCTTTGCCCAGGGCATTTTTATTTTTCTCATATTTCCAATTAAGCCAGTTGATTTCCATATGACCAAAACAGCCTGGATGAAGCTTCCAAAATTACAATGCCAAGTGCAAATTCTTGGTTCATCAGAGAACACAAGTTTTCTAGACTTCTTGAACCATTTATCTTATGGCTCTGGGGACTAAGAATTATTTCATTGTACATTTGGGTGGGTGGATTATATGGTATGTGAGTACTTCAAGAAAAGTATTAGCTAGCCAGACTTAGTGGTGCTTATCTGTAATCCCTGCACTTGGAAAGCTAAGGGTTGCTGTGAATTTTCAGGCGTCCAGGGCCCTGTGATGGCTGTTCTTGGTCGTCAGCTTGACTACATCTGGAATTAACTAAACACTTGTAAAGGGTACTTTTTAATTGAGTCTTTTAAGTGGGAAGACCCACCCCTTGGGGGTGGGGAGAGTTGAGACAGGGTCTCTGTGTAGCCCTGGCTGTCCTGGAACTCTGTAGACCAGGCTGGCCTCAAACAGAGATCTGCCTGCTTCTCCTTCAGAGTGCTGGGATTAAAGGTGTGGCTCACCACTGTCTGGCAATAAACATACTTTTTAAAAGTATTTTTCTTTCTTTTTTTTTAAAGAACAATTAAGAAAGGCACCCTACAATGGTTTCTTGCCTCTACATAAACATACCAACACATACACACACACACACACACACACATACACACAGAGACTGATTTGGAACAAGGAATCCTAGGGAAGTTGGGGGCTTTGGCTAGGTGGGGAGAGCACATTCACAGCGCAGAACGCCAGTAAATGCCCATTTCTCCCCCACAGCTGTCCTAATAAAGGGTCTATTGGTGCAGGTTCTCCAAGCATTAGGATTCTACTCCTTATCACGCATTCCCAAAGACTACCTGACACCCTACATACCTACAGGCTCCTCTTCAGAATAGAAAGGACACTGAACCTGCTCCACCCAGCAACCCTTTGGTCTCCTGCAATGGAGCCTCTACTGAACCTCCCAAGACGTACACGGACAGTACTCTAAGAAGAAGTAAACTTAACACCAGTGAATGAATCTCTGCATCCACTCAGGCTCTAACCAGTCTGTCCGGAAACTGAACAAGTCCAAGGACGCACCAGCCCTAATCGTTAACCTTGTATATTCAGGGTCCCCGCCCTGCTTTTTCCCTCACTTCCAGAGCCTCAACCTCGAGGAACCTAAGAGAATGGAAATTTCTCAAGTCCTTAGCCCTCAATATTTACTGGCATAGGAACAAGAGGAAAAAAACAAACGGAAGGCTTTATAAAATGTGGAGAACTTCAGCTTCACTACTGTTGTCCAAATAGATCAAGAAACTTGACATAGTAGTTGACCATTGACTAGCCTTTGTAAAATTCGGTCGACTAGTGCTCCAGCCGGACTGCCCTCAATTATAATGGCGGCGCTGTCCCAGTTTTAGCTTCTTGCCCCTAGATATCATGGCTGCCTGGCGGTTTCACGTAGCTTCGCCTAACCCCGGAAGACCAGGGCCAGCGATTGGGCGGTGCCCAAGACACAGAGAAGAAGGCCTCCGACGGTTGGACAGAGCTGCGTAAGGCTGGTTTTAAAGAAGCCGGAGGTGGGAGCTGTCGAAAACCCGGGATCCTAGGAAAGCTGCGGTGAGCGGCGCAGGGGAGGGGTGGGAGTTGGGGGGGGGGGACCCGACAGGAGAAAGGGCAGAGAGGCGGGCGTTGAAGGAAACGTTTGAGCCATCTGGTCCCGAGCTCCCGAAAACGCGGGGCGGGGATCCAGGCAGGGCGGGGGCTTGGGGTGGGCTGTTACCGGTAGGCTGGACCTTCCGGGATTGGAGTGAATGGGGTGTCGGTTTGACAGGGTATACCCCGGCATCCTGGCTGAGTTCGTTGATGAGCTTGGGCCTCCCCCGAATGGAACTTCGTTAAGACGAAGCTCATAGTGGGAGGAGGCGAGTCGCGCGGCTTCTGATTGGAGACCCGCGCCGTAGGAGTCTTTCCACAGAGATCCAATTTAGGCGATCTGGTGGGAGGGAGGGCTGTCAGTATGTGGAGTAGTTCTTCTGGAGCCCTTGTTTGGCGGGGCGAGGATCACCGAGGAATCTAGCGGAAACGGGACCTCCCAGGACCGGGATCCCAGCGGATCCCTGAGAACCCCGGGGAGGCTTCTACAGGGACAAAGGTCCCAGAAGGCTCGAGCCGTGGGAGAGCTGTGACCTCCGCAATCCAGTCTAGGCAGGTGCCAGGCAGGGCCCAGTGGTCAAGGCTGCTGCAGCGGGAGGACCCGGCTCCGGGCGGCCAGCTGGGGGCGCCCTTTCGAGAAAAGACCCGTGGCCTACCAGGAGCCGCTAGCGGACCATGAAGGGCGGAGTCCCGGGGGAGGAGCTGGCCCTCACTCCCCCACTCCCCTGTTCCCCCTTTACCCCAGGCCGGAGCCTGGGATCCCCCAGGGACTCCCTGGAACCACCGCTTTCCCCATGGACTTCCCTGGGGACTCCAGGTGAGAGCGCTCCCCGCCCGCCTGCCTGTCTTGAGCCTGGGACACGGGGATCCTGGCGGCTGTACCCGACCACTACAGAGCCAACAACTGGTTCGGGCAACTGTCTTCTACTTTCATCTTCCAGCTCTTCTAGACAGTCAAACCTGTGCCGCCAGCCCCTAGCTCGAGCATTATGGGAAGCCAGGAGCCCGAAAAGACCGAGGCTGCAGTACTTGGGGACTCCTTCGCCCCTGGAAAAGGCCTCTCGGAGGGTCCTGGCCGTGGTGCTGGAAGATGTCATGGCTACAAACAGGGTGAGCCATTTAACTGAAAGACGCCTCTCCCTTCCCAGTCCTCCACCCCGCCCTGGCTCAGTACTAAAGTCAGAACAGATCCCTTAAGCCAGCATTCAAAGCAGTCTCCTTAATGCAAGACTTCTGCATGGTTCTGGGGTGTGCCTGTCCTCCCCGCACCCTCCACTGAGCTGGAACCATATCCTAAGTATGAGAAACTCTTCTGGCTGCCCTGCCCCCCTGGGAAGCATGCTGGTTATGTTTTTGGTTACGCGACAGAGATGTGAAAAAAGTCACTTCTTTTTCCATTTCTTCAGAGCCTGGGTTAGATTAGATGATTTACATTTCACACCTGTAGCTCCTGACTCTACTATCTCACTCCTAATTCAAGACCAAATCACTTCCTTTAGGGATCTGAGTGAATTCTAGCTGAAATCTGTCTCCTCTGTGACTTGGGAGCTCCTGTCCAGTTGGCCTCATTCCATTATTTGGTCTTTGCTGTCGTTTTGTCTTACTGAGATAGAGTCTCTCCTTTTAGCCCAGGCTGACCTGGAACTCTTCATCCTTTTGTGTTAGCCTCAGAAGTACTGGGATTATAGGCATGAGCCCAGCTTGGCTCTTTTTTTTTTTTTTTTTTTTTTTTTAACAACTCTTCCTCTCTTAGGTCCCCCTGGCATACCAAGAGGACACCTCCAGCCGGATGCATCACAACAATCATGCAGATTCTGTCTGCAGACAGTCACCAGCTTTACCACCCCAGCAGGTCAAGTGGCCCTTACAAGCCAGGTGAGTGTGGCAGGGAAGGGAATAAGCTGAGAACGCAGCTGAGCCCACTGATCCCCCTACTTCTTCTCGCAGCTGAGCCCACTGATCCCCCTACTTCTTCTCTAGGCCTCCTGACCCACTGCATTTGTGCCGAGAACCCTTAAGCCGTATCCACCAGTCTTCTCCCACCTTGAGGATAAGCTCAAGGACAGCCTCTGGCCCAGAAGAGAGCCCTTCACAGAAGGTGGACCAGGTCACCCATCCCACCCTAGTGGTGGTACTGGAAGACATCGCCAACTCCAGACAACCAGTTGAGGTATAAGAAAGTATGCTGAAGATCTCTGGGTCCAACTAGGGCAAGCATGAGGCTGGGTGAGGTAAAGGCAGGACAACAGAATTTTTAAAAATAATTTATTTTTATTTTATGTACATTGGTGTTTTGCCTGCATGTTCATCTGTATGAGAATATTGGATCCCCTGGAACAGGAGTTAAACAGTTGTGAGCTGCCATGTGGGTGCTGGGAACCGAACCTCGGTCCTCCAGAAGAGTAGCAGTGCCTCAACCACTGAGCCATCTCTCCAGCCCGCTTCACCAACCCCCCCCCCCCATTTAGTATGTAGACTTGGGTGGCCAAAAACTTGGTGTGTAGACCAGGCTGACCCAATTTATAGCCTGCCTCTACCTTTCAAGTATAGGGATAAAGGCTTGTGCCACCACCCCAATGACAACATTTTATATGGTAGACACTACCTGAATAAAGGGTAGAAGAAAAAAAATCTTTTATCTACAACCAAGCAGAGAGCTGGGGAATGAGTTAGGACATGGGGGAACAAAGATGGCTTCCTGCTTTTTCAAATCACCTCCCCTGTTTATATCCAGGGTTTGGCTGAAGATGGGCCCAGCTTCACTGTCCCAGCACAAAGGTGAGACGGCTGGGGAAGGGATTATCAAAGCTATCATCCAGACATCCAGAGCGGGGCCATCAGGATTTACTTGTCTAATCCTTTCTTGTAGCTCCTTCAGAAGTCTTACAGGCCAGGGGAAACACTGGTCTAGGAGGGACCTGGACTTGGAAGCACCCCCAACTCTTACTTTGTCCCCTCACCCCAGAGCTGAGCCTATGACAAAAATTCATCAGCCAATGCCTGCACCCAGAGAACCAGACCCTCCATTCCAGCCGTCCACTCTGCCTGCAGACCCTCCAGAGAGCCCACTACCGGGTAAGGACTTGAATAGAGGAATGAGACTCAAAAGTCTGGAATAGCCAACATAAGCTTGAAACATCAGGGGAAGAACTATGGATGGGACTTAACCCCCTCCCAGGGCAGAGCAGGATGGACAAAAATGGGATTTGGACCTCAATTTGGACCTCAGGGACTTGAGGGGGTTTTTATTTTATTTTGCAATACTGGGGATCAAATCCAGGGCTTTAGGGCATTTTAAGCAATCCTACTTCTAGGACTTTAGGATCAGGTTCACTCCTCTAGAGACAGGTTAGTGTTTGGGGAAAGAGACTGAGGCTTGTGAGGTGGTGCTTAAACACCTGAGGGTAAGGAATACCCACCTGTCGACCCTCTCCTTTCCTCAGCCCCAGATCCTGCTCTGGAGGCCCCATTGACCCCACCACCGTCCAGCCTTTTACGCCCCCGTCTCAGTCCCTGGGGCTTGGCCCCTCTCTTCCGTTCCGTCCGATCCAAGCTTGAGAGCTTCGCTGACATCTTCCTCACGCCTAACAAAGCACCACAGCCTCCACCCCCATCACCTCCCATGAAATTGGAGTTGAAGATTGCTATCTCAGAGGCTGAGCAGTCCAGGGCTACTGAGAGAATTGCATCTGTCAGCCCCCGGCCCCCTATCCGTCAGTGGCGGACTCAGGACAGTTCCCCACCACCTGCCCCTAAATTATCTCTGGGCCGAAGCTACTCCTGCCCTGATCTGGGGCCCCCTGGCCCAGGTACCTGTACCTGGCCTCCTGTTCCATCCCAGCCAAGCCAGTCCAGGCCCCGGAGACATACTGTGGGTTGTGGGGAGATGACCCGGACCCCGCCGCCTCCTCGGCCCTGTCTCCGGAAAGAGGTCTTCCCTCTTGGAGGAGTGGGAGTCTCACCTTCTCTCACTACATCTTCCTCATCCACTGCATCCACTTCCTTCTTCTGCGAACCAGCAGAACCCAGGTAGTGCTCTTAATAAACCCTCTGGAAGCCTTGGCCACAGCCTGAGCCCGGCCTCCTTTGCTCAGTAACCAGTGACAGAAGACGGGTGTATTGCTGTGTGTTTCCTTGTCCCTGACTGTTGATCATCTCTGCAGACTGGGTTCAACCAAGGGGAAGGAGTTAAAAGCCTCAAAGGACAAGGTGCTTCCTGACCCAGAGACCAAGGTAATGAATAAAGAGACGGGAGCTAGCTGAGGCCTGAGCCCATGCCTTCCCTTCACCCTTTGCCCCATTTTTGCAGACCACGGGAAAGGTTTCTGGATTCAGAATACGGAGGACGCCTGTCCGACTACAACCAAACCTTACACCAATGGGTTTGCCTCGACCAGTCAGGTGAGAGGCTCAGAGGGCAGGGAGCTACCACGACCAAGTAGTTGACAGCTCCTATCCCTCAAGTACAGCCTTGGCTCCTCTCAAGGACGTGGCCTGTGCTTAGAACTTCCTCACACGTCACTTCTGACTCTCACATGGTCCCATACCCGAAATTCAGTCAGGCTTTCCCTGGACCTTCTCAGGACCTCCTTGCTCAGGGCTTCTCAGTGCCCTTTGCTTTTGCTTCCAGATTGAACAAGAAGGAGTTCACTTTGGAAGAAATTTATACCAATAAGAATTACCAATCACCAACAGCCAGAAGGTGAGAAACTTGGAAGGTCTGAGGGCAGCAGAGGGCCGTTGGAACCAGGGAGCATGCTGGTAAACAACTCTTCTCCCTGCCCGGCCCAGGACCTTTGAGACCATCTTCGAGGAGCCTCGGGAGCGCAATGGGACTCTGATTTTTACCAGTTCTAGGAAACTCCGACGGGCTGTAGAATTTCGGGACAGTAGCCTTCCTCGATCCCGTCGACCATCACGAGGGGCCCGCACTGCAGCTGGCAGGACCCTTACTCCTAACCTGGCACCCAGCCAGGACGTGGGACGTCTGCTGCAAGAACGGCTGAAGGAGCTAGATGCCTTGCTCCTAGAGGAGGAGAGAGACTGAGAACAGCCCTGTAAGCTCTAGGAGCTCTCACTATTTGTCCATCCGTCCATCAGGGAGGGGGGAATCTCTGGGTCAATTGTATTTTTTTCTCTATATTTCTATAAAGTTTTCAATATGTTTCTGATTCCTTTGTGTCTTCAACAGAGTTTGAGACCAATTAGTTACACTGCTTCTATGTTGTTCACCAAAGGAGTGGAAAAAGGGGACAGACAGTGCCAGAGAAGAAAAAAGGGGTTGCAGACAAGGGGGTAGAGTGGTCCCTAGAGATTCCCCACCCCACTCTCGTCCCCGGCAGTACTAGGGGATCAAATCTAGACACACTACCTCTCCAGCCCACAGATAACGCTCTCAAGAACATTTTTATGGGGTGATATTTATGAAGGAAAAACAGAAACGCCACTATACACTCACTACTCATACACATCCTAGAAATTTAAAGACTGGAATAGACGAAGGCCTTAATCAAGATGGTCTTGAATTCCTTCCAAACGCTGCAATCACCCACCAAGAACAACCTACCATAGATACTTGTCCGGTACAAGTCCTATTAGGGAATTTATCAACGAGAACACAAGGTGAGTTTGTCAGGGAAACGTCCACATTACAGTAAGAGCCAGGGCCAGTGGCCAGCTAGGCTGATAAAAGGCGCTTAGCACATACACCCAGAAACCAGAAATCAATCCCCAGAACTCACAAGAAAGTTGAAGCCTCCACAAAGTTGTCCTCGGGCCTCAGCGTGCATATCATGGCACTCACACCCCTACATACATCAGGCCTACCGCCACACAATAACAATACATCGAAACAACAAAATCAAAAAAAACAGAGATCAGAGTCATATAACAGAAAGGCTTCGGAAAGTGGCCAGGGCCCTCGCTCTGGAGCCAGAATCCAGTCTGTTCGTACAAATCCCCTTAATAAAATGGAGCAAATAGCAAATATTTACCTCGAACACGATTACCAAGTGAATTAAGGCGAAAGAGTACTCCGCACACGAGTGCAAAGTGCTATTTATTGCTGAGCGCTAGAAGGGGAGGCCGCCGCTCGATGCCCGCAGGAACAGGAGCTCGGTCTCCGCCCCGCTGCTGACGCACGCTCGATTGCCGAGCCGCCCCGACGGAGGCGACGCGACGGAGCGAACCGCCCTGAGACCGGCAGGCGGGGCTGCCGCCCTGCGCCTGCGCGAAACGCCAACAGGCGGATAGGCAGAAGTCCCAACCCCTCAGAGAATGCCTCCCGGCGGCCGGCGGCCCGCCCATGCAGGCCCCGCCCCCCGGCGCCGCGCCTCGTCGCCGTCAGGAGGCGGCCAATGAGCAGAGAGCAGGAAGAGGCGGGGGGCCCAAAGGGCAGCTCCAAACACCTACTTCGGACCAGCCGAGTCACAAGACCTAGGGGGGCGGGGCCAATAGGACCGTCCAATCCGAGGCCTGAGGGCGGTTACATCCGGCACTCCCGCGACTCTGGCTCCGCCCTTCGCGTTGACGTCTACTTGCCAACCTATAAACGCCTGAGCCGCGGAGGGAGGAGGAAGGAGGCGGAGAGTGGGAGGAGGCGGAGAGAGGAAGGAGGCGTTGGCTGAGGAGGAAGAGGGAGGAGGGGCAGGGAAGTTCTGGCGGAGCGGAGGCCAGAGACTCCCGAGGAGACAACGGGAGGCTACGGCGGAGTTCCTCGCTGCTCGGCGACCTCTCCGGATCTTTCTGGACACAAGTCAGTCCGAGACGGAGGAAAGGAGGAAGCGGCTTTTATGTCGGAGGACAGTCAGAGGAGCTCTATCCGTCACCGTTGCCTCACATCCGGGGCTCTGGAGGGCAGGCTCCGCCCCCTTGCACCTTTCAAGGCTACCGGAGGCGTAGACCTCTTTAAATCCCTTTAAAGGGGTGGGCACCAAACTTGGCCGACTCCAACGCCAGCCTTAAAGGGGAAAGCTGCCGAAGCTGACAAACAGAACTCCTGTTGGAAGAACTGGGGCAAGCGGAGTTTTCCCACCTCTCGTCCCACGCAAGAAGTTCTTTAAATTCATCTTAAAGGGGAAGTGGCAGCCTGTGGCGGACTAGAAACTTAACTGCGAGCTCTTAAAAGGAACGGCCTGCTGTTTGAAAGCCTCTGGACTCTTTAAAGGGGTGGCCTCTTTCAGCCGGAGGACTTAAGACACTTTTAAAGGGGAGGTCGCGCTTTCCGCCCCTTTTAAAGGGGTGGCCCTTCCTCTTCCTCTGGGAGACTTGCCTCGACCCCTGGCACGGGGCCGCCGCCGCACTAGACCAGCCGGACACGGTGGAGTCGTCTTAAAGGGGCCGGGGGCTGGACAGTTTGAGGCCTCGCCTTAAAGGGACGGCCGCTCAGTTTTCGTCGTCGCGGCCCCGCCAGCCCTACAGGGGGGGCCTTCAGGCTTGTCGCCCCGGGGGCGGCGCCGGCTCTCTGGGCCTTGGCCTTGGGGCAAGCCAGGGGCCAGCGGATCCTGTTTTAAAGAGGAAGCCGGAGCTCTCCCGTCCCTCTGCGAACGGCAGCACCGCGCCCGCGACCCCGGGCCTTTGGACAGGCCGCTTCGGGCCCCGCCGCCTCCGGATGCGGCGCTGAGGGCCGTCACCATGGAGACGGCCGCGGCCCCAGGCCCGGGCTGGGCAGCTGAGGGGGAGCGGCGGCGAAGACGTTGCTCTCGGCGAGACCGTGATCGGGAGCAGCGGCGCCGCCGAGGTCCTGGCGGTGACGCGCCCCGGGCCTTGTTGGCCGCCCCGCGCGGCTCTTCATCCTCGTCGTCACCGCCGCCGCCCGCCCGGCCCTGGTCGTCAGCTTCGTCTGGAGAGCGGCCTGGGGGCCTGAGACGGCGGCGGCCCCGACCCAGGCCTCGACCCCCGAGACCGCGAGCTCGGAAGCGGCCTGCCGGGTCGGGCAGCCGAGGAGAGGAAGAGGAGGAAGAGGAAGAGGGGCCCGCAGACGACGGGGAAGCCGAGGAGGAGCCTGAGGAGGAGGAAGAAGAGGAGGAAGACTTGATCGATGGCTTTGCCATCGCTAGCTTTGCCAGCCTTGAGGCCTTGCAGGTGTGTCCCGATAGGAATTGGGGGTCTTTGGAGGAGAGTCAGAAGGGCAGAGAGAATGATACAGCCCTCGGAGCGGATGGCATTGAGGGGGCAGTGGTGACACCCCAAACCAGAGCAACCGGCTCCTCTGGCCTGGCTTCTGCCCCACCCTGGGTGGGAGGAGGTAGAGCTAGTCTCTGGGGACTACCTAAGTTACCCTGACTGAGAGGCAGTGAGTAGCTTGGTCACCCTTAGTTGGGGAGCTTTCCTTTCTCCAACCACTTCAGTCCCACCTCCTCTTCTACAGAAGGATGCATCTCTTCAGCCACCAGAGCGACTGGAACATCGGCTGAAGCATTCTGGGAAACGGAAGAGGGGGGGCTCCAGTGGGGCCACTGGGGAGCCAGGGGACAGCTCAGAACGTGAGCCTGGCCGGCCCCCTGGGGATAGGCCCCGCAAATGGCCCAATAAGCGAAGACGGAAAGAGGTGAGCCTGTCCCAGATCCCAATCCTTCAAAAGTCTTCAGTCAGAATATCATTCGAGTAGGTTGGTTTTAGCGTGAGCATCAAAACTGCCATTCCTAAACAGTAGTCCAAGTTCTAAGAGCAGAGAGGAAGCCAGAACAAATTGGACAGCAGCCCCCCCCCCCACCCAGAGCAGGCCTGACAAAGACTTGACTGCAGTCAAACTCGCTTGCTTTTGCTTGTGCTGTGTACTACAAACATGCTGATAATTCAAGACTCATCAAAGACACTTGACACTTGGTTGAATTGTAAATAAATTAGATGTCCCTGCCTTTCCCTCTAGCTGGTGACAGCCTCTAGGGAGAAAGAGACAGTCAACAAGCAAACACCTAGCCTAGTTTGAGCAGCTGTACAAGGCAGTGATCCTGGAGCAATCTAGAAGTGCTGCAGAAACCCACATGAGGAAGCCACTCATTCTGTCTGGGGGATGGGCAGCAGGTTGTGGTTAGGGAAAGCCCCCTAGAATGTCTTGGGCCCCAAAGTAAGAGTCAGAAGTTTGCTGAGGAAAGAAATGAAGAAAAGTTGTTTTGAACAAAATATAAGATGTGAGAACCTGGTGTATTAAGAAGATAGTAAGAGCATTGGGAATGGAGGTGGGAAGCACCCAAAAAAAAGCTAGAAAAAGTGACTGAGAAGATTGTAAGTGTCCTTGAATGCCTTTTTGGGAGTTGTGGCTTTATACAGTTTCCTGGCCAGTCAGCCTCCCTCACCTCTGGACTCTGGTCTTTCTCAGGCCTTCTCCCGTCACTCTGTGGAAGCTGGATATATAGTAAGTGCTATCCACCTATAATGGCCCCTCCCTTCCCCCTTGGGTCCCACTCCTCTTCTGTCTCCTGATATCTCTCTCTTTCCTTCTCAGTGTGACGCAGAAAGTGATCTGGATGAGAGGGTGAGTGTTGGGTGGGCATTGTTACAGATGTTTAAATGGTCTGAAGCCTACAGATCTTCCATAAGTAGCAGACATCCTTCCCCGGGGTGGGAACATGGTTACATGGAACAGGATTAAGTTCTGAGGAGGAAGGGAGGGAGAAGGAGGTGTTGGGGTGAGGGATGATGCCACAGTGTGTGTGTCAGAGGACAGCTTTCAGAAGTCAGTTCTCCTTCCACCATGTAGGTTCCAGGGC
This sequence comes from Arvicola amphibius, assembly GCF_903992535.2. Lineage (NCBI taxonomy): Eukaryota > Metazoa > Chordata > Mammalia > Rodentia > Cricetidae > Arvicola > Arvicola amphibius. Next base: position 129,624,271 of record NC_052047.1, read on the forward strand.
TGGAATTCAAGGCATCAGGCTTCCCAACAAACACTTTTACCTGCTGAGTTACCTGCTGGCCCTGGTTTTTTATTTGTTTGGCTTTTGGGTTTTGGTTTGATTTGGGTTTTTGTTTGATTGATTGGTTGGTTTGGTTTTTGTTTCTCATTTTAGTTTGTGTATGGGTGTTTGTCTGCATGTATGTCTGCGTATCACCTGTGTGCAGTGCTTTAGAAGGCCAGAAGAGGGTATCAGATCCCCTGGAACTGAAGTTACAGACAGTTGTGAGCCTCCACGTGGGTGGACCTTCTGGAAGCCAGGGCTCTTATATGCTGATCTTTTTCTCCACACATAGACCCCACCCTTCCACCCATTATATTTAATGGTGGACTTGGCTAGGTAATCAGAGAATTGCAAGTTTGCTTATTGATCAAGCATCCTTCTCAGAACCTTTGACGCCTCCACTAGCTTTCTCCAAGAGTCCAAAGTGAGTCTGGAACTGAATGGTCCTTCCTATGGCCATCAGCTTGTTTGTATAATTTGAGTTTTGCAATGAAGATACCAGACCATGGTTGATGAATGCAGATGCTCATCCTGTAAAGGTATATTTCACTTTCCTTTTTTTTTCCCCCACCTCAGAATAGGGTTTCTCTGGACAGCCTTTGCTGTCCTGGAACTAGGTCTGTAGACCTAGCTGGCTTCAAACTCTCAGAGATCCACCTTCTGCCTCCCAAGCACTAGAATTAAAGGCATGCACCACCACCCAGTCTATTTCAGTTTCTTATTAGTGATTTTTGGAAAATAATGTGCCCTTGGAGGTAATGTCTTACCTCTTTACTCCTATAAGTAGCTACTTTTATACAACCTAATGCGTGTGTGTGTTTGTGCGTGCATGCGTGCGTGTGTGTGTTTCTTTTAAAGTTTTTAAATGGACTCTGGTAAGCCAGAGGGTTATTATGGTCCACCTAAGGGGATGGTCCCTATCCAGTTCTAGCTAATTATTGTCATGTTAGAACAGGGGACCATTGTCAAAAGGCCCTCAAGTCTGTTTTAATAAGGATTCTTCCAGCTCTGAAAATATAACCAATTTAAAGGTGTTGTGGATTTTTTTTCTTCCTCTTTTTTGTTACTATTCCCAAACCATACAGATTTGCAGGCCAGATAGTGTTTTTTAAAGATTATTTTATTAGGACCAGACATGGCGATATTTACCTTTAACCCCAGCACTCAGGAGTCAAAGGCAGCTAGATCTCTCTGACTTTGAGGCCAGCCAAGGCTACATAGTGAGATCCTGTCTTAGAACAAGCAAAAATATTATTACTTTTTAACTGTATATGTATGTGTGTGTCCATACAAGTGAGTACAGATGCCTGCAGAGGCTAGCGGCTTTGAATTCCCCTGAAACTGGAGTTAGAGGTAGTTGTAAGCTGCTTGACGTGGGTTAGGACTCTAACTTGGGTCCTCTGTGACAGCAATGCAAGCTCCTAACAACTTAGCCTTTCTGCAGCCCTCCAGCAGTCAGTCGTAACTGACATTTTTCCTTTGATCTGCTGTCAGCTCAGCCATCTCTGCCTGGCATAGCAGATTTTTGGCCTCAGTGTACCACTTCCTTCTTTAAGCCCCCTAAAGTGCACATTCCAGTGGATCATAGCTAGGCTGATGAAACAGATTTGCCACCACCACCAGTTCATAGCAGGCTCCAGAGGCTTAATTACCTAACCTTCCTCTACCTTTCTCTCCCAGGTCTCCGATGATGACCTCGACCCTTCCTTTACTGTCTCGACCAGCAAAGGTTGGTCTAAGGGCTGGGGTGGAAGCATGAAAGGGACACGGGTGAGCATGAACCTCCGCTGAGCATGTCTACCATCCTGCTCTCACAGCCTCGGGTCCTCATGGCACCTTCAATGGGAACTGTGAAGCAAAACTGTCTGTGGTCCCTAAAGTGTCGGGCCTGGAGCGGAGCCAAGAGCAGCCCCCAGGGCCCGACCCGCTGCTAGTGCCTTTCCCCCCAAAGGAACCACCACCTCCACCAGCCCCTCGGCCTCCTGTCTCATCCCCTACACCCTTACCAGCTACCCCCAGTCTGCCACCCCCACCCCAGCCCCAGCTGCAGCTTCGGGTCTCACCCTTCGGCCTCCGGACTTCTCCCTATGGCAGCAGCCTGGACCTCAGCACTGGCAGGTGAGTGTGCAGGGTCTGGTCTGATCTGGAAGAGCTGCATTCTGTAACAGGGACATGGGATGAGGTCTAACTTGGGAGAAATTGGAAAGTTGGAGTGACACTGGGAAAATAAATTGAGATTACTACAGGGTTTAGCTGAGCCCTTTATACGTTCATGTACAGGGGAATCCACTTGTGCCTTTTCAGAACTGTATTTCCTGGTGAGAACTTGGTGGAAGGTGCATCTACTACAGATAATGTTGGGAGCATACTTTGGGAAGTGCTGGCATGATGATTAACAAATGCTGACTTCGGTGTCAGTTGGACCTAGGTTCAAATTCTTGTTCTGCCACTTACTGGCTATGTTTTTTGACAAATCATGAGAGCCCCAATTTCCTTATGAAATGAAATAATAATAGTACTTCTTTCTTAAAACTGTCTTGAGGATTGATTCTGAGTGAATGCAGTGTTTCCCAAAGTGTGTACACTTGTCATTGGGGGACATGGAGTGATTTCAGGTCTTGGCCTGGTAAACTCTAAAATATTTAAAGTTAGCTGCTTTAGGAGAATATGATGATACCTCAGCTTTTTGATTTAACGTGTTACTGCTTAGGATAAGGCCTGATAAAAGTGAGTTATGTTATAGAAAAGGAATTGGTATAGTACAGATGGTTGCATGGCTCCAGTAGCACTGGGGAAGGTGATGCGACATGTTGGAGACTTGCATTGGCTCCTAAAGCAGATGCCAGAAGTTGCTCTACAGTAAGTACTCATTAAAGGGTAAGAGTTAATGACACTACTTTTATGGGTTCCTCACTGTTGTTTGTCATCATTGTTAGTATTGAGAAAACTAAGGCTCAGAGAGGGGCAGTGACTTGCTCAAGGTCACCCAGGGTGTTAATGGCAAGATGGGCATAGAGTTCAGGCTACCTGATTTGCAGGACAGGATAATGTGGTACTGCTTCCTCTGTCTTAGGATGATAACTTTGGTGGCCCATTGTAATTAAGCGTCAAAATGAATGTTCTGTTTTGTGCTGTGGTTGAGTCAGAAAAAGGAAAGTCATATGGCAAGAGATAACAGAGGCATCTTTGTGAAAACCAGATCTAAAGAGGAGAAGGGGTTGTTGGGTGTGGGAGGCATCTCATCCTGAGACTGGGTTCTCTGCAGGGAGTCCATGGGGGCCAAGTTCTACCATCTCCCATATTGGAGAACCAAGGCCACAGCATCACCCAGGCTTCTGACCCACCTCCTGTTAGAGCTAGCACCTCCCACCCCCTCACTCATCTCCCCACTTCTCTCCCCAGCTCTTCACGGCCGCCCCCCAAGGCCCCGGCCCCTCCCGTGGCTCAGCCTCCCCCCTCATCATCCTCTTCGTCCTCCTCCTCCTCATCTGCCTCCTCCTCGTCCGCGCAGCTCACCCACCGGCCCCCGACGCCCTCACTGCCCCTGCCTCTATCCACCCACAGCTTTCCTCCCCATGGGTTGCGCCCACCACCACCACCCCACCACCCCTCCTTGGTCTCCCCTGGCCCCACCCTGCCCCCACCCCCACCTCTGCTGCAGGTGCCAGGGCACCCTGGGGCCTCAGCCGCTAACGCCCTTTCTGGTGAGTTTGGGGTCCTGGCAGGGTGGAGTGGTGGGGGGCCATGGCCCCAAGCATGGGCTCAGTTGGCTTTGGCAGGGACCAAGGGCCTGCGGAGGGAGTGGCTCAAGGCTAAAGGGAAGGCCAGTTCACCTGGGCCCAAGGAGGCTGACTTGGTGGCACCAGACATTAAAGCCTTCTTCCCCTCCCCTCCCACAGAGCAGGACCTGATCGGCCAGGACCTGAACTCTCGCTACCTGAATGCCCAGGGTGGCCCTGAGGTGGTGGGGGCAGGGGGCTCGGCCCGGCCCCTGGCCTTCCAGTTCCACCAGCACAACCACCAGCACCAGCACACCCACCAGCACACCCACCAGCACTTCACCCCCTACCCCCCGGGCCTGCTGCCTCCCCACGGCCATATGGTGAGCTCCTCCTTGGGCTGCTGATGAGGCTCAGAGGCCTAAGGGAGGGTGTCTCCTGCAGGAGAAGGAAGATCCTGGGTCCCTGGCTGGCAGCTCACTCTTCCCTTCTCTTCCCTAGTTTGAGAAATACCCAGGAAAGATGGAAGGCCTTTTCCGACATAATGTGAGTGTGTGTGAGGGTGTGTGATGTGTGGGAATGTATGTATTGGTGGAGTTCAGTCTTCAACTCCAAAAGCAAGAACCTTAAGCTTGGGAAAGCTCTTTGGGGGTGTTAGGGTGGATTCCAAAGATGGGTAGATCAGATCTGGGCTGCACCTCCACTCCCTGCTTGGACTAGTGCCCTTCTCTCCACAGCCGTACATGGCCTTCCCTCCCGCTGTGCCCGGGCTCCCTCCCGGTCTCCCGCCAGCTGTCTCCTTTGGCTCCCTGCAGGGGGCGTTCCAGCCCAAGGTGAGCTCCTGATCCAGAAACTACCACTTCCCATCCCTTACAGACATTATGGACCCCCCCATACCTTCTTCCCATCCCCCAAACTGTAGGCTCCTGCCCCCCTTCTGGACCCAGGTTTTTGCAACGCCATGCTCCCTCTCCTGTCTCATCACCCATCTTAGTTTTAGACCCCTTTTAACTTGGCACTGGATCTCCTGTCTGATCCCTACACTCCCCTTTCCCAGAACACGAACCCTGAGCTGCCACCACGACTGGGGCCAGTGCTGAGCGGGCTCCCCCAGAAGGGAACACAGGTGAGGGGGGACAGGTCAGGCCCTGGGGGAGTTGGAAGGTATATTGAGGGGAGAGAAGAGTTGACTAGAGAGGAGGGTGAGTCACTGACTCTTCCCTGCAGTCTACCCTGAGGAGTCTAAGGAAAGGACTTTTGTATAATAAGTCTGTGCAGGCATGAGGAATAAAAGGTTGAGGATATCGTCCCAACAATAATGAATGGGGCAGTAGTTTTGTATTTTGGTTTTGTTTGGTGATACCGGAGATCAAACCTAGGGCCTCATACATGCATTCTGCTACTGGGCTGTATCTCTAGCAAGACACTGGTTTTTACAGTGATTTTCCAATATAAATCACATGATTCCCTCCTACCCACAAGTGGCATCATATCAGGAAACAATGAAAAAATAAACTTATAAAGTGACCAGAGTTGTTCCCCTGCTCCCCACATGTCTCAGACTTCAGGGCTCTGAGAACACTGTAAAATATGTACTGAACATGTTTCCTGAAGGATAGACTAAGCTTTCTGACTTCCTTAAAAGGTCCCTTGCCTAGGAATCCGTGTTGCGTGGAGGTGTTATAGGACAGGCTGCTCTCTGGTAGAGAAACCTCTCCTACCGAGCCATCCCAACAGGGACCTCCTTAGCATCTTACTCAGAAACCTGATGTAGAGAAAGCGACGCCTAGAGTGGGAGAAGAAATGGGAAAGGAGTATTGTCACTGCCAGGAATGATCGGAGGGAGCCACAGTCTCGGAGATTTGTGGGAAGGGTACTGTAGAGGTGTGATACTCAGGTCAGTAAAGAGGTCTGAATCGCCTCCAATCTCTCCTTTACCATCCCCAGATCCCTGATCATTTCCGGCCACCTTTGAGGGTGAGTTTGGTGAGGATCTCAGGCTGCATGAGGCTGGGGGCTGGTTTCAGGGTGTTTGGCTGAGGGGGGTGGGGTCCTGCTTGGGAACAATTAAGTTCAAGGTGTAAAGGCAGCCAGATGTAAAACAATAGAAAGTACAGGGCTTTAAGTCACAAACTGGTCTTAGATATAACTGGCCATGGGACCTTGGGCAAAACAGTTTAGCTCTCTGAGCCTCAGTTTCCTTAGGCTTTAAGATTAATCTAATCATCCCTCAGTGTGGGGATGATGATTGAGGATGCTGTGTGGCAAGGCTCGGCCCAGGGCCAGGCCTGGAATGGGTGGTGAGTGAACATTTTTCCTTCCCTTTCCCTTTGGTCATCTGGGGGCGACAGAAACCAGGAAAGTGGTGTGCCATGCACGTGCGTGTGGCTTACATGATCCTGAGACACCAGGAAAAGATGAAGGTACTGGGACTGGAGGGCTCGGGAAAGTGGGTCTGAGAGGCAGGGGTCATCTTAGGTAGTGACCTTCAACAAAGCTCAGAAAATTTTTTAACAAGAAGCCTTTTCTCCTGTCTCCATCATTGGTGAGCGGTTCTATGCACCTGGGTTCTCTGCCTAGTTTGGTGTGGTTAGAGAACATGCTAAAAGAGGTGGTAGAAAGTACCTAAGTCACCTTCTGGTACTAGCCAGCCCTTGGAGGGAAGCTAGGGGTGAGAGAGTAAGAGCCAAGGGACAATCTAAGAATAATAGGATAAGAAGGAAAACTAAAGTCTAGATCAGACCTAGCTCCTCACTGCCCCTCTCCCTATGTCCCATGCAGGGTGACTCCCACAAGCTTGACTTTCGGAACGACCTCTTGCCCTGCCTTCCGGGGCCCTATGGGGCCCTGCCCCCTGGGCAGGAGCTCTCCCACCCGGCCTCCCTCTTCACTGCGACTGGTGAGTCTGGCCAGCCCTCTCAGAGCCTATAGCCCCAGTGTCCACCTTGCTCCCACTCATCCTCATCAGAATCTCCCACCTCTCTGCCCCAGGAGCCGTCCATGCTGCAGCCAATCCTTTCACAACAGCTCCCGGGGCCCATGGACCCTTCCTGAGCCCCAGCACCCACATTGGTAAGAGCCAAGAAAATTTTGGGCTTTCCTTCACCCTGTTCTTAACATGAGAGTAGAGATGAAAACCAGACCTAAGAAACTACTCAAGTTGGGTAGATAGGATTTTATTTGCTTTGTGACCTTAAGCAGTCACTCTCCCTACTCTGAGCAGATTCCCTCTTCTGTGGAATGCGTATGGAAGGGTGTGATGGTCCCACCCTGCTGCTGCTACTTCTGTCTCTGAAGTAGTCAGTGATAGAGGATAGTGTTCCACCTGAGAGAGTGGAGGAGAAAGATTGTGCAGGCTCAAGAGAACATGGTGATTGGCCTAGGGAAGTTTCCTGGGAAGATTTAACCAGACTATAGGTGGACCCAAAAAAAAAAAGTTGACCCCAGATAAAGGTGTTTCTGGCTAGAAAAACTAAGGATCCCATGGAGGGGTAGGCTAGTTAATTCTGACAGATTGTGGCTATGTATGAAGTAAGAATCAGGCTGAGAAAATGTTACAGATAGGGTGAAGCTGGCAAAAGTCTTCAGGCTAGTAGTTTGCTACAAAATTGAGAGCTGCCAAGAGGTTTCAGATATCTGGAGTTGGTACAGATAAGAATTTGACTTTTGGCTGGGCAGTGGTGGTGTACACCTTTATTCCCAGCACTTGGGAGGCAGAGGCAGGTGGATCTCTGTGAGTTTGAGTCTAGCCTGATCTACAGAGCGAGTTCCAGGACAGGCTCTAAAGCTACACAGAGAAACCCTGTCCTGGGGGGGAAAAATTGACTTTTATAGTTTGAGATGCCCCAGGCTAATGATACTTTATAGCTAGATGACTTTTGGCAAGTCATTTCACCTCTCTGAGCCTGTTTTATCATTTGAAAGTGAGAATTGTCCTTTTAAAGAGGCTAAACAACAGTGTTTGACCTGGCACAAGAGATGCTCAGTAGGGCTGGAGAGATGGCTCAGTGGTTAAGAGCGCTGCTTGCTCTTCCAAAGGTCCTGAGTTCAATTCCCAGCAACCACATGGTGGCTCACAACCATCTGTAATGAGATCTGGTGCCCTCTTCTGGCCTGCAGGCGTACATGCAGAATACTAAGAATACTGTATACACAATAAATTTTAGAAAAAGAAGTAGCAATTATTAAAAAAAAAAGAGAGATGCTCATAAATGGTTGTTAAAACTAAGTCACTGCTAGCTTTTTATACACGCCTTTAATCCCAACACTGGGGGAGGTAGATCTCTGTGAGTTCCAGGCCAGCCAGAACTGTGTAGTGAGACCCTGTTTCAAAGAACAAATACCAAAAGTCTAAGCCACTAAGGACTCCAGCCTCACTACTCACCTGCCTCTTCCCCACCATTTCTTTGGGTCTGCTCAAAATTGACTGCCCTGTTCTCTGACCAGTTTCCCTTTCCCCCCACAGATCCCTTTGGGCGTCCCACAAGCTTTGCCTCATTGGCTGCCCTTTCCAACGGGGCCTTTGGAGGCCTGGGCAGCCCCACATTCAGTGAGTGCTGGGTAGGGTGGGAAAATGAGGGGTGGGAACTGCAAAAGTGGGGCTATATGCTCAAGCTGGGCCTGTGAGGTTACTTCTGTGGAGTGTTCCCCCTCCTGGCCCCTGTCACTTTCTACTTTACCTTCTACCAGACTCCAGCGCCGTCTTTGCCCAGAAAGAAAGTCCAGGAGCCCCACCAGCCTTTGCCTCCCCACCAGACCCATGGGGCCGCCTGCACCGCAGTCCTCTTGCATTTCCTGCTTGGGTCCGACCTCCTGAAACTGCACGGACACCGGGCTCAGACAAGGAGCGACCTGTGGAGCGAAGAGAGCCCTCTGTCACCAAGGAGGAGAAAGACAGGTATGTCCTCTACATAACTGCAACCCTATGCACTGCAGCGCTGTCAGCCACAGGAATTCCTTCATTCTGTTCCCTTGTGCCTGCCCACCTACCCCACCAGGGACCTCCCTTTCTCACGGCCCCAGCTGCGAGTTTCTCCTGCTACTCCTAAGGCCAGGGCTGGCGAGGAAGGAGCCCGTCCAGCCAAGGAGTCTGTGCGGGTAAAGGAAGAGCGGAAAGAAGAGGCTGCTGCTGCTGCTGCCGCCGCCGCCGCCGCTGCAGCTGCTGCTGCTGCCGCCGCTGCTGCCGCTGCTGCAACCACTGGGCCTCAGGGCCTTCACTTGCTTTTGGAGAGGCCCCGGCCACCCCCTTTTCTTGGCCCTAGTCTGCCAGAGCGCTGTGCAGGCTTCTCAGAGCCGGCCTGGTTGGCAGGGCCCCCACGCCTGGCCAGGCCACCACGCTTCTATGAGGCAGGTGAGGAGTTGACTGGACCAGGGGCCATGGCCGCTGCCCGCCTCTATAGTCTAGACCCTGCTCATCCCCTGCTCTACAGCCGTTTGGCTCCTCCACCACCACCTACTGCAACTCCAGGAACCCCTCACCTTCTCAGCAAGACCCCACCAGGAGCCCTTTTGGGAGCACCACCACCTCTTGTGCCCGCTCCCCGGCCCAGTTCCCCACCTAGGGCCCCTGGCCCAGCCCGGGCTGACAGGTGAGGAGAGGTGAGGGGCAGGGGCAAAGCTCCACCCCCTTTCCCCATTCCTTGTGACAAAGTCCTAGGGCTGAAGTTTTTAAGCCAGGGTTGGAAGGCAAAGGTCACAATCTCATGGCCATCTCTGAAGTCATGGACCTGGGAGTAGAATCCCCAACCCCCCCTCCCACAAGGTCAAGTATCTCGTGGACTGTGGGATCACTGGGAGGACAGAGGTCATAAGCCTCTAGAAAGAAGTGTGTGTGTGAGTGTGAATGTGTGAGTGTGCACACGTGTGCGCCTGAGGGGGTTATTTCAGAGGTTATGGCTCATGATCTAAGGTGCACCATGCCCCCTCTAAGGGCCTCTAGGCCCTTGGCCTGCCTCCCCAAGGGCTCACTAAGCCAGAGGCCAAAGTGCCCCCCTCCCCTTCACCTAACACCCAAGTTCTCATGCCCTCTTAGGGCTGAGGAAGGAGGAACTAAAGGAAAAGGGGCTCCATGTACATATTTATCACCCCTTCCACAAATCTCCCCAGACCTTTTGTACATTTTTACAGGGGTGCCCCTCCCAACAATCCCCTTCCTGGTTAATTAAATCCTCAGACTGGTGCTGTGTTCCTAGCCTCTGGCCTCTCTGTAGGGGGAGGGTGTCCCAGGGGAAGAGCCTGGAGGGGACAGGCAGGAATCCAGGGCTTGACCCTGGGTGTGTGGGGTCCATCAGGAGGTAGATCAACAGGGAAAGGGACCTAGAATCTAGGCTGGAGGGAAGGGCAAACACTATTCGGCTGTCAGCCCAGGTTCCCCCAGACTTGTTCTATTCATTCTGTGTGGCCCACTACTCTAACAGACTCAGCCTTCAAGCCTCAGACTCCTCTTAATGGCTAAGTTCCTACCACCACCCTATTTCCAAGTGCCCTCAGGACTCCTGGGCCCTGTTCCACAGAACCCTGTCCCAAACTAAGGGAGAGGTGGCCAGAGAAGGTCACCATGAAACACACACCAAAGAAGGGGGTTGGTTCAGGGATGGGCAACACAGGCAGCTTCTTCAGCAGCCTCCCAGCAGCAGCCCCAGCCTTCCCAAAGCAGCAGCACCTCCAGGCTGGGGCCTAACTAGAAGGCAGGGCTCAGTTTAACAAGACCGGAACTTTGACTTTTTCCCCAGTGGGGCTTATTCTGTAATATGACTTGCGAATATTTATATAAAAATGAGTGTTACAATGAGACACCCCCACCCCCTGGCTCCTCTTTCAGTCTGTGTGAGTTGTCTGGCATGGGTTGGATTGGGTCCCAGAATGAGGACAATACTGGCCATGTCCTCCTGATAGAGGGTTTTTTTTCTCCTCCCTCCTACCTGGGGAGTTCTGCCACTTCTGAATGGGTGAGTTGGTTAATGATGGTTGTTGACGTTTTCAAATACATTAGATTCAAACAATGTAGAAAGACATTGAACCATCCACAGGGCTAGTCAGTTATTTGGTGTGTGGTCTCTTTGTTTATCTGTACATCTATGTTAGAAAAGACCCATAATTTTCACAGATAGATCATTTTTGCCAAAACAACATTATCACTACAAAATAAATACATGAACACAAAATGCAAAGGAAAAGTACCTCATAATCCTAGCTCAAAAAACCACTGTTTAAAAAGCCAGCTGTATGGCTAGGCATGGTGGTGCACACCTTTAATCCCTGCTCTCTGGAGGCAGAGGCAAGTGGATCTCTGAGTTAAGGCCATCCTGGTCTACAAAGTTGAGTTCCAGGGCAGCCAGACTTACACTATTAAGACCTTATCTCTCTCCAAATAAATAAATAAATAAATAAATAAAAAAGCCGTGTGGCATGTGGGACTGAAGAGATGGTTCAGTTAAGAGCACTTGACTGCAGGGCAGAGCATGGTGGTGCATGCCTTTAATCAGGCAAGCCTAGTCTATATGAATAATTTTGGGCCAGCCAGGACTACATAGTAAGACCCTGTCTCCAAATAACAACAACAAAAAATTAGTTACTCTTTCAAGGGAGCTAGAATTATTTGCCCTGTTTTACAACCATCCGTAACTCTGGTTCCAGGGGATCCATTGCCCTCTTGTGGCCTCTGAGAGCATCAGCTGTGTATATGGTGCAGACATACATACACAAGCAAAACACTGATAAACATACTTTGTTTTTTTAAAGACTTAAAGCATAGTAAAAATTTGGACTGGGGAGAGACGGCTCAGCAGTTTAGAGCATGTATTAGATCCTGCAGAGACTTGGGTTTGATATCTAGCACCTAGCTGGGGCCTTACAGACATCCATAACTTCATTTCCAGAGTATCCATTGCCCTCTTCTGATGTCCTTAAGCACCAGGCATGGACATAGTACACATCAATCCCTGCAAGCAAAACATTTGTACACATAAAAACCTTTTAAAAATTATAATAAAAACAAATTGTTTAAAGCTCTAAATGGGGGCACATGCTTTTAGTCCCAGCACTTTGGAGACAAAGTTCAGTGAGATTCTGAATAAAAAAAGGAAGAAAAAAGAAAAAGCCAGGCATGGTGATACTGCCTGTGATCCCAACATTTAACAAGGCAAAGGCAGGAGTATTGAATGAAGGCAGCCATGGCTACACTGTTGTACAGCAAGGCCCTGGTTCAAAGAAAACTAACTCACTGGTAAAGTGCTTACCCAGCATATGTAGAGCCCTAGGTTGAAGGCTCCTCAGTGCCTGTGAAACAAGTTAGGGGAAGGTGCACTGCAGAGGTAAAGAAAATAAACCTAGGGCCCTGCGTATGGTAAGATATAAAAAAATATAAAACTACACATTAATTCAGAAAACCACTATTCTCAAGCCTTGATTCCTCCAGTTATTTTTCTAACTGCTTAAAATATTTTGAAAAAATGGGATTGATCCTGTGAACCAGTTTTGAACCTCCACTTTATACTTGGCTTGTTTTGCCGTGTTTCTTGCATGATCTCACTAAGTATTCCAGGCCAACCTTTGTCCAGCCCAGGACCACCGTACTTAGTTTAGTAAAATGACCACCAGAGTATATCCAACCTTTCCCAGGTGTTTTCCCACATACGCTTCTGATATCCCAAATGGAGTCCTTTTCTATGTCTGAGTTCCCTATCCACCCCATTTCCACCTCTCGCCAGCACCCAGTTTAGAAAGCTCCTTTTCTTCTTAACTGCCTTTATTTCAACTGCCATTGACCGTCATCCATTTTGCCAGGCCCTTAACTAGTAGGACAGAAGTAAACAAATCCTAGCCCACCTGGTATTTGGCGTTCGTTTCATTAAGAGAAGAGCAACAAACAAATACTATGTAACAAAAATCAAAGCCTTTTATGCCTGCCTGGTGTTTCAGGAGTCCAGAAGAGGATGTTGGATTCTTTTTTTTTTTTTTTTTTCCCCTTTTTTTTTTTTTTTTTTTTCGTTTTTCGAGACACGGTTTGTCTGTAGCTTTGGAGCCTGTCCTGGAACTAATTCTGTAGACCAGGCTGGCCTCGAACTCAAAGAGATCACCTGCCTCTGCCTCCCGAGTGCTGGGATTAAAGGCATGCGCCACCACCGCCCTGCAAGAGTTACCTTTTTGTCTGGTGTAGCCACCAGCTCCATTGATTTCTCTGTGAGCTTGGATTCACACTCAGGGCAACTCCATAAAGAATTGCCAGCATTTATGAAAATCTAAGCCAAAATTAGTTCCCATAGAGAAACTGATGTTAGGAAATGGGTTTTGCTAGAACAACCTCAACACACTAGCTATTAAGAATTTTAAGATGATGGGCAGTTTGTGGCAATTGGGAGGCAAAGACAGGTGGATTTCTGTGAGTTTGAAGCCAGCCTCACCTACAGAATGAGTTCCAGTTCAGCCAAAGCTACACAGAGAAGCCCTGTCTTAAAAAAAAAAAAGGAATATTAATATTTGGGGGCTGATGAGTTGACTCAACAGTTAAGAGCACAAGCGTGGTGCATACTTTTAATCCCAGCAATCCTGAGGTAGAAGTAGAAGCAGGTGGAGTTCAAGGCCAGCCTGGTCTATCGAGCGAGTTTCAGAACAACCAGGGTATATAGAGAAAGCATCCTGAGAAACAGAATTGTTGCTTTTGCAGAAGGCTCACATTCAATTCCCAGCCCCTACATGACAGCTCACACCCATCTGTAACTTTTGTCTACGGAGATCAGCAGCCTCTTCTGACCTCTGCAAGGCACCATGCAGGAATGTTGTACATAGATACACATGCAGGCAAAATACCCATACATAGTCCTGTGTGTTGGCACATAGATCTTTATGAATTGAAAGCCAACTAAGACTACATCGTCGGACTGTCACAACAAAACAACCTCTCAGCAGTTAAGAGCACTTGCTACTCTTCCACAGGACCAGTTAAATTTCCAGCACCCACATCAGGTGTCTCACAAACATCTGTAACTACCTCCAGGGCTCCTGGCTTCATGGGCACCTGCACTCAAATACACATATCCCAATGTGTACACACACAATTTAAAAACGTATTTGTGATTTTGGTCCAAGTGTGATGGCTCATGCCTTTAATCTGAGCACTTAGGAGGCAGAGTCAGGGGGGGGTCTCTGTGAGTTCAGGGCCACCTGTTCTGCATAGTGAATGCCAGACAAGCTAAGGCTACATAATAAGACCTTACTTTACCTGAAATGCAAAACAAAACCCACACGTACATACATACATTTTATTTATTCTTTTGAGACAATCTCTTCATAGCCTAAGCTGATGTCAAACTTTACATCCTCCTGCCTCGGGCTCCCACATGCCACTGTATCTAGCTGATAGCTATATAATCTTCAATCTTAGGGGCGCTGATGTTTTAAGACAGGGTCTCACTATATAGTCTTAGCAGATGGGGCATTTACTATGTATGTAGACCAGTGTGTCCTCAATCTTACAGAGGTTTCCTGATTCTGTTTCCCCAATACTAGGATTAAAGGTATGCACCGCCATACCTGGCATGTAATACTGAATCCTGAGCAATGTTCTATTGTTTAATATAAATGATTTTCGTTTCGTGTGTATGAATTTTTTCTGCACGTATGTGTGCACCACATGCATGCATTGCCCTCAGAGACCAGAAGAGGGCATTGGATCCCAAGACTGGAATTAGAGATGATTTTTGAATTGCCATGTGGTGTTTGGGAAATGATTGAGCCATCTCTCTTGCCCTTGAGCATTGCACTATTTCTATGTTATGTTTATTCTTATTTGTAAAATACAAGATTTTGGGGTTTTTGTATTAGGAAGAATCATTTGTAGCCCTCGCTGGCCTTGAATTCAATACATAACCTTGAACAACTTTTCCCTGTGTGAGAAAAGGTATCCCAATAAGTAGCTAGCTCTATCTGACCTGAACTCACCATGTAGACCAGATTATCCTTGAACCTGTAGCACCACCGTGCCCAGTTTTACAGGGCCTTGGAATTATACTCTGGGATTTGTACCCTCTAGGCAGGTACTCTACCAACTTAGTTACATACATTCCTATCATGTTTGCTTTTAGAGACTATATATGGCCAACACTAATGTTAAACTCCAAAACTTTCTACTGTGCCCCTCAAGTATTAGGATTATAAATATATGCCACTCTACCAAGTTCAGGTATTTTTAAACAATTTGAAGGGACTAAGGAGATAGCTCAGTAAAGTGTGTGCTGTGCAAATTTGAGGACCCGAGTTCAATTTCTAGAGCCCATGTTAAAAGCCATGTGATCTTCAGGCCAGTGAGAGAACCTGTCTCAAAAAATAAGGTGATATTTCCTGAGAAACACCACCAGAGGCTGACCTGTAGCCTCCGTGCAAATGTGCCTAAACAAGCAGGTTACCTTGGAGCTAGCTAGTTGTATGTATGTGGTGCACTCATGTAATCCCAGCGTTCAGAAAGCTGAGGCAGGAGGATTATAAATTTAAGAACAGCCTGAACTATACAGTGAGACCTTAGGTTTATAAAAAAAAAAAAAAACCTGTCTTGAAAAACCAAAAAAAGGAAAGAAAAGAACAAGTGGGTTAAGGTTACTTACTCTGACTCCAAACCAGATCTAAAACTGGGTGGGTGGAGTCTGAATCACTGACCTGAAGCTCAGTGCAAATACAGATTGTTTTAACTCTTGCTTGTAACTAAAAATGCAACTGTGCACACCATACCAGGTGTTTTGGGAAAGTCCTGGTATCAAGTATTGCAATGATGAACTGTTAGAGCAAGCTGAAGGAGTCAGGGTTGGAGTGTAGCTCAGCAGAGTTCCTTCCCCAGCACTACATAAAAGTAGACATAAGAGAATGAATGGAGAGTTGGCTCAGCAGTTAAGGGCACATACTGCTCTTCCAGAAGGCCCAAGTTTGGTTCCTAGCACCCATGTCAGACAACTCAAAACCTGTATCTCCAGCTCCTGGGTGATTTAATGCCTGCGGTCGCTATGGTACCTGCACTTCTGTGCACATACACAAAATTTTCGTTTGGTTTGGTTTTGGTTTGTTGAGACAAAGTTTTTCCAAATAGCAGCTTTGGGTATCCTGGAACTTGCTTTGTAGACCAGGCTGGCCTTGAACTCACAGAGATCCACCTGCCTCTGCCTCTGCCTCCCGAGTGCGGGGATTAAAGGCCTGCTCCACCACCACCCGGCCTGACAAAATAATCTTTAATGGCTAGAAAGATGCCTTAGTGGTTAAGAGTTCTTGCTGCTCTTACAGATGACCCAGGTTCTGTTCCCAGCACTCACATGGAGGTTCACAATAGTCTTAATTCTGGTTCCAGGGAATCTGATGCCCTCTCTCCTAGCACCAGGCATGCACATGATGCACATATATGCAGGCAAACAGTCATATACAAACAAATGAAAAAAAAACCCAGAACAGTGAATGCCTCTAATCCCAGCACTCAGGGTATCAAGAGTTCAAGGTCGAGCCGGGCGGTGGTGGCGCACACCTTTAATCCCAGCACTCGGGAGGCAGAGGCAGGCGGATCTCTGTGAGTTCGAGGCCAGCCTGGTCTACAAGAGCTAGTTCCAGGACAGGCTCTAGAAACTACAGGGAAACCCTGTCTCGAAAAACCAAAAAAAAAAAAAAAAAAAAAAGAGTTCAAGGTCATCCTCAGCTACATAGGGAGGTTCAGGCCAGCAAAGGATATATGAGACCATGTGGGAACAGGGGGATTTAAGGGCCTGAAGAGATGTTTCAGCAGTTAAGAACACTCGTTGCTCTTGCGGAGTACCCAGGATCAGCTCCCAGCACTCACAGGCATGGTGGCTCACAACCATCTGTAAGCCCAGTTCCAGAGAAGCCCACACCTTTTGACCTCTACAGGCTTATACATGAATGTGGTGCACATGGATACACCTAAGAACACACAAAATATATTTTTAGCCAGGTGTGGTGGTACATGTTTTTAATCCCAGAACTGTCAAGGTAGGTGAGTTCAGGGTCAGCCTGGTCAACATAGCAACTTCCAGGCCAGCCAGGACTACATAGTAAAACACTGTCTCCAAATAATTTTTTACTTTAAAAATCAAATGACAACTTTGATATAATACTTGTATATTCCACCTAGTCTTGTAACTGGCTTTGTTCACTTAGCATTATGATATTAAGATATTTTTTATTACCAGATAATATTACATTGGAATATACACCACATTTGTTTATCCTTCAGTACGTGGATTTTGGATTTTTTCTGCCCTTTGACTTGTAACATTGCTGTGACTTAATTTTCATGTGAATGAATTTTTTTTTTTTTTTTTTTTTTTTTTTTTTTTTTTTTTTTTTGGTTTTTCGAGACAGGGTTTCTCTGTGGCTTTAGAGCCTGTCCTGGAACTAGCTCTTGTAGACCAGGCTGGTCTCGAACTCACAGAGATCCGCCTGCCTCTGCCTCCCGAGTGCTGGGATTAAAGGCGTGCGCCACCATCGCCCAGCTGATGTGAATGAATTTTTAATGTTCCTGGGAATGTAGATCTGATACAGACTGTAGGTGTTGCTGAACTGATTTACAAAGCAGTCACCACCATTTTCTCTTCCGTCAGCAAGGTGTGAGGGTTTGAGATGGAATTGCTTTTCGTTTGAGTTTTTTGTTTTGGTTTCAGTTATGTTTTGTGGTGCTAGGGATCATACACATGGTTCTGGGCATAGTAAGCAAAAACTGAAGGGTTTTTGGTTAATTGGTTGACTGGGGTGTGTCTGTCTGTCTAACTTCAAATACATATGCATGTGTATGAATGAGTGGGCTTACCTAAGTCATCACCTTGGAGACCTGAAGTTGATGTTGGCTATCCCCCATAATTGCTTTTCTTTTTTCTTTTTTGAGATGGGGAGTTGCCATTTCAGCTAGACTGGCTGACCAGCACAGACCTCGGATGTAACTGTGAATAGCAGTACTGGGTTTCCAAATTCAGGTCCTCCTGCTTGTGCAGCCAGTACTCTACTCTGATGCATCTCCCCAGGGTACCTTTACCCCCCCCCCTTTTTTTGAGACAGGGTTTTTGTGTAGCCCAGACTAGCCTTGAACTTAATGTGTAATCGAGTATGATTTTGAATTCCTAGTAGTCCTCTTGCCTCCACCTCTCAAATTCTTGGATAACTACCACATCCAGCTGTTGTTTTCAAAGCAGGAGACCTCAATAGCTGGGTCTGACTTTGAACTCATTTGCTTCCCATGTGCTGGAATTACAGACATGAACTACTTGTGCTTTGATTGAGATGGAGGTTTTTTGTTGTTGGCTTTATATTTTTTTAGATTAAAAAAGTTTGTTATTTATGTGATTGTAGATGTCTGAGTAGTTGATTTTTTTTTTTTTACTCTTTGGGGGGTCCACCACCCAGCACCCAAATAAATACAGAGACTTATTATTACTTATGAATGTTCAACTTTTCTAACTTAAATTATCCTGTTTCTCTTTAACTACATTTTGCCTCTGGGCTTTTTACCTTTCTTTATTCTATATATCTTTCTTTCCTTCTTACTCTGTGGCTGGGTGACTGGCCCCTGGTGTCTCTTCTCCATTTCTTGCTCCTCCTCCTCTCTCTTCTCAAGCCTAGACTTCCCCTCCTATTTATTCTTTCTGCCTGGCAGCCCTGCCCAGCCCTCTCTCCTGCCTCGCTATTGGGTGTTCAGGACTTTATTAAACCAATCAGGTGTTTTTTTGTTTTTTTTTTTTTTGGTTTTTTTTTTTTTTGGTTTTTCGAGACAGGGTTTCCCCATAGTTTCTAGAGCCTGTCCTGGAACTAGCTCTTGTAGACCAGGCTGGCCTCGAACTCACAGAGATCCGCCTGCCTCTGCCTCCCGAGTGCTGGGATTAAAGGCGTGCGCCACCGCCGCCCGGCTAAACCAATCAGGTGTTTTATACAGGCAAAGTAACACAGCTTTGCAGAGTTAAACAAATACAACATAAAAGATGCAACACACCTTAAACTAATATTCCACAACATTTCTGCACACGACATGTGGTCCTGGAGTGCAGGGGCTAAACGAGGGCGTCGGGACCTCTGAGAGTACAGGTACAGATGGTCATGAGCTGCCGTAGGTGTTGGGGCCTCTGAGTGCAGGTACAGATGGTTATGAGCTGCCATAGGTGCTGGGAATTAAATCCAGGCCTTGTGAAAGAACAGCCAGTGCTTTTAACCATTGAGACATCCCTCCAGCCCCAGTTTTACTTATTTAGACATGTTTTACCTACACATGTGTATATGTGAACAGCATGCAGACTTGGACCTTTAAAGATCAGATCCCCTGGAACTGGAGTTACAGATGGTTGTAAACCACCATGTGGGTCCTCTGTAAGAGCAGCCAGTGCTCCTAACAACTGAGCCATCTCTCCAGTGCCTCCTCCTTTTTCAGTTTTATTCTTGAGTATAAGGGTTTTGCTTGCATATGTGCATGTGCAGCACGGTTTGCCTAGTGCCTGCAGAGACCAGAAGAGGGTCTTGCATCCCTGGGACTAGCGTTATAGAGGGTTGTGTGCTGACATGTGAGGGCAGGTCCTCTGCATGACCTCTTTAACTCCTGACTGAGCCATCTATCTATTCAGCATATGGAGTTTGAATAGTTTTACTAAGTTTCTTATTGTATGAATTTAGATTTGGCCTTGGTTTTTGAGATAAGGTCTCAGTATATAGCTCTGGCACTTCTGGAGCTCCATGTAGATCAGGCTGACCTCAAATTTACAAAGATCTGCATGCCTCTGCCTCCAGAGTACTGGGGATTAAAATGTGTGCCCACAGCTAGGCATCATACCTCATGCCTTTGGTCCCAGAACTTGGGAGGTAGAGGCAGACAGATCTCTGTGAGTTCGAGGCCTGGTCTACAAAGTAAGTTCCAGGACAGCCAGGACTGTTACAGGGAGAAACCCTGTCTCAAGAACCAAACGCAGGGCAGTGGTGACACACACCTTTTTTTTTTAAAGATTTATTTATTTACTATATATACAACATTCTGCCTCGATGTATGCCTGCATGCCAGAGGAGGGCGCCAGATCTCAGTACAGATGGTTGTGAGCCATCATGTGGTTGCTGGGAATTGAACTCAGGACCTCTGGAAGAGCAGCCAGTGCTCTTAATCTCTGAGCCATCTCTCCAGCCCCACACCTTTAATCCCAGCACTCGGAAGGCAGCAACAGGTGAAACTCCGTCTCAATAATAATAATAATAATAATAATAATAATAATAATAATAATAATGATGATGAAAGGAAAAAGCCGAGTACTTGGGAGGCAGAGGCTGGCAGATCTCTGTGAGTTCTGTTATACAGAGAAACTGAGTCTCAAAAAAAAAGAGAGAAAAAGAAAAAAACAATATGTGCCCAGAAGCCCAACTTTGCTGTATGAATTTGTATGAAAGTGTCCAGGGTCTGACACAGAAAATGTTCAAGGAATAATTGTTGTACTTGCAAGATGGCTCTTCAGGTATAGTTAGCAGCTAATAAACCTGATAACCGGAGTTCAGTTCCCAGACACATGTAGCGGAAGGACAGAACCAACTCTTTTACAAATGCACATGCATACAAAATTTATTTTTAAAAAGGAAAGGGGGAAAAAGGAAAGGGGAATGAGATGATGCTCTTGCCACTGAGAACTTGAGTTCACTTCTGTGACCCATATGGTGGAAGGAGAGAATCAGCTCCCACAAGCTATTCCTCTGGCCACCGTGTCCTGTGGCCTGTATGCCTACATGCACATAAATAAAAAATTTTAAAATGATTGCTATCCTTCCTGGCAATGCCTGTTTGATTAGAAACTCAAGAAGCAGATTTTGAGAACCACGATGAAAGGGAATGCTGACCTACATGCAGTTTGTGTGGGAAGCACATGTTTCAAAATTGGCTTTGAGGTGGGCAGAATCTCTCAGGTTGCAGAAGGAAGGGGGCTGAAAGATTTGACACCAGAGTCCTCCACTGCTTGCCAGTTTTATGGCTTAGATATAGTCTGTTTCTGGTGGGAAAAGAAGGGAAATGAGGACCATACACTGGTACCTGTGACACATGAGATAACGCATGTAACTAAAAGGTGCTTAGCACAGAACTTAGTACATAACAAAATTAAACTAGCTGTAGTTTAAAAGATTAGAAATGATGCAGCGCTGGGAATGAAACTCAGTTGGTAGAATCCTTGCATAGCATTCAGGAAACTCTGGGTTGAATCCCCAGCACCACATAAAAACAGGCGTGGAAGTACAGCCCTGCAATCCCAGCACTGGGCAGTGGAGGGAAGAGAATAAAGAAACTCAAGGACAAACAAGCCAGGCATGATGGTTGTCGTGGCTGTCTCAGCGGAGGTGCAGGTTTACATCAAAAGAAGGCTCAGACAATGAACTTTAAGAATTAACTTAGCCTCTCGTGGCATAAGGGATCCAACCTCGGTGGGCTGAAGCTCTTTCCCTTCACACAGGGCATTTTTATTTTTCTCCACATTTACAATTAAGCCAGTTGATTTCTATAAATTCAAAACAACCTGAGTGAAACTTTCAAAAATACAATGCCAAGTGCAAATTATCGACACATCAGGTCACATGGTTTTCTGGATTTCCCTGAACCAAATTTTGCATAGGCTTTTGTATCCTTGGGAAACTATCAGACAAGATTCACATAGGGCAACAAAAGTTATCTACTAATCAAAGGATGGATTAGGGCTAGGTGCAAACACTCCTGAGCTGGGCCAGGTGTAGCTCAGCGGGGATTGGGGTTAGGTGCTAGCACCCTGGCACCTGGCCAGGTGCAACCCAGCAGGAATTCTGCCACAGGTGGCAAAACCTTTAATCCCAGCACTCTGGAGGCAGAGGCAAGTAGATCTCTGTGAATATGAAGCCAGCATGGTCTATAGAGCAGGATGTGGGCCAGCCAGGCTTAAATAGGTGAGGTCATGTATCAAAAACAAAAGTTCAAAGTCAATCTTGGTTATATAGCTGAGCATAAAGCTAACCTGAGCTCTATGAGATTCTGTCTCAAAACAAACCAGAAATGTAGTAGTGATGTAGCTCATTAGTAGAGTACTTAGCTATTATGGTTCCCCTCTACATGATAAAAATAGAGAAAGTAATTTCAGTGGTTTTTTGTTTATTATTATTATTACTACTGGTTTTTCAAAACTGGGTTTCTCTGTAGCTTTAGAGCCTGTCCTGGAACTAGCTATTGTAGACCAGGCTGGCCTCGAACTCACAGAGATCCACCTGTCTCTGCCTCCCAAGTGCTGGGATTAAAGCGTGCGCCACCACCACCCAGCTTCAAGGAAAAGCATTTTATTAATTGATCTATACAGTTCCAATCTACTTAATTTTTTTCTACACTTCTTGGGGTGACTGTAAAAGCCATGGTGCCTGTGTGGACATCAGAGGACAGATTGCAGGAGGAATCTGTTCTTTCACCGAGTGAGCTCCATAGATCAAACTAGGTTTGGGGCCAAATGCCTTTACTTGCTGACCAATCACCAGCTACCAATCTACTTTTGTTGTTGTTGTTGTTGTTTGTTTCTCAAGACAGGGTTTCTCTGTGTAACTCTAGTTGTCCAGGAATTCCATCTGTAGACCAGGCTGGCCTCAAACTCACAGAGATCTGCCTGCCTCCCCTCTGCTTTCCAAGTGCTTAGATTAAAGGTGTGTGCCACCACACGTGATCCAATCTACTTTTAGAAAGAAAACAGAGGGCCGGAGGTATGCTCAGAGGTTAAGAGCACTGCCTACTCTTAAAGAACCTGAGTTCAGTTCTCAGCACCCATCCAGTCATTCACAGCTGTTTTTTCTCCAGTCCCAAAGAACCTGACACACTCTCTGGTCTCTGAGAGCAATGTACACAGGTGTTGCACACACATACATGGAGGGAACATATTTCCACATAAAATAATTTTTTAAAATTAAGAAAGAAAAAGAAAACTAGGAGCTAGAGAAATGATTCAGTGATTGAGCATTTTCTGCCTTTCCATAGTCCCTAAGATGGGTTCCCAGCACCCACATCAGAAGCTCACAGTTACTTCAAGCTCCTGGAGGATATACTCCCTCTGGCCTCTGCAGGTACCTGCATTATGTACACACACCCACATGCAGCCTCACACATACTTAAACATAATCTAAGCATGGCAGCACACTCCTTTAATCCCAGCCCTCAGGAGGCAGAGCAGGTAGATCTCTGAGTTCAAGGACAGTGTAGTCTACATAATAAGTTACAGGCTAGCCAAAAGTTACACAGTGAAATTCTGTCTTAAAAATAATGATAATTGGGACTGGAGAGATGGCCCAATGGTTAAGAGCACTGTCTGCTCTTCCAGAGGACCCAGGTTCAATTCCCAGCACCCATATGGCAGCTTACAACCATCTGTAACACCAAAGTATCTGACACCCTCATACAGACATAAATAAAAATAAACCATTAAAAATATTTTAAAATAACAATGATGAAAAGGAAATATAAGTACACATTTTAAAATAATGACAATTTTTTGACAGGCTCACTATGTAGATTAGACTGTCTTTGAACTCACAGAGGTTTGCTTGCCTCCTGAGTGCTGGGATTAAAAGTGTATGATACCATGCCTGGCATAATGACATATTTTTGAGGCAGAGTTTCATGTATTAAAACTCTGTCTCGGAAAACAAAAAGGGGGGGATGTATATACTTATATTGACTTACCTAGGGAGATACCACGGTCACAAATATCAAGGTGGTTTTCTAGGGCAAGGCTTATTCATTGCACTCTGGATATACTGACCCCTGCTATTTCCCCAAATTCAGGAAACTTGACTGCATAATTTGTGATAGTGGGGGGACAGAATGATATTTTACAGAGAGTGCTATGGTAACAATGAGCTAGCCAAGGATAATGTCTGATGCTGATACAAGCCATCACTAGCCATGATGGCCAGTTCACTGACCCTTTTGGCAGTTCTAGCTGTCTTTATCCCAGTACCGTGGGCAGTGTGATCCACACTGCTTCCAGAGTCAGCTGGCTGAGGTCTTAGAAGGATTCCTCTTGCCTTTGCCCATTCACTTTCTTCAAGATCCTTCAAATTAATGGAAGTTGATGAGCCCTGAACTGCCTGGCTGAACACAAGTGTCTTCATGTCTCTGAAAAGAAAATTTCTGTTCCCTCTGCAAAATGGGAATACAAACAAAATCTATCTCAATAGAGTTATTATAAGAATTCTTGATGTTCCATGAAGGGGAAGGATTCTTAATACTATTTATCTGTCTCTGGTACTGATTTTTTTGTTTTGTTTTTTGAGACAGGTTTTCTCTGTGTAATAGCCCTAGATGTCCTGGAACTAGTTCTGTAGACCAGGCTGGCCTTGACCTCACAGAAATCCACCTGCCTCTGCTTCATGAGTGCTGGAATTAAAGGTGTGCACCACCACCGCCCAACATTATGGTACCGATTTTTTACATCACTTAAAAATACAGAAGGGGTGGAGAGATAGTTTGGTGAGCACTGATGTCTCTTTCAGAGGACCTGAGTTCAGTTCTCAGCGCCCACATAGTGATTTACAACTGTTGTAACTCTAATCCCAAAAGATCTGATGCCTTCTGCAGGCACTGACAGACAAGTGGTATACAGACATAATACATGCAGGTGAAACATCCATACACATATCTTTTTGTAAATTGAAAAAGTATAGAACTGGCAATTGTTAAAAGTATTATTGTGAAAGCTGGGTGGTGGTGGCACGTGATTTTAATCCCAGCACTTGGGTGGCAGAGATAGGAGGATCTCTGTGATTTTGACCAGTCTGGTCTACAGAATGAGTTCCAGGACAGACACCAGAGCTACAGAGAAACCCTGTCTCAAAAAACCAAAGAAAAAGAAAAAGTACTTGTGAATGCCTTTAACCCAACACTTAGGAGGCAGAGGCAGGCAGATCTCCAAGTTCAATCTCAGCCTGGTCTACAGAGGTATTTCCCCAGGATAGTCAGGTCCATACAGAGAAATTCTGTCTTGAGCCACACCCCCAAAAGAAGAGTACTTGCTTGTTCAGAGGATCAGAGTTGAATCCCAGCACCCACATCAGGTGGCTCACAACCTCCCATAACTCCAGCCCCCAAAGGATCTGACACCTTCTTCTGACAACCACATGCAAATCCACATACAAACATGAACACACACACTCAAAAATAAATCTTAAGGGAGAAATATATATATATAAATGGGGGAGAGAGCTGGAGAGATGGATTAGCGGGTAAGAGCGCTGGCTGCTCTTCCAGAGGTTCTAAGTTCAATTCACAGCAACCATATTGTGGTTCACAGCCATCTGTAGTGAGCTCTGGTGCTCTCTTCTGGCCCGCAGGCATACATGCAGGCAGAACACTGTATGCATATAAAATAAACCTTAAAAAAAAGAAAAAGAATATGGAGCTGGGCATCGTGGCACACCCCTCTAATCCCAGCACTCAGGGAGGCAAAGGAGAAGAAGAGAAGGCGGGAGGAGGACGAGAGAAAAATATTGAGTTGAGCATTGTGGTGCATGCCTGCAATCTCAACATTTACTGGTGTCATGGTGAGGGGTAGCAGGAGGATTGCTGCAAATTTGAGTGAAAATGTGGCTGATCTACAGAAACCCTGTCTCAAAAGACTGGGATTGGGAGAGAATAGGCAGCCAGGTACGGTGACACACACCTACCTCTGTACTCAGAAGGTAAATATAGGAGGATGGTGAATTCATGCCTAGTCTACAGAACAGCACCCAATCTCAAAAAGAAACCTACACAGAATATTATTCTTAATGTTGGGTATAGTTTAACCGTATGGTACAACTGTTGGCTTATTCCCTAGCAACACATACATACAGGTTTACCAAAAAAACTACAAGCGGAGTACAGAGGCTGGAGGGGTAGCTCAGTTGATAGAGCACTTGCCTAAAGATGCACAGATCCCTAGGCTCAGTTGTAACTCCATCACATAAAAGCTGTCATGGTGGCATATACCTGTAATCCCAGCAATCTGAAGGTAGAGATGAAAATCAGAAGTTCAAGGTAATCTTCAGCTGTATAGTAGGCAAGTTTGAAGTCAGTCTGGAATATATGAGACAAGAAGAAGAAAAAGAAAAAAAGCTGGCTTGAAATGATACAAGCAGCTTCTTAACACTTGGAGCATGGTTAACTGCCCCCAAATGCTTTTTCTGCATAATTACACTTCCTTTTATGGAACTGGATATGACCATTTATTTGATTGTTACGTGTCCAGATCCAATCCATCTTGTCTCACTTTTTCTTTTGAGTATTACTATGTCTGCCACCACCTTCCTCCCTCCTGGTATACACAATTGTGCTCACATAGATCCATGAGCAAGTAGAGGCCAGAGGTTACATTGGAAGGCATCCTCCATTGCTATCCACCATATTTTTTAAAGATTTATTCTTATGAGTATTTTGCCTGCATGTATGCCTGTACACCATGCACCTGATTGGTGCCCACAAAGGACACATGAGTGAGTCAGATCCCAAGACTGGAGTGATAGACCATTGTCTGCTGTCATGTGGGTGCTGGGAACTGAACTCAGGTCCTCTGGAAGAGCAACCAGTGCTCTTAACCATTGATCTTCCCGGGCCCTCTACTTTATTTTTTGAGACAGGATCTCTGGCTGAACCTGGAATTAACACTTTGTGCTAGGCTGGCTTGCCAGTCCTTGGAATCTACCAGTGTCTACCCACCAGTATTGGTGTTGGGTCCCATGAGGACAGACCTTCGTACCCCCACTTGATCTGTTTTGCACTCTTGTGGTTGATTGTTCCGAAAACAGGAACAAAAACAGGAACAATCTGTTGTTCTCAGCAATGTTTTTAAGGATGTTTATCACTAAGCCATGTGAGTTATGGTGATGAGCTTCCTGCTTTTGCTGGCTTGGCCTCCTCTGCTGAGGGCTATATATGCTGTGTGAGAAAGTGGAATAAAGGCTTGTCTGCAGAACCTGAAGTTGTGCTGTGTGTTAATCCTGACGCCCCTCAGAGAACTAAAGTTGCTGTACTGGTGCGGCAAGTGGAGGTTCCACTGAGATCTGAGAAAGAAGGACGAATTGAGCTAAAATGGGATCCACAAGCAGTAAGAGAGACCTGATATATCAGATATCTAAATTATTAGAGCAACAAGGAACTGTGGTCAAACAGAGAACTATAGAGGATTTTCTTAAGACTATAGCCACAGCAAGCCTATGGTTTTTGACAGATGGAGGTTTGAACAACCCTGTTTGGGAACAGGTAAAAAGAGACTTGCAGAAATGACTGCAAAAGGAGGGTGCCAATAGCTTCCCTATATCTACCTTTTCGCTATGGCGCCTGGTCCGCCATACCCTGCTTACTGATAAAGTGAAAATAAGACAGGAGGTTGCCACGGCTAAAGAAATACTTGAAGAAATACAGGAGAAGGAGACTCGCCGGTCCATAGGATCAGCAGAGAAGTTGCATAGGGACCGAAAGGAAGAGTCAGAGGTACCAGGGGGAACTTTGGAATCTGGTGCAGGACCAAGACTAGCACCAAAGTCTGCACGCTTTCAGGCGCAAAACCAGATAGCAATAACCTCTGAGTCAGAAAATGGGGAAGACAGCCTCAGGTCTAGCGCAGAGGATAGTTTATCTGATGAGGAAGAACAGCTAACACAGGAAATTAAGGTACTTCAGAAAAGGCTGAAGCACTGTAAGGCGAAGGATTCCTTATGTATGCCATCAGCCCCACCTGCTTATAATAAGGATTGGGGAAGGAGGGAGGCCCGTTGGGGACTGAGAGATGAGTGAGAGATCGAAGAGGGCTCAGGAAGAAGAGGAGGTATCTGTTTTCAGACCTGGCACACAGTTGCTCCTGTTATAGAGGTAACTGATCTGAACAATCCAGGACAGATGCTGAGACAACATGTGGCCTTGAGCTTTAAGGAGATGAAGCAATTGAAAGAGGCCGTGTCAGCATATGGCACTCAGGCCCTCTTTACTGTTGCCATGGTAGAATCTTTTGTGGCACTGAATCTTACTCCTAGTGATTGGCAGCAGTTATGCCATGCGGTGTGGTACTATGGGGAGGAGATTACTTATTGTGGAGGGAGAATACCAAGAAAATTGTTTACAAATGGCTAGGTTAAATGCTCAAGTGGGACAGGCACAGTGCAATCTAGACATGCTAACTGGAGCAGGAGCTTATGCTGACTTGGCCAATCAAATTTTGCTGGATCCTACCGTATGTCTCCAGATGGCGACTGTAGCTACCAAAGCTTTGAAAGTCCTGCCAAAAAAGGCTGCGGGGGATCAGCTGTCAAAAGTTTTAGGCTATTGCAGTTGGCAGGGAAATTGTTTGGTGATGTGACCACAGCTATGCCCATAGTTAAGCAGCTGGCATTTGAGAATGCAAATAAATAAATATGAAGCCTTGCAGCCACATAAGGCAAAAAGCTTAAATGAATACATCCGGATCTGCTGGGATATTAATGGGCACTTCATTCAGGCCCAGGTGATTGCTGCTGCCATCAGGCCTGGCCAAGGACCCCAGACAACTGGGGATAAACCTGCTTTAACTGTGGTACCCCTGGACATTTTAAAGGGAATATCCATAGCTCCCTCTGGGAGCTACTGCCAGACCAGGAAAGTGCCCATGATGTAAAAGGGGCGCCCACTGGGCAAATGATTGCAGATCTAAGACAGATATAGATGGAAGGCCTCTGCCTGTCCAAGGCCAACAGCAGGGAAACTGGCGGAGGGCCCCACTCTAGGGCTCTAGAACCTCAGTGTATGGAGCAATGACACCAGGAGTCAGGGGGGACCCACTCCAGCAGTGGCTGTATCTAGTTTGTTCCACAGGGCAATCCTTTTGCGTTG
This sequence comes from Arvicola amphibius, assembly GCF_903992535.2. Classification (NCBI taxonomy): domain Eukaryota; kingdom Metazoa; phylum Chordata; class Mammalia; order Rodentia; family Cricetidae; genus Arvicola; species Arvicola amphibius. The sequence goes on from NC_052047.1 coordinate 129,652,864, forward strand.
CAGACCTTGCTCGCACCACCCCAGGAAGTGCAGGATTGGACCTCAGTACCTCTGCCTGAGCAGTCTTAACAGCCCAAATGGGGGTTCAAGCTTTACCCACTAATGTTTTGGGGCCACTCCCTAGAGGGACCTTGGGGTTTATCTTAGGAAAAAGCAGTACCATCTTGAGGGGAATTCAAACTTATCCTGAGGTTGTTGATGCAGATTATCAAGGAGAAATAAAAATTATGACATCGGTTACTCAAGGAGTTACAGTAATTCCTCAGGGGGATCATATTGCCCAACTGGTCTTGGTACCCCTAGTTAACACCTCCAAACCCGCAACCAGTTCCAGTCGGGGTACCAAGGGTTTTAGGTCATCCGGCACTGCAGTCTTTTGGGTAGCTCATATAAAAGAAAGACCACAATTAGAATTGATTATTGATGAGAAGTCATTTAATGGGATTTTAAGACTCTGGAGCTGAAGTATCTGTCCTGTCCTTACAATCCTGGCCTAAGAAGTGGCCATTAGAAAGCAGTACTGCCACCCTACAAGGAATAAGTCAAGCAACTCCCAAGAAGAGTGCAAAAATAAAATGGCAGGATAATGAAAGCCATGAGGGTTACTTTCAGCCATATGTCCTCCCAGGACTCCCTGTTAATCTCTGGGGAAGAGATGTCCTGAGTGAGATGGGAGGTGTCTTGACCACTCAGCCCACAACACCACGAACAGCAGCCCAAATTATGCAGCAACTGGGATGGAGACCAGGGCAGGGGCTGGGGGAAAATCTGCAGGGCCAGTTGCAGCCAGTGACACCAGATGACCAAATTACGACTTCTTGGAGACCAAAGCAGTCTAGGCTATTTTTAGTTAGGGTCACTGTTCCCAAGCCTGCCCCAATTCCTATAACTTGGAAAAATCTGGAAAAATGGAGACTATTACAGGACCTTCGGGCTGTCAATAAGGGGATGCAGCCTATGGGTCCTCTTCAGCAGGCATCGCCCTTCCCTTCAGCCATACCCCGGGGCTGGCATATAATTACTATTCCTCTAGCCAAACAGGATTGTCCTCGTTTTGCTTTTAGCCTCCCTTCAGTTAATTTTAAGGAACCAGCTTTGTGAGTCCATTGGATTGTACTCCCACAGGGCATGGCAAATAGTCCTACCATATGTCAAGCTTATGTTGCTGCTGCTTGGAGCATGTTCACTGTCAGTTCCCATAATTATATATTGTTCATTATATGGATGATTTATTAATAGCAGGGCCTGATCAAGATCAACTGCTCAAGGCTTATATTCAAAAGCAACAGGACTGAGAGAAGGCAGGGCTGATCATAGCTCCTGAGAAAGTCCAAATGCAAGCCCCATATTCTTACCTTGGGTACCAATTGGCCATGGATGGAATTAAACAAAAAAAATTAACTGTTGACACCTCTCATCTTAAAACCTTACATGATTGGCAGCAGTTACTGGGAGACATACAATGGATACACCCCTCCCTAGCAATCAAAGCAGGTGACTTAAGACCATCGTATGATATGCTCTTGGGAGATCCCGACCCAACCTCTCCACGAATATTGATGCCTGCACCCAGACAGGTCTTACGGCTTCTTCTGGATAACATTGAAAAGGTCCATCTCCAGCAGATTAATTATGATTAATCATTAAATTTTGTAGTTCTTGCTTCCAATTTTGCCCCTACGGGAGTATTTTGGCAGTATGGACCTATTATATGGGTACACATGCCTGCCTCTCCAGCAAGGGTAGTCACCCCATACTATGAAGTTATATTACAATTACTTTGGAAAGCTAAGAAGGTTGCTGCCCAGACATTTGGGAAGTATCCTGACAAGATTATAACACCTTATACTAAAGACCAGCTAGCACATTTACAGCAGCACCATGATGAGTAGACCCTTTTCTCACCACCCTTTCCAGAAGTTTTGATTCTCATTATCCTCAGCATCCACTAATGGTCCTATTCAAAAATCATCCCATTATATTCCCCTGAGTGATCAGAGGATCTCTCATACCCTCAGTGTGTGCTGTCTTTACAGATGCTTCCCCTAAAGGTAATGCAGTAGTGGTTTCTGGAGGAAAAGTATGGAAGCGACCTGTGGGGGATGGATCAGCCCAAGCTGTGGAGGTAACAGCCTGCTTCCTGCAATTCCAGTTTTTCCCTGGGGAACCTGTAAATTTGTATACTGATAATGTATATATATAGCCCACATTTTTAAGTCATTGAAGACATCTGCCTATATATCACCTTCCTCTAAGGTCCATCATTTGCTCAGCTGCGTTCAGCATTTGATTTGGCAGCAGACTGAGCCTTTGTTTGTCAGACATATCCACAGTCATACATGGCTGCCTGGGCCATTGTCAGCAGGTAATGATTTAGCTGATAAACATACACGTTTGCTTTATTTCTGACCACGCCCAAGAAATACATGATAAATTTCACCTTAATGCACACTCTCTTCAGCTTCATATTCAATGCACGCAAGAAGTAGCACAAGCCACTACATCTTCTTGTCTTCAGTGTGCTCCTTTCCTAAGCAGCCCCAATTTAGGAGTTAACCCATGAGGGTTACAACCAAATCAATTATGGCAGATGGATGTTACACACCTGCCCACTGCAGGGAAACTTAAGTTTGTCCATGAATCAGTAGATGCCTTATATTCCTCTCTAGTGTTGGGGATTAAAGGCATGTACCACCACCACCTAAAATCTGTGGCTACCTAGTGTGGCTGTTGGGGTTAAAGGTGTGTGCTACCACTGCCTGGCATGTATGGCTGACTAGTGTAGCTAGCTTTCCACTCTGTTCTTCAAGCAAGCTTTATTTTTGTTAGATCATAAACAAGATGTCACCACATGTTCCCTTTTTTGTGCAATATAATAAAGATTATAACTAATGTAAGAAAAACTATATTCAATAACTATATACAATATATACAGGCAATAAGTACAACAACGTCTAGTCCATTTGCATTTGACAAATTCAGAGAAAATACTCCATATCTATGCTATCTTGGTGAGTCTGAAGTCTTATACCTAATTTATTTTCTATAATAACTTATATTATTATCCAAAACTATCTTTGAGATCTCTTAACTTATACACTTTACACTTCACTAGTGAATTTCTTTTCTGAGTCTTGTAAGCAATGAAAACTATAACTATCTAGTCTTCAGCTACCTAAGAGGCCCAAGAAAGAAATAATATTAACTGAGTAAGTGGGAAGTTACTTTGTAGAAGGAGCGGCGGGGCTGTGTCCCGCCACCTGGCTAGCTTTACCCAAAATAATTACACGGAAACTATATTCTTTTAAACACTGCCTGGCCCATTATCTGTAGCCTCTTATTGGTTAATTCTCACATCTTCCTTTAACCCATATTTAGTAATCCGTGTAGCACCACGAGGTGTGGCTTACCAGGAGAGATCTTAACCTGCATCTGACTCAGAGAGGAGAAGCATGGCGACTGCATATGGCGACTGCCTGAAGCGTCTCCCCTCTCTTCCCAGAATTCTGTTCTGTCTACTCCACCTACCTAATTTTCTGTCTCTTAAAGGGCCAAGGCAGTTTTCTTTATTAATTAACCAATGAAAGTAACATAGACAGATAACTCTCCTCCATCATTACTTCATTAGTGAATTTCTTTTCTGAGTCTTGTAAGCAATGAAAACTATAACTATCTAGTCTTCAGCTACCTAAGAGACCCAAGAAAGAAATAATATTAACTGAGTAAGTGGGAAGTATGAGCAAGCCACTTCCAAAATATGTGAGAAATAAGAAACAGCTGGATGTCTGGACAATCACCCAAAGTTCTTCTGCAAGGTTGGGGCATCCATCTTCAGTCTAAAGGCCTACACTATTTGACAGACTTTCTTTGAAGCAGGATTTTTAAAGAACTGTCCTGCCTTGTCTTGATAAAATTTGGCAGTCAATCTTTTGTGTCCTGCTTGTCCATTTAGGACAGCATACTATCAGCAGTTGAGGCAAGGGCGTTTTCTTGCCCAGTGATTTACTTTTGCCACAAAGAAAGTAAACCCCATGTGGAATTAATTCAGTGCCTATTATCTTCTCTCAAGTAGACTGGTGCTGCCAGGAGCAGACATGTCTCATTGTCATAAAGAAAGAACCTGTTATTAAAACATGTTAAATGGCACATTCTGCAGATCTCTGAAGTGTTTGAAGACAACCTGTCTTCAAATATATTAAAATATATGTAGTGGCTGGGGAGATGGCTAAGAGGTTAAGGACACTGCCTGTGCCTCCAGAGGACCTGGGTTCAATTCCCAGCACCCACGTGCAGTTTACAACTGTCTGTAACCCCAGTTCCAGGGGATATCATACCTTCACACCAATTCACATAAAATAAAGTTTAAAAAAAATTTAAAAAATAAAATATATGTGTTTAATCTTGAAAACATACCTATTATGACAAGTTTAATTGTAATAGGTAACTAATTACTAACCTGCATTTCCTTATTATTCTAAACATTTGGTAATAATAGCTTCCAAGAACCAGAAATTTGTATTGTATTGTTAAATGAGCTATATAGGTACAATACCTTGAACAAGATTGGAAACAAATGTACAGTATATTCTAACGAAATTAATCCCACATATGTATCAATATACAAAATTTGTATATAATATATGAAAGTCCAATTCAATCCAAAATATTTAAAACTAGTAGTCGGTTTTTAAAGTAGATTTAATAATCTATCTACACTTTTAGCTCACCATAGCTATATACTCCCTTTATTCTTTTCAAAACAAGAACTCTGAATCTCCTTTGTTTAGCTTTTCTCCTGACCATTATCAGTCACAGCTTGTAACCAATTCCCCTAAACAATGACAAATATCCATAATGCACTGAATGACCAAAAACCACCCACATCACTTCTTGGGAAAGTGGGCATTGTATTCTTAAACTTACTTCCTGCTGCCTGGAGGCAATGGCATCTTTAGGGGATCCTGAAAAGAAAAATTTGGGTTAATTGTCAAGTCCTTGGAGAGGTAGCTGTATGATTTGTTGTCCCTGTGTAATGGGAAAGTGCAGAGCGGCTTGTCTCAAGTCCTGGCTAGAGTAGACTGTGAGGCTGGGACATCTCAGCTAGCCACCTCAAAAGTGTTCTGAGCAGTTTGTAGTCCAAAGCCAATCTTTTTTTAAAAAATATTTATTTATTTATTATGTATACAATATTCTGTCTGTATGTATGCCTGAAGGCCAGAAGAGGGCACCATGTGGTTGCTGAGAATTGCACTCAGGACCTTTGGAGGAGCAGGCAATGCTCTTAACCTCTGAGCCATCTCTCCAGCCCTCCAAAGCCAATCTTTAGGTGGTGTTTTTCAGCTTAGTAGTGTTATCATAGTCCTGGAGGAATTGTTATTGTGGGACCTGGTCCTCCTTTTGGAGATTTCAATGGTCGTCGTTAGGCATGCTCATGCTGAAAACTGATAGAAATGATATTTATATCTTAAGGAGAGTTGTTAAAGAGCCAATATAAAACCAAAAGATTATGAGATTAGTGGCAATAAAATAGTTCTTAAATAGTTTTTCTTTTTCTCATATCAGGTGGCTCTTCTGAGATGAGACAGAGATTTTGGAATTTAATAAGTATGTTTGGGTTTAGAGAAGGAGAGAGCCACACTCCAACTTCAAAGCCAGCTTTAATATTTAGTTGGGCTGGGACTCTAAAAAGACCATTTGCCTTATATGTCTATAGAAAATAACAGAAATAAACAAACGTTTGGGAAGATTTATGAAATTTTATCCTGTTGGAAATACGATATGCCAACCTATTTTCTCTTTTTCTTGGGACATTTCTTTCTGGATGATTTGTCCTTTTTCTTCAGATGTCTCATTTGTCCAGTGGTCTTTGGATTCCTTAGCTGGATGTCTTTATTCTCTTGAAAAGAAAAGAGAATACCCTGCCCCAACCCTAATTTTGGGAGATTCTCTTTTGGCAAGTTATAACTGATCAAATGAAAAGCATTTGTTCGTATTATAGGCTAGTTTAGATTAAATGGCATGCTGTTTGATGAACTATCATCTCTTCTAATTAAAAAGTATCTCTTGTTCAAATCAAATCTTTGTCAATTTTACTCATAACCATAGTTTTTTTTTCTCCTGTGAAAACAAAAGCAAAACCCCTTCCCCAATGTAACACATGTCCTGGTTTCCATTCTGAAGCCAGTAAATCTTTAAAGTATACTGGATGATTTAATTTTGTAGTTTTTCTCTATTATTCAATTAGTCAATGTCTTTCTGCAGCTGTTGCTTCTTTCTCATCATTTAGAAAATTCAAAGTTAATAAAGCATCATACAATCTATTTCTGGGGGTATTTATCATCCCTTTCTGTTTATTTAACATATCCTTTAGAGTTCAATTTGATCTTTCTATAACTGCCTGGCACTGTAGGATTGTGTAGTATACCTGTAATATGCTTTATATTATAATAAGCAAAAAAATGGTTTTATTTCTTAGAGACACATTCTGGAGACATTTTCTGTTTTTATTTGTATAGGTATACTCATGATGGTCATAACTTCTAGCAAATGTGTAAGTAACAAATCAACCTTTTCTGAATGCACAGCAGTTGCCCATTGAAAACCTGAATAGGTATCAATTGTGTGGCATACATATTTTAGTTTTCCAAATTATGCAAAATGAAACACGTCCATTTGCCAGATTTCATTCCTTTAAGTATCCTTTGGGTTACTTCCTCCAGGTAGTGGTGTTTTGTTGTATAAAGAACAAGTAGAGCCGGGCGGTGGTGGCGCACGCCTTTAATCCCAGCACTCGGGAGGCAGAGGCAGGCGGATCTCTGAGTTCGAGGCCAGCCTGGTCTACAAGAGCTAGTTCCAGGACAGGCTCTAGGAACTACAGGGAAACCCTGTCTCGAAAAACCAAAAAAAAAAAAAAAAAAAAAAAAAAAAAAAAAAAAAAAAAAAGAACAAGTAGGACATTTTCTCATAATCTCATTGGCTTGTTGCCATGTGATAGAAAAGTCTTTTTTAAAACTTTTGCTATTGTCGTGGCGCAAGCCTTTAATCCCAGCACTCGGGAGGCAGAGGCAGGCGGATCTCTGTGAGTTCGAAGCCAGCCTGGTCTACAAAAGCTAGCTCCAGGACAGGCTCCAAAGCTACAGAGAAACATGATCTTTTTAAAAAAATGAAATTCTGAGGCTTTCAGATTATTTCCAACCAATAACTGATTAATTTCTGCATATTTCTGCATTACCTTGTGATAGAGGACCTGGCAGACCCATTTGGGATCCAATGTATGTTATGTATATGGGATGATTACTATTCCTGATAATATCTTGTAACTGAATAAATAATAAAGTCAAGTTTGTATCATTTGGTATAAATTCAGTTGTTTCAATATGCAAAACAACTCTTTCTGTATATTGTGACTGTCTATAGCCGTACCACCCTGAATGTGCCCAATCTCCTCTGTATATTGTAAACTGGTAAATATGTTGAGAGGTTTCTTAAAATACATTAACACCATGAGAATAGTATATAATTCTGACTTTTGGACAGAATCATTAGGGCTTAGATCCACTTTACTTAAAATTTCTGATTTGTAACCAACCCTCCCTTATTTATTTGTATCAGTGTAGAATGTAGGAGCTCCAGTTATTGGTGTATTCTGTACAATGTGAGGAAGGATCCAGTTAGTTTTCTTTATAGGTTGAATTCTCATGCCTTTGAGATGTTTGTTGTTAACTTCTCTCAGAAAATTACTGCAAACTCTTTGCCAAGGTTAACTTTCTGCCAATAATTTGTCAATTTCATCATTATTAAAAGACTATAATTTCTGCTGGGTCAATTCCTGCTAATTGATGAAGTCTCAATTTTCCTTTTATTTTATTTTATTTTATTTTATTTTATTTTGGTTTGTCGAGACAGGGTTTCTCTGCAGCTTTTTTTAGAGCCTGTCCTGGAACTAGCTCTTGTAGACCAGGCTGGCCTCGAACTCACAGAGATCCGCCTGCCTCTGCCTCCCGAGTGCTGGGATTAAAGGCGTGCGCCACCACCGCCCGGCTTCAATTTTCCTTTTAGAATTAACTCAGAGACATTTTCCATATAAGTTTTTAATTTTTTACTAAGTTTATGTGGTAAAAAGATCCAATCTAAGAAAATATCTTCCCGGGGCTGGGGAGATGGCTCAGAGGATAAGAGCACTGGCTGCTCTTCCAGAGGTCCTGAGTTCAATTCCCAGCAACCACATGGTGGCTCACAACCATCTGTAATGAGGTCTGGTACACTCTTCTGGCCCACAGGGATACATGCAGGCAGAATATTGTGTATACAATAAATAAATCTTTTTTTTAAAAAAAAAAAAAGAAAATATCTTCCCTCTGCATTAAAATTCCTGTAGGGGGCTGGGTGGTGGTGGCACATGCCTTTAACCCCAGCACTCAGGAGGCAGAGGCAGGCAGATCTCTGTGAGTTAGAGGCCAGTCTGGTCTACAAGAGCTAGTTCCAGGATAGGTTCCAAAGCTGCAGAGAAACCCTGTCTCAACTCCCCCTCAAAAAAATTCCTGTAGGGGGAATGCCTGGAAGGTTATATGACCAAATTCAGTTAAGCTTCAGAGCCACATGATCCACTTGTGTCTTCTATAATTTCTCTTCAATTATAGTCAATCAGCTGAAAACTCCCTGGGACTATGTAAGTCCTTGTCACTAAGGTTTTGTTTAAATTAACCAGTTAATTATGTTTTATCCCAATAGTGAGCCGTAGATTAGAACTATCTCCTAGCGATCTTTGAAACTCATTTAAAGTCTGCAACCAGTCTCTTCTATTTTGCACCTTTTGGGCTCTAATATTTTGTAAATCTAGCTTTGAAGCCTAAATAATTAGTAGAATATTCTCTTTGTATTTTTTCAGGAACAATTTGTAATCCCCAAGAAGGCAACTGTTTTTTTAATCCCTCAAACATTTTTTTCTAAAGTATCTATATTTGAATCAGCGTATAAGATGTCATCCATGTGAGGTTGTGGGGAAAAGGGAACACTTTCTGCATTACTGGTGGGAATGCAAGCTGGTACATCCCCTTTGGATATCAGTGTGGCAATTTCTCAGAAAATTAGGAAACAACCTTCCTCAAGACCCAGTAATACCACTTTTGGGTATATATCCAAAAGATGTTCAATTGTGCCACAAGGACATGTGCTCAACTATGTTCATAGAAGCTTTGTTTGTCATAGCCAGAACCTGGAAACAACCTAAATGTCCCTCAATCGAAGAATGGATAAAAAAAATGTGGTACATTTACAAAATCGAGAACTACACAGCAGAAAAAAATAATGACAGCTTGAATATTGCAGGAAAATGGATGGAGCTAGAAAAGATTATTTTGAGTGAGGTAACCCAGACACAGAAAGACAATTATCACATGTACTCACTCATAGATGGTTTTTAAACATAAAGCAAAGACAGCCAATCTACAAACCACAATCTCAGAGAACTTACACAATAATGTGGACACTAAGAGAGACATACATAGATATAATCTGCATGGGAAGTAGAAAGCAGAAAAAGACAAGATCTCCTGAGTAAATTGGGATCAAGGAGACCTTGGGGGAGGGATGAAAGGGTGAGGGGAGAGGCAGGGAGGGGAACAGAGAAAAATGTAGTACTCAATAAATATCAATAGAATAAAAAAAAAAGCCCACATTAAAAAAAAAGATCCATGTAATGGTAAACTATAAATTGAGGAAATTGCTTATGTAGTATTTCCAATGGCTGACTTACAAAATACTGGCACAGGGTGGGGGCTATTTAACATTCCCTGTGAGAGAATCTTCCATTGATGTCTCTTAGGAGGTTGAGAATTATTATAATCACTGTGAAGGCAAATTATTCTTTTTCTTGTAAAGGTATAGCGAAGAAACAATCTTTTAAATCAATAACTATCAGAGGCTATCCTTTAGGCACTAGAGAAGGCAAAAGTGCAAACTGTAAAGTGTTGGGGGCTGTGAACCCCCAGACCCTGAATTTCCTGTAAACAACTTGTTATGCTGCTCTTAGCAAAGTAACTTGTTTTCCTGTGTTTGCAGCTGCTCTGACCATGAGACCTTCAGGAGTTCCTGATGGCAGGGGAATGGTTTCTGGTGGGTTTGGCTGGGGCATGGCTATCAGTTAAGGAGCCCTATATAAGCTGCCCTGAAACACAATAGACTGGGCATTCTTGGGGAATTCAAGGATGACCCGTGCCTCTGTCAGTCTGTGTGTATATTTCAATCTCCAAGTCCCTTGCCCAGCTCACAAATGTTCTGTAGTACAGGCACTGTTCTGCAGCCATAGTACCGTAGTACACAGCAGTTCAGACCGTACAGTAAAGATCCCATTGGCTGAAACACCTTGCTCTTATATCTTTTACCATTTTCCAGATTTCTTTTAAATAACAAATCCAGGAGAATTCCAAGTGCTGGTTGATTCTTCAATATGCTGAGCATTTAGTTGCTCATGTACCAGCTGTTCTAAAGCTTGCAGTTTCTGTTGTTTAAAGGCCATTGCGCAAACCATATAGGTTTCTCTGTCAACCATTTTATCAGCAGTTGGTGTGCCCTGTTTTTGTACAACCTGAATGATCGGCGACTGTTTATTTATAATACCTTCTAATATTTTCCCAGAAACATGTCAATTTATGGTTTGTTTCTAAAATGGGGGAATATTAATCTGAATGCTCCACTACTGTAACAAATTATGTCCCCACAAATTTATTGCTATGTTAACACATGTGACTTTTAATTTTCCTCTGTCCTTCCAGTTCCATAAATTTGACTCATCTCACACTGTTTTACCTGGGATAAAGTTCTAATCCCTAAAAGTTGAACACTTACCTCCTGAAGGGGCCAATTTGGATGACAAAATTCTGTTGAAATTATTGTTATATCCACACCTGTGCCTACAAGACCTTCAGCGACAATGTCATTTATTCATATTTTTAATTTTGGTCTTTGTTCATTTATAAAAGTTCACCAAGGGCTGGAGAGATGGCTCAGTGGTTAAGAGCATTGCCTGCTCTTCCAAAGGTCCTGAGTTCAATTCCCAGCAACCACATGGTGGCTCACAACCATCTGTAAAGAGGTCTGGTGCCCTCTTTTGGCCTTCAGACATGCACACAGACAGAATATTGTATACATAATAAATAAATAAATATTTTTTTAAAAGTTCACCAAAATACTTGCCTTGTGTTTTTTTTAAAATTTATTTATTTATTATGTATACAATATTCTGTCTGTGTGTATGTCTGCAGGCCAGAAGAGGGCACCAGACCTCATCACAGATGGTTGTGAGCCACCATGTGGTTGCCGGAAATTGACTCAGGACCTTTAAGGAAGAGCAGGCAATGCTCTTAACCACTGAGCCATCTCTCCAGCCCCTTGCTTTGTTTTTTTTTTTTTTTTTTTTTTTGTCTGAATTTTTTCTTCTCCTGTCTATAGCTGTTCTATTACCCACAATAGTATGGTTTCTTTCAGTAGACATTAGGATCTTTATTTGCTCTGGGAAGTAGTTCCCTCTACGATGTCAGGCCGCAACTGAATCGGATTTGGCAAAGTGACCTGCGAGAGGCCCCCCGTGGAGTTTCCTGATGGCAAAGGGTTACCTTGAATATCCCTTGTTTACCTACACTCATTAGTCCAATGCCTGGCTTTGCCACACCTTCCTCATAATCCAGAAGGGAGGGCTGTTCTGTTTGGATTATGCTTAGAATAAACATTGTTTCTAGGAATTCCCTATTTACAGTTCCTTTTAAGGTGACTTGTTTGCTACAATCTTAACATTTGACATTTTGATTTTTCCTCAAACCTCTAGAAATCACCTGTCCTATCCATGCACCATCATGGTCATGAGATTCAATATTGGCTTATCTCAGATCCAGTCCTTCAAGGGTGATGACCTTGCTTTTCAAGGCCTAATTATCCTTTTGAATTGAGAATTAGCATTTTCAACAGCCAGAGGTTCAAGTATCATTTGTCTAGCTTCTGAATTTGTTATCATTCTATTTACTGCTGAAGTCAATCTTTGTAAGAAATCCATGAAGGTTTCCTTTGGGCCCTGTATAACTTTAGTAAATGACTCAATTTTCTTTCCTACTTCTCCAATTCTGTCCCAAGCATTCAAAACTTCTCCACTGAAGAAAACCAGGGCGTGGTCATCATATAAAGATTACCTTTCTATAGTAGCATAGTTGATTTTGGGCTGGGCAGTGGTGGCACACACCTTTAATCCCAGCACTCAAGAAGCAGAGATAGGCAGATCTCTGTGATTTTGAGGTCAGTTTGATCTATAGAGTGAGTTCTAGGACAAATGCCAAAGCTAAAGAGAAACCCTGTCTCAAGAAACCATTAAAAAACAAGGTGATCTCTACTCCATCGTTCACTGGTCTAGCCTCTTCTCTGAACCAGGCTCTCCATGGTAATTGTGGACCAGGCTCTAAAACAGCTTTAACCAAGTCTATCCAGTCTTTAGGGATAATTCTATTACAAACTGACCATGAGGATTTTTATTTTATTTTCTAATTTTACATATCAATCCAAGTTCTCCTTCCCTCCCCTCATCCCATTAGCCCCACCTAATCCCACCCACATCTGTTCCTTAGAGAGCATAATGCCATCACTGCATTGAGGCCTGACCAATGCCTCCCCTGAGTCTAGGCTGAAGGTTATTTTTCCATCGGAAATGGGTTCCAAAAAGCCAATTCATGTACTAGGGATAGATCTGAACCCATTGCCAGTGGCCTCATAACTGCGCAGTCCACTGTCACCTGCACGGGGGGGGGGGGGTCTAGTTTAGCCCTCTGCAGTGCATAGCTATCAGTCTGGGTTTGGTGAGTTCTCACTAACTCAGGTCAGTTGTTTCTGGGGCTTCCTCACCATGGTCTTAACCCCTGTGCTCACATTACTGCTCCTCCCTCTCTTTGACAGGACTCTGGGAGCTTGGCCTGGTGATTAACTGTGGATCTCTGCATCTGTTACTGGGTGAAGGCTTGGCAATTATGGCAGTTCTAAATCTGATGGCATGTGAAGGCCACTTCAGTCATCCCACTATCAACTATTAACTTAAAGAGTTTTATCTGTGGTCATCCTTGTGTATTCTTGTGAATTTCCCTAGTGCCAGGCTGACCACAAGTTTAACATTTGCTTCACAAAAGGTGAATGCATGCCCTACTGCTTCCTTGAATCTCCTTAAATTTAACATTGACAGAGGAGTCCAATTAGCTCTTACATAGTCTTTATCATTTGGCAATTCCTGTAGGGTTACTGGATATATTAAGGTGGTTTGTTTGAAAACCTTAGACTGTTCCTCTTTAACCTATAATGCAACACTGAAACTGGTTCTCCATTAAATCCCTGTTTGGATTTGGATATCTCTATTATCGGTTTTATTAAGTTTTTCTAAGGCCTGTATCTGTGAGTTTGAAACCAGCCTGGTCTACAGAGCACCTTTCAAACCCCATTTCAAAACACAGACAAACAATGCAATACCGAAAAGAGCTTTTTGGACGAAGCCCGGGCGGCCAGCACCTTTACCCACGGAACCGTTTTCCACTCCCCAAGCTGAGCTGTGCGGAGTCCTGAGCTCTGGGGGTTCAGGCACACAGCACCACCCCAGCTTCCAGCTATTCAACAGTGAAGCAGAGCTTAGTATACATTATTATTATTCTGGTTTATTGAGGCCTTGAACACAGAGATTTGCCTGCCTCTGCCTCCCAAGTGCTAGGATTAAAGAAGTGTGCCACAAACACCCAGCTCTTGTGTTTTTGGGAAAGAGAAATCACTATGTGGGCCCGAAAGGTATTGATATCTGTATCTCCAGGCTTTTGCCTCTTCAATGTTTGGAATTAAAGTTGTTCATCATTTTTATTTTAAAAATTTTAAAATGTGGGGGGCTGGAGAGATGGCTCAGAGGTTAAGAGCAGTGGCTGCTCTTCCAGAGGTCCTGAGTTTAATTCCCAGCAATCACATGGTGGCTCACAACCATCTGTAATGAGATATGGTGCCCTTTTCTGGCCTCCAGGTGTACATGCAGGAGGAACACTGTGTCTTGGGTGATTTGTCTATGTGTATTGTATTGTGTGCTTTCAGTGACAAAGAGGCCAGAAGAGTTTAAAATGCTTGCAAGCTTTCTTGTTGGTCCCTTTTGGTCCTAGGAACTGAATTTGGGCCTCCGGTCTGTCAATGCTCTTAACTACTGAGACTTCTCTCTTCCACTACCTACATTTATCCTATCTTTTTTCCTTACCTTCTTTCCTTCTGGAATATCTGTGGGGGTTTCACTATGTAAACAAGGCTGGCTTTGTATTCACAGAGATTTGACCTGTCAGTGCCTCTTGAGAGCTGGGATTAAAGGTGAGTGCCACACCTGGTCCCATTATCTTTTACTACTATGTGGAAAGATATTACATATACATTACAACCAAAAGGCAAAGTGTAAAGCAATATATAGTATGGTATAATTTAAATATGAGGGACTCAACACTGATTACTTCTGGGCAGGCACTGAGGACATGTGGGGAAGGCTTTTGCTAATAATTTATACTATATTTTTACAAAGGCAAACATTTATTACCTCTGTAATTTGAGATTTTATTTTTATGAGTGTTTGTCTGAATGTATTAATGTATGGCTCTGATTCAGAAGAGGGTGTTAAGATCCCTAAGACAATACTTAGAGACTGTTAGGAGTTCCCATTAGGTGCTGGGACTCAAACCTGGTTTTCTGGAAGAGCAGCCAGTCTTAACCACTGAACCATCTCTCCAGCTCTGCCTTTGTAATTATTTAAAAACAAAAACAAAACTTTCCTCCAGAGGTCCTGAGTTCAATTCCCAGCAACCACATGGAACCATCTGTTTTTTTTTTTTGTTTTTTTTTTTTTATTATGTATACAATATTCTCTCTGCATGTATGCCTGAAGGCCAGATTAGCCACCATGTGGTTGCTGGGAATTGAACTCAGGACCTTTGGAAGAGCAGGCAATGCTCTTAACCTCTGAGCCATCTCTCCAGCCCCCATCTGTTTTTTTTTTTTTTTTTGGTTTTTCGAGACAGGGTTTCCCTGTAGTTTCTAGAGCCTGTCCTGGAACTAGCTCTTGTAGACCAGGCTGGCCTCGAACTCAGAGATCTGCCTGCCTCTGCCTCCTGAGTGCTGGGATTAAAGGTGTGCCATTCCCCCCCCCCATGGAACCATCTGTAATGAGATCTGGTGCCCTCTTCTGGACTGCAGGTGTACATGCAGGCAGAACATACATCATAAAGAAATCTTTTAAAAGGAAAAAAAGCAAACACACTTACTGCAAGACTACACACACACACACACACACACTAAGTAATGGGATTCTAGGCATACATACACCACCACACCTAGCTGTGAAGACTCTTTCTTCCAGTCTCTATTCAATTGTCATTTCACCACTGCCCACAATGCCTTCTCCTGTCTGTCACTGACTTATTTTATCCCACATGCTTTAATTATTAGTTATGTTTTGGGGCAGGGTCTTGCTATGTAAGCAAGGATCTTACAAAGTTGTAAGATCTTTCTTGCAACTGTTGCTGATTATAAACAGGTCCTTAAAATGGGGAGGGAGTATCAGATTCTCAAAGGCATTTTTTTAAAAGGATTTTTATTTGATATACATGGGCGTTTTACAAGCATGTGGGTCTGTTGTACCATGTGCAGTGACCTTTGAAGCCAGAAGAGGGTGTCTGGTTCCCTGAAACTGGAGTTACAAATTGTTGAGCTACTGTGAGTGCTGGAAATAGAACCTGGGTCCTCTGGAAGAGGAACTAGCCAATATTCTTCGTAGCTGAGCTCTCTTCCCAGCCTCTCAAAAGGGTTCTTAATGCAGAAAACCTGCAAACTAATGGCACAGATGTTTGGGGGCTCATGAAAAACCAATGCTACAAAGTCAACTGCAATTGGTAGTGATGGCACACACCATGGATCCTAGGCAGAGGCAGGAGCGTCTGTTGAGTTTAAGGTTAGCCGGATCTACGTAGCAAGTCCAGGTCAGCCATAGAACATTGTGAGAACTTGTCTTTAAAAAAAAAAAAAAAAAAAAAAAAAAGAGCTACTGGTGGCTAAGGTTCCACAACTAATTTGTTTCACTTCACTGGATGAGCTGAAAATAAAATAAAAATAAAAACTCACAAACCCAAAGGGTGTTCTCCAGAGCAGCTGCAATGAAGCTCGAGTTAAAGTGGTTTCAGATCCGCGGAAGCGAGCTGGGCAAGCATGGAACCTCGGAACGGACTACAACTCCCACCTTGCTTTGCGCTCCAGACAAGAGTCCTACGCTAGCACGCGAGCCTACCCGCCCCTCCAGCCTCCAGTTACTGTGTATCGCGAGAAGACGGGCCGCTCCGGCGGTAGCGATAACGAGCCTTGGTGGTGGTGGTGGTGGTAGTGGCGGTGGCGGCCGAGAAGGCGGCGGCCATTTTGGTGAGGCCTCGGGAGCGGCGGCGGCGGCGGCGGGGTCGCTGGGAGTAGCGTCTCCTCTTTTTCCAACTTACTGATCGTATCTCCGTGGCGCGACTAGAAGCGGCGGGAGCACGGGGGTGGCTCTAGCGGCGGCCCTTAAGGGGATTTAAAGCGGTGAAGGCGGCGACCAAGAGGGGGCCCTCCCCCCTCCTCGGCGGGAGGGGGGGTGGTGAGCACGCCCCCGAGGACGCAGGTAAGGAGAGGGAGACAAGATGGCGGAGGCTTCCCAACTCCCCCCTCCCCTGGCGGGTGACTGCGCGCGCATCGCCTCGCGCCTCTTCCCACCTTCCCGGGGTGCTGCGCGCGCACCTTCAGTCGGGGCCCTGGGGCCGGTGAGCGAGGCTGCCTGCGCGCGCCCATAGAGACCAAGGGGAGGGGGTTGTCAGGCCTGGTGGCACCTTGTCTCTGCGCGGCTTCCCTGCCCTCCTGCCCTTCTGCGCACGCGTGCGTGAGCGAGCAAACCCCGAGAGGACGGACCCAGGTGCGCTTCTGCCCGCCCACCAACCTGCCTCCCCTTAGGGGAGAGAGAGGAAGAGGAAAGGGTGCATGAGACGAATAGTCCGGGCGCGTGCCCCCCATACTCCATTTATGAGAGCCCAGGGCTTGGCGCTCGAACCCTTCCTTCCTCAGCTTTTTGCGGTCTGTTGGTGTGAGGGCGCCGACGGACGCGGACTTCGGAGTCCCGCGACCCAGTCTTTGGTTTTGGGTTCTGGCGGGAACCCCCCCAGGCCGTGCGCGCCGCCGGCACACTCCGCCTCCGGCCGCGCACGCGCGGGCCCCTCCCCCCGCTTGGCGCGCACGTTGGGTGGGGTGGGCGACCGGGCGGGGGCGTGGCTACCGACTGAGTAGTGAATGCTTGAGCAGAGGTCGGGGGTCATGCTGGGTCACTGTCCTGAGAGGTCTTGGGAGACTGCAGGGAAGACTAAGGTCAAGAGTTCAAGCATCTAGGTTTCGGACTTCCTCCGGGCCCCGGAATGTGGAGGGTGAAGCCAGGCAGCGCTGCACCTAGACAGGAGTTAACTGAGCAAATACTTCCGGGCCTTGTATAGTTTAACTGCTTGTTTCCGGAGCATGGGTCTCATTGGAGCCGGCCTTATGTTGGCTCTTTGTAAAGTTCTTTGGATGTTCCATCCCGCGTGTACAGATTTCGAAGGATCCTTTCCTTGTGACCAACTTTTTTGTTTTTGGGAACTCCACCCTCATTCCTATTAAGTCCTCACTGAAAAGGCAAACCGGTACTCGGACATCCAGAAGGCTTTGTGAACTTCTGGATGTAACGTTACTGTCAGTCACTTCAAGTAGTTTAGCTTTTAAAACTTTGTGTTGTTTCGTTTCCTCTTTGCCCTTATTCTTATTCAACCAGAATGTACAACCCTGTGAAATTCTCTACACAAAGCACAATTCTTTGTTGCCACTACTCTTTAAAAAGTTATTATTTTGCTTTTGCGTGTATTTGTGAATTCCTGCACATATGTATGTGTGCCACATTCATGCCAGCTGTCCAGACAGGCCAGAGGAGTGGGTTGGAGCCACTGGAATTGGAGTTAAAACTCATGTGAGCTACCACATGAGTGCTGAGAACCAAACCCAGAATTCTGCAAGAATAATAAATACTCTGAATCGCTCATACATTTCTCCAGGAATTCCCCCAAGGCCTAGCTGAGTTACAACCAAAATCAAGTATTTTTATTTTTCTGAAGCATGAACTTTTCCTTTTATGTGAGCTGACTTTGGGTGTACGTAAGGTCCTGGAAAGCTGGTGTAAGTACTCTTAGACAGGCATTGACAAATGTGGATTGCTTGCTCACTGCTGCTTTCCTCTACTGTTTTAGGTGTGATTTCCCTCTTTACAGCACGGCACCGTGGAAGTGCAGACTTTCACAGGGGGTGTGGTCTCTGCTCACACAGGTGAGCTCACTTCAAATACAATTTTGTGTGCTTGTGTTAATAGAGAAACAGTATTTGATAATGAGAGACTAGGTTACTTGTGGATTTTTGCTCAGGTAAACTTCAAATCTTTGCATGTGTTTTCACGGGAGTGTGACGATAATGGTACAACAGTGGAGTCTCAGCGCTCCCGGGAAGAGTACTAAGAGTACAGTGTTCTGCAGAGGTTTGTTTTTTTTTCTTTCTGGCATAGGGTCTCTCTGCAGAGCCTTGGCTGTCTTGGAACTTACTGTATAGACAGGGCTGGCTTGAAAATCACAGAGATATGCCTGCCTTAGAGTCCCAGTGAGTTGGGTGATGGTGACGCACGCCTTTAATCCCAGCACTCAGGAGGTAGAGGCAGGTGGATCTCTGAGTTAGAGGCTAGCCTGATCTACAGAGCAAGTTCCAGAACAGATTCCAAAGCTACAGAGAAACCCTGTCTCAAAAAACCCAAAACAAAACAAAGGCATGTGCCACCAACCCAGCTTCTTTAGTGTTTTGGAATGAAGTTATCTGGATTTAAGTTCTCCCACTATTTTCTTTTTTTTTCATTTTTAAGACAAAAAAAAGCAAAAAACCAAAAACCCTCATATAGTTTAAACTAGTCTGAAGCTGTATAGCTGAGAATAACTGAATATCTCTGATCCTCGTGGCTCAAGTGTAGTCATGGCACTCAACTTTATGTGGTTCTGGGGATCGAGTCTTGGGCTTTGTTAGTACAAGTCAAGTATTCTACTAAGTAACCAAGTTCTTAGCCCTGTATCCCCCCTCCCCTCACCTCAGTTTTTTTCCTTAGGGGAAGGGATCTCAGTCTGTAACCCAAACTGACTTTGAATTCATAGCAGTCCTCCAGTGTTAGCCCCCTAAGTGCTGAGATTATGAGGTATGAACCACCACACCTGATATATATCATCATCCCCCCCACGCACGCTCAGTTTTTTGAAACAGGGTCTCTGTAGCACTGGCTGTACTGGAACTCACTCTGAAGACCTGGCTGGCCTTAAACTCACAGAGAGATCCAAACCTCAGTCTCCTTCACCCTATGTTGCAAATATGTTCTACCTCTTCTAGCTAAGCAAGTACTTTCAAGTATTTGACACATAGTAAATCTCAAGGAACATGGGGATAAATAGCATATTGAGACAGGGTCTCCTACTCACGCCTATGTAACCAGGGGTGACCTTGAACTCCTGATCTTTCTGCCTCTACCTCCCAAGCTTGAGATTGAAGGCATATGCCACCTTGTTAGTTTTATGCTTTGTTGGATTGAATCCATGTTTTACTTGTGCTGGGTAACCAACTGAGCTACCTTGTGATCCCAGGAAACAAACAGTTCAGCTTTTTGGAGGCTGAGGCAGGAGGATAGTAAGTCCCAGACCAGCCTGTATGGTGTAGTAAGACCCTATTTGTCTATAAATAAATAAGTAAATAAATAAAAACAACTTTTAATAGCCTTTAATTTTATTTTTACTTTTTTTTTTAAATCCAACTGTAGGTGCTCCAGAGGTTGGTGGACCTGAGCGGAGGCTGGGACGCCCTGGTGGGCCCCGGGCCCTGGAAGGCAGGTCCCGGTGGCTGGTGGCCCAGAATGAGGCCAGCTCCCAGCATGCCCTGCAGCCGGACACCAGCCCCTCGGCCTGCAGCAGTGGTGATAATAACCCAGTCATTCTTCAGGCATCCAGCAAGGAGCCTGGGAGTGGGACCATGCAGAGCAGCCCCTCCCCTGCTCATCCTCAGCTCCCAATCCTACAGACACAGGTTTGAAAGTGGGAAGGGATCTTTTGCTTATTCTCTGTGGACTAATGGACTAATGATTTTGAGACAGAAATGGTTTTACAGGTCTTATTACCTGCCTGAGGAGTTGAGTTTGGATTCTTTAATTTTCAGATATATTGGACTGTAACATGTCAAGCCTGTTAGATACTTTTTTTATTGTTGTTTTTCAAGACACGGTTTCTCTATGTAACAGTCCTGGCTCTCCTGGAACTCACTCTGTACAAGGCTGGTCTCAAACTCAGAGATCCTCCTGCCTCTGCCTCCCAAGTGCTGGGGTTAAAGGCATGCTCCACCACTGCCTGGCTTAATTTGTTTTTTTAAGACAGAGTTTTATCTGTCTACTGTCCTGGAACTCTGTAGACCAGGCTGGCCTGAACTTGGATCCATTTGTCTCTGCCTCCTAAGGGCTGAAATTAAAGGCATGTGCCTGGCTTTAGAGTTTTACTTTCTGCTTCACATAATAATAATGTAGGTTTCCAAGGGGGCAAATCTTGAGGGATATGGTGGCACATGCCTTTAATCATAGCAACCAGAGGCAGAGACAAGCAGATTTCTATGAGATCAATGTCCTGGTCTACTTAGTGCATCTCAGACCAGTTAAGAGTACATGCATAGTGATTCTCTGTCTTTTAAAAAAGGAAAGAAGGAAGGAAAGGAAAGGAAAAAAAAGACGTAAGTCTTTCTTACCTTAGAGTGGTCTAATTATGATAGACTGGAAATGGAGGCAGGAAAAATGCTTCTAAGACTGTAAACTCTGATAAGTTTAACTTCATTAGGAACTAAAACAGGGTAAACCTTAAGTGAGGCATTATTTCTTTCCTCATGCTGTGGGTGTGGAGTTGGGTGTTTTTTAAATTAATTAGCCCTACATTTGCATTTAATAGGCTTTTCCCTCTTAATAAGACAGGGCTTCTTGTGAAGCTGGGGTTTAACTTAATTGGTACAGTGCTTGTCATGCACGAGGCTCAGAGTTGGGCCCCGGGTTGGTTCCTCGTACTATATATACCATGTATGGTGACACATACTTGTAATTCCAGCACTTTGAAAGATGGAAGCAGAATGATTCAGAAATTTGAGGTCCTTCTCAGCTATGTAGGGAGTTCTAGGTTCACCTGTAGAACATGTGACCTTATCTAAGGAAGGAGAGGGAATTGGGAGTTTCCTTATGTACCCCAGCCTCCTGAGTCCTAGGATTGTAGACTTGTACCACGAAGGTAGCTCAGTTGATAGTTTGTTCATTTACTGTACTGACCTTTGAATCTTGTGCATGCTAAGGCAAACTTTATAATTGAACCCATATCCCTTTGGGCTTTCAAATATGTTGCTGGGAGTTCATTGCATAGCCTTGCACAGTCCAGGTAGGTAAGCATTCTGACATTGCTCCAATGGGTTTGATACTTAGCTTCTGGAAAATTTTGATATGTAGTCTTTAAGCATTTAGCTGGAGTAGGAATTTGAGGCACTCTGAGACTTTCTGTTTTGTAGTGAATTTCATGAGTGAGTTCGTTTTCCCTATTGGGACTTTTTTTTTTTTTTTTTTTTTTTGGTTTTTCGAGACAGGGTTTCCCTGTAGTTTCTAGAGCCTGTCCTGGAACTAGCTCTTGTAGACCAGGCTGGCCTCGAACTCTGTTTTTTTAAGACAGGGTTTCTCTGTGTAGCCCTGGCTACTCTGGAACTCAGTCTGTAGACCAGGCTGGCCTTGAACGCAGAGATCCGCCTGCCTCCGTCTCCTGAATGCTGGGACAGTGTTTTCAAATATTGTTTTTATGGTCAATACTGTGTAAAATCATGTATGGATATTTGAGAGTGGTGTTTAGTTCCATCCCTGCATCTTCAGTGAAGAGGTTTAGGGGGCTTTTTTTTTCTATTATTTGAAGTTAATTTAAATTTATTACTTAGGTGGATCCTTAGTTTATGTGAGTAAAATCAAGGTTCCCTGGGTGGTGGTTGTACAGGCCTTTAATCCCAGCACTTGGGAGGCGGCAGGCAAATCTTTGAGTTTGAAGACAACCTGGTCTACAGAGCGAGTTCCAGGACAGCCAGGGAAGGCTGCACTTCTTCTCTCAACCACCCCTTCCCAAAAAATAAAAAATCAAGGTTCTAAAAGAACCATTAAATTTGAAAAATCATAGCATTCTTTTAATCGTAACACTCATGAGGTACAGACAGGCCCACCTCTGTTAAGTCTCTGTAGTGAGACTGTCTTGTGGGTTAAAGAACAAAAGAAATCATGCCTTGTAGTAGTCTTATAAAACAAGTTTTTGTGTTTGAGAGCTATACATCTAACCCTGTAGTAGCAGTCTTGAATATAGGTAGCTGTGTGTATCAGCATGTATGTCTTACATGTTAGATATTTACTAGAAATTGGACTCTACCATTTTAATTACTTTGTTTAAAAACAAAAACAAAAAATCTTCTATTTCCAAGCCTGGTGTGGTGACACTAGCTTTTTAACCCAGCGTTTGGGAGGTGAATTGTAAATCCTAGACCAGACTGGGCTACATAGTGAGACCTTATCTTCCCTTCATCATCATCATCATCATCATCATCATCATCATCATCATCATATCCCCTCTCCCAAGAAAAGAAACCAACGAAGTGTTTGCGTTGATTAAAAATGAGACTACTACAGTTTTTTTGTTGTGAAGTGGAATAGAAAAATGTACTTAAAACATTTAGCACAATGCTTATCATCCTTTTTCCCCATCATTTTCCCCTTTTCTAGATGGTGTCGGACGGCATGACAGGCAGCAATCCTGTGTCCCCTGCCTCATCTAGTTCTCCAGCTTCTAGTGGGGCAGGTGGCATCTCCCCCCAACATATAGCTCAAGATTCCTCTCTGGATGGACCTCCAGGTCCTCCAGATGGTACCACAGTTCCTCTGGAGGGGTTCAGCTTATCCCAGGCTGCTGACCTAATCAACAAGGGCCCAAAGTGGGAGAAGAGCCATGCAGAAATCGCAGAACAAGCTAAACATGTATGTATTGGGGAGGCCAATGAAGATTCATGGGAATTGTCTGACTTAATTCTATTATCCCATGGATATTTTATGTGTCGTATTTTTTGTTTTTAGCTATAAGTTTAGGGTGCGAATCCTTCTTTGTCTTGAGTATATTGCTTGAAGTAAACCAACCCCTCTCTCCCTCCTTCCCTTTCTTTGAGGGCTGTTCTGTATTTTTGAGCACTGGTTAGTTTTCCCAAGGACCTGGGTTCCATTCCCAGTACCCACATGATAGTTTGTAACTGTTTTTAACTCCAGTTCTAGGGGATCCAGTTCTCTCTTGTGCACCAGGCAATCAAGTGGTGTTCAAACATACTTGCTGGCAAAACACTCAGACAGGAAAGAAAGGGACCAACCTTCCTTCTTTCTTTCAGACTAAACTGAAGTTTCATATATGCTAGACAAGTGTTCACTTTTTTAAAAGGTTAATTAATGTAATATTTTGTGTATATGAGTTTTGCCTACATGTATGTATATACTACATTCATGCCTGGTCCTCCTGATCCTCTGGAACTGGGAGTTGGAGCCACTATGATGGTATCAAACTCAGGTCTTCTGCATGAATAATTTTAACCACTGAACCATCTTTTCAGCTATAGGCAAGTGCTGTTATCACTGAGTTATACCCCATGTTTTTATTTTTCAGAATAGGAGAGTCTGTTAAGTTTACTCTCAGACTTTGTTTTCTTTTCACACTCCTCTGGGGATTGAACTCAAGCCTTTATGCATAGTAGGCAAATTCTCTACCACCAAGCTATACCCTGAGTACTGTTACCAGACTTAAAGTAAGAATTAAGCAGGTGTGTTGGCTCTCACTTTAATCCTTACAGTAGGAGGTAGAAAAAGGAGGATTGTGAGTTCAAGGTCAGCCTAACTTCCTGCAGGTGGTGTCTTTAAAAAAAAACTTAAATAATTTAAAAAATCAGGCTGGGTGTTGGCGGCACATACCTTGAATTCCAGCACTCAGGAGGCAGAGGCAGGTAGATCTCTGTGAGTTCCAGTATAGCCAGGGATACACAGAGAAAGCCTGTTTCAAAATACCAAGAAAATTTAAAAATTTATTTAAGTAGATGAGGTAGCTCATACTTCTATGTCTAGAGCTCTGGGGTGATAATGCAGGATTGGAAAGTTTGAACCAATCTAGACTACAGAGTGAGATACTATCTCAAAGAAAGCAAAAAGTAAAAAATAAAAAATAAAAACAAAACAACAAAAAGCCTTCCACTAATGTAAATAAAGGAACTAGACACTGAAGTACTTTGTAAGTTGTGATGGTATTAAAATTTATTGTTTCCTATTTATATTCAGTATTAGCCTGTTAAATTTCTGTTAATGCATGTAGTTACATCCGGGAGCTTAGTAAAAATATATATCCCCCAGATTCCCTTCCGGCCTACCCATTTAAAGTTTGGTTTGGTGTCCATTAACCTTTTTATTTCCTTTTTGTTTTTTGTGTCAGCGTTCCCTTTGTATCTATCTCTAGCTGTCCTGGAACTTGCTCTGTAGACCAGGCTGGCCTCAAATTCACAAGAATCCTCCTGCCTCTGCTTCCTGAGTGCTGGGATTAAAGCATGTGCCATTACCACCTGGCTCTGCCTCAGTTTCTTGAGTGCTGGGACTAAAGGCATACACCACATTACCCAGCCTTATTCTTTAAGTTATTGTTTACTTTGTTCACTCACGTACATGATGTTGGGGTGGGGGGCTGCATGCTGTGTCACATGTGTTGGTGAAGAGGACAATTTTGTAGAGTTAACTTTCTACCTTTACTTGGACTCTGGTGACAAAACAAAGGTCATCAGATTTGGGTAGCCATGCTGTAGTGATTTCAGTGTGTCCTGGTCCTGTACATACACACTACACACACACTTGTTATTTTCCTAGTCTGACTTCCCTTTGTGACTGAGGATGACCTTGAACTCCTGATCCTCTTTTCTGTCTGCCTCTTTCCTGCCTTTCCTTTCTTTCTTTCTTTCTTTCTTTCTTTCTTTCTTTCTTTCTTTCTTTCTTTCTTTCTTTTTAATATTTATTTACTTGTTACGTATACAGTGTTAGCTGCATGTATGTCTGACGAACAGAAGTGGACACCAGTTTTCATAGGTAGTGGTGAGCCACCATGTGGTTGCTGGGAATCAAATTCAGGATCTCTGGAAAAACAGTTTCTCTTAACCTCTGAGCCAACTCTCCAACCCTCTTTGGTCCTTTTCTGTTTGTTTTGTTTGATTTTGCTACAGGATCTTAATTCTAGTTCAGGCTGCCGTAAATCTATAACTAAGTATATAACTCCCTGTGGCCTACCCATCTCAGCACTCAGAGTCATGGGATTACAGTTGTTAACACACCTGATTTAGTCTAAATTTTTTTTTTTTTTTTTTTTTTTTTTTTTTTTTTGGTTTTTCGAGACAGGGTTTCCCTGTAGTTTCTAGAGCCTGTCCTGGATCTACCTCTTGTAGACCAGGCTGGCCTCGAACTCAGAGATCCGCCTGCCTCTGCCTCCCGAGTGCTGGGATTAAAGGCGTGCGCCACCACCGCCCGGCTAGTCTAAATTTTTTTAAAGCTACTTATTAAACAGTTTTTTTTTTTTCCAAATAATATTCTTAATGAGAAATTTAGTGAATTGCAAAAGTTTTTAGTAAAAATAAGAGCTTTTTGTTATTGGTAGCCACTATTAATCTAGTTGCATGTATGTTCAGTGTTTTCCCAGAAAATAAGTTTTTCTAAAATTATTTTGTGTGACTTATACTCCATCTGCTATTTTTCTGGTTATCACTCCATGGTGGATGGAGAGCGTTATACCTGCTAACTATAACCTGTAGCTCTGTCTCCGAACTAATCTTTTTTTTTTTTTTAAATAAATACAGCTAGGCTGTGGTGATACACGCTTTTAATTCCAGTTTTTAATCTGGAGGGAGAGGCAGGCGTATTTCTGTGAGTTTGAGGTCAGCCTGGTCTACAGAGTAAGGTCTAGGACAGCCAAGGCTACACAGAGAAATTGTGTCTTTTTTTTTCTTTTTTCTTTTTTTTTTGGTTTTTCGAGACAGGGTTTCTCTGTAGCTTTTTTAGAGCCTGTCCTGGAACTAGCTCTTGTAGACCAGGCTGGCCTCGAACTCACAGAGATCCGCCTGCCTCTGCCTCCCGAGTGCTGGGATTAAAGGCGTGCGCCACCACTGCCCGGCAAGAGTAATTGTGTCTTGATAAACAATAGCAACAACAAAATGTGTATAGGTATTTGTGCGTGTATACACACTAGCATGTGGAAGTCAGATGTCAACATTTAATTGCTTTTTGTTTTTGTTTTCTTTAAGACAGGGTCTCAGAATGTAGCCCTGAT
The DNA here is from genome assembly GCF_903992535.2 of Arvicola amphibius. NCBI lineage: Eukaryota > Metazoa > Chordata > Mammalia > Rodentia > Cricetidae > Arvicola > Arvicola amphibius. The sequence continues at coordinate 129,679,386 of NC_052047.1, forward strand.
TGGTTTGGAAGTTGCTATGCAGAGTAGGTTAGTCTGGAACTCAAAAAAATCCACCAGCTTCAGTCTCCCAAGGTCTGGGATTAAAGGCATGCATCAACATACTAGGCTTCTTAGACCTGTTTTTGATTGCCAGTTCTTTCTTAGCTGTATGATCTCAGGAAACATTTGATTTTCCAGATATTCCCCACACCATCTGCCAAAAGAATCTATTACCTTGTAGAATTTGTAGGAGCATAAAACAGTCCATTCAGGGTTCAGGAATTCAACCATGGCAGTGAGTTGGCTTGTATGTCCAGGAAGTCTTGATCAATGTCATTACCCCTCATTAGGAAGCTGAAATTGAAACTCGAATTGCTGAACTTCGAAAGGAGGGATTTTGGTCGTTGAAAAGACTACCTAAAGTACCAGAGCCTCCCCGCCCTAAAGGCCACTGGGACTATCTCTGTGAAGAAATGCAGTGGCTTTCTGCTGACTTTGCTCAGGAGCGCCGATGGAAGCGAGGTGTGGCCCGGAAGGTATGTCCTGTTTGCTCTACTGTCCATATATTTTTCAGGTGTGCCTTTGAAACCTTAATGGTTATCCAGGTGGTAGTGGCTGCACACACTTTTAATCTTAGCACTAGGGACATAGAGGCAGACAAATCTGTAAATTTGAGACCAGCTTGGTTTACAGAACAAGTGTCAGGACAGGAAGGGCTACACCAAGAAACCGTGTCTTGACCCCCACCCCCCACATTCCCCATACCCCCTGGTTAAAAAAAAAAAGTCAGAGAAAAGAAACTTTAATGGGTGAATTACTTAAAAGGTGAAAGAGGTAAAATTATAAATCCCTTCTTCGTGTTTTCTGCATTTAGAGGGAGTCTTTAACATCTGTGTTTGCTTACCCATGATTGTCTTTGATTGGGTGGATAATTAGATTTAGCTTGAGTGATCTTATCCTGGGTATTTATTTCTATAGGTGGTACGTATGGTAATCCGGCACCACGAAGAGCAGCGACAAAAAGAGGAGCGAGCTCGGAGAGAAGAACAAGCCAAGCTGCGCCGAATTGCTTCTACCATGGCCAAGGATGTTAGGCAGTTCTGGAGCAATGTGGAAAAGGTGAGCAGTGAGGTTGTCTAAAAGGAGATGGCCTTGCCTAGGTTAGAGGGGGGCATGTTGATAGGACTGACCAGAGTTTACCGAGGAACTCAACACTAATTCCAGTTCTTTATGATATTTCCCTATATATTGGACCTTTCCACCACTGAATGTCCCAAGGAAGAAGGAATTCTTGGCTTCCTTTTCCTCAGTTAAAACTATGAGTAGCATCCAGCTATCTGCTTTATAGTGTCAAAATATATGTTGTGTCTTTGGGGATGAGTAGGACTCCTTGACTCCTAGATCATTTACTCTTTGTAGGATCTGTAGTATGTTTTTTCTAAGATATGTTTGCTGTTTACCTGCCTATGCCACCGAAGTTCCTTCTGTTTACATGTTAAATTGTAATTATCTCTGAAGCCCTTCTCTCCCTTTTTGTGTTGTGATTGGTTCTAAGACTCCCCATGGGTATCTGATCTGGAGATGCTCAAGTCCAGTATATAAAATGCATATAACATATGAACAGATAATTGTGGAATTTTAAATATTTCTAGATCATTTGTGATGTATATTTTGGTATAAAATTACTACATAAATAGTTGTCATGCTTTATTATTTGAGATAGGTATATATCTGCATTTCACAGGTTGGTTTTTTTCTTCCATTTCTGAGACAGGGTGTCATGTAACTCACGTTTACCTCAAATTTGATGTGTACCCAATGATAACCTTGAACTCCTGATCCTCCCATCTTCTAAGTATCCTTTATTGTTTATTTTTGAAACAAGACTATCATGTAGACCAGGTTTGCTTCAAATTCACTATAGCAGAGGCTGATCCTTATGTCTGTTTCCTCTCAGGTGCTGAGTTATAAGAATGTAGTATCTTGGTGGTTAGTCTACAACTCATCTTTTTGTCAGTTTCCATTCCTGGCTACAATGTTTGCTTTGTAGTTTTTGAGACAGGTTCTCCCTATATAATCTCCCCTGGCACGGAGCCATCTTCAGCCTCCTGAGTTTATTGAGAATGTGCTAACAACACCTAGGCTTGAAATTATTTGAGGCAAATCAGTTTTTTATTAACATTTACTTATTATTATATGTGTATGTAGGCTTGTGGCGATACACCATGTTACACGTGGTGAAAGTTAAAGAGCAATTTGTGGGAGTCTGTTTATTGTATCTACCATGTGAGTTCTAAGGATTGAACTCAGGCCATCAGGCCTCCAACTCATAGAGATCTGTCTTCCTCTGCTTCCTGAGTGCTGAGATTAAAATGTGTGTCACCAAGCCCATCTATAGCTTTAATTTTATTAACCTAGGACCTTGTGCTGCTAAGTTGGTGCATTGATAACTCTGTTTTGACTCCAAGCTTTATTTTTTTTTTTTTTTTTTTTTTTTTTTTTTTTTTTTTTTTTTTTTTTGTTTTGTTTTTCGAGACAGGGTTTCTCTGCAGCTTTTTAGAGCCTGTCCTGGAACTAGCTCTTGTAGACCAGGCTGGTCTCGAACTCACAGAGATCCGCCTGCCTCTGCCTCCTGAGTGCTGGGATTAAAGGCGTGCGCCACCACCGCCCGGCTTTCAAGCTTTATTTTTTTAAATGGTTTTTCAAGACAAGGTTTCTCTGTGTATGCCTGGCTATCCTGGAACTCACTCTGTAGATTAGTCTGGTCTCGAACACACAGATCTGTCTGCTTCTGCCTCCTGAGTGCTAGCACTAAAGGCATGTGCCACCACTGCCTCACTTGAGGATTTTTTTTTTTCTTTTGAGATATGCTTGGCTATTCACACATGGTCTTTCTACTGCTGTTGCTTGCCTTGTTGTTAAAGAACACACAGATACACTTCCCCCCAACTAGGCCTTTTTGTTTATGCTGGGCATGTGTCTTCCCACTGCTCTCCACTGGTAGCTCCCTATACTCTATTATTATTTACTTATTTATTTATTTATTTATTGGTTTGTTTATATTTGGTTTTCCAAGGCATGATTTCCTCTGTATAACGCTGGCTGTTCTGGAACTCAGTGGAGTAGACCAGACTGGGCTTGAATTCAGAGATCTGCCTGCCTCTGCTGAGACTATAAATATGTGCCATCACTGCCCAAAAGTTAAAGGTCTAACTTCAGATAGATTTGCTAATCTTCTCCAGGTCCTTGATACTAATTTGACCTTGCATTTATTCAGTTTCTATGTTTTTTTTCCCCAAAAGTACTGTTTAAATCATAAGCCCCTTAAGAATTTTTAGCTTTAATTTCTAAATGACTAGGTCAAAGCCTGCCATAAAGGTAGTATCCCTAAATAGTTGGCTAAAAGAGTATGTAAATAAAAAAATGAATATATGGGTGACTGATGCCTTTTGTGGTTATGGTAGGTGGTACAATTCAAACAACAGTCCCGGCTTGAAGAAAAGCGTAAGAAAGCCTTGGATCTGCACCTGGACTTCATTGTGGGACAAACTGAGAAGTACTCGGACCTTCTGTCTCAGAGCCTTAACCAGCCACTATCCTCCAGCAAAGCTGGCTCCTCCCCTTGTCTTGGTTCTTCATCAGCAGCATCCAGTCCTCCACCCCCTGTTTCTCGGCTGGATGATGAAGGTGTGTGTGCTCTTTGGTCCTGTTACTTTTCCCAAGTGCCCTTTCCAGAGCTGAAAAACCCACCCTGTGGCTTGCAGGGCCCGTGGATTTTGTGACCTTGTTCTCCTGCTATAGATGGGGACTTCCAACCCCAAGAGGAAGAAGAGGATGATGAGGAGACCATTGAGGTTGAAGAACAGCAGGAAGGCAATGATGCAGAGACTCAGAGACGTGAGATTGAACTGCTTCGACATGAGGGAGAACTGCCACTGGAAGAACTGCTCCGTTCCCTCCCCCCTCAGCTATTGGGTGTACCTTCCAGCCCCTCTCAAACACCCTCATCTCATGACAGTGATACCCACGACGGGCCTGAAGAAAATGTTGAAGAAGAACCATCTCAGGATTTGGAGGTACATATAGAAGAGGTACAGAAAGGAAGATTCAGAGAGGAAGTAAATGGAGTTTCAGCTCTCAAATCGTGGTCTTAGGTTTATCCCTGATTTTGAGAATCTGAATTAAAGACATTTGGGGTTTCATTGCTAGGGAAGATGATGGTTTGGGTCAAGTTGCAGCCTACAGTTGACAAGGTTTCTAATAATATAATAAGCACATTTATTGTACTTTAAATTTCCAAGGGAAGGGCTAGGGAGAGAGCATAGTTGGTAAAGTACTTGAGTTCAATTCCCAGTTTCCCACATAAAAAAGGTTTGTGCAGTGGTATGTTTCAGGAGTTTTGGCTTTAAGAGTCAGAGATAGGAGCATCCTTGGGGCTTGCTGGCTAGCTAGTCTAACCAAATCAGCTCCAAGTTCAGTCAAGAGTGATTGAGGAAGACACCAGATAATGAACTCTGGTTTCCACAAGCATGCACAAATGTGCAAAGAAACACGTATACACACATATATAAATTGTTTGGTCATATGAATTTAAGAATTGTGATGGTCATCCTAAAAATCTCTTCGAACTAGATGTAGTGTCATATACTTTTATCCCAGCACTCAAGAGGCAGTGTCAGGTAGATCTTGGAGGTCAGTTTAATCTCCATAGTGAATTCCAAGATAGCAAGAGGTACATAGTAAGATGCTGTCTCCAAAAAAAAAATCTGTTTTGGACCTTTGTACCATGGGTTCTAATGCATATTAAGGGTCTTTTAAAAAAATTTTTTTTTTTTTAATTTTTTTATGTGGGGCTGGAGAGATGGCTCAGCCATTAAGAGCACTGGCTGCTCTTCCAGAGGTCCTGAGTTCAATTCCCAGCAACCACATGGTGGCTCACGACCATCAGTAATGAGATCCGGTGCCCTCTTCTGGCCTGCCTTCTGGCCTGCAGGCATATGTGCAGACATCTTATGCATAATAAATAAATCTTTAAAAAAATTTTATGTGCTCTTTTATTTATAATTATGTGTAGATTTGTTTTTCTTTGTGTGGATATGTATACATGAGTGTGGGTGCCAACAGAAGGTAGTCTTCGAATCCCCTGGACCTGGAGTTACAGATGGTTGTGAGCCACTTGATAAGGGTACAAGGAATTGAACTTGGTTCCTTTGGAAGAGTAGCAAATATTCTTACTGATAAGCCACCATCCTTCATTTATTTACTTTTAAATTTCATTTTATTAATTTATTTTTGAGACAGGATTTTGCTACATGGTTCTGGCTGGCCTGGCATTTATTTAGACTAGATGGACCTAAAAAAAAGCTTAATAGAATTTTATCTTTGTGGGTATACATGTGGAAATCAAAGGACAGTTTTGTAGTGTTCGTTCTAGCCTTTATTTACATGAGTTCCAGGAATTGAGCTTTGGTTGTCAGGCCAGCTAATGACCACTTAGCCATTTTGATGGTTCCCTCACTCCCTTCCTTCCTTTTTTCTCTTCTTTTTCTGTTTTGTTTTGTTTTTGAGACATCTTTACTATGTATCCCTGGGTGGCTTGGAACTCACTGTGTGGACCAGGCTGGCTTCAGATTAAAAAAGCTCTGCCTCTAGAGCGCTTGGATTAAGGGCATGAGTGAGCATACTTGGTCCCACTTTATTTCCTAGCACTTTCACAGGTCCTCCCTTAGTCAGTAGGGTCAGGATTTGGTAGCTGGTGCTAAGATAATATCCTTGATTACATCCTTGCCCTGATACTGTATCAGTGCAGCTGTTACTCAAGGGAACAGTGATGCTTTTCTGATCTTCAACTCTGTGTCTTTCAGGGTTTTATTTAGTTAGTTAGTTAGTTTGTTTTTGCTTGGTTTTGGATTTTTGAGAGAGGATTTCTCTGTGTAATAGCCCTGTCTGTCCTGAAACTTGCTTGTTGATCAATCTGGCCTCAAACTCAGTGATCCCCCCTCCCTGTACTGGGATTTAAGGTGTGTGTCACCATAACTGACTTTTTTGTTGTTACTGGTTTATGACTGGCTGTCCTGGAATTCACTATGTAGACCAGGCTGGCCTTGAATTTACAGACTTGCCTCTGCCTCCCAATGCTAGAATTAAAGGCTTTTGCCATAACACCCCAACTTTGTGCTCAAATGTTAAGTCCTCCCACTTTTTATCCTTTCCCATACAGGTAAACCCTCCACCTTCCTCTGTCACACAGCACAACCAACAGCGTTGGCATCCAGATGAAGATGATGAAGAGTTTACTGCTAATGAAGATGAAGGTCAGACCTGTTTTGTTTTTTTTGTTGTTGTTTGTTTTCTTGGAACAGGGTCTATTGTGTATCCATGGTTATAGACCAGGCTGGTCTTGAACTAAGATCCACTTGTGTCTGCTTCCAGGTGCTGGGATTAAAGGCATGTGTCAACATGTTCTGCTCTCTTGTAATTAATTAGGCTTATTCTTTGACATTTTATGCATGTATGTAATGCATTTTGGTTTCTCTCACCTTCTACCCCTGTCAACCTTCCACCTTACCTACAAATCCCTTTCCTACATGTATGTCTTTGTTTTGTTTTCCACTGAGTTTTTAACCACAACTATGTGTGTGACTATTGTTTTGGAGCTATCCTTTTGGTCTCACCAGTGGAAACTTCATTCTCTTCTTGTAGCAGAGGATGAAGAAGACACCATAGCAGCTGAGGAGCAGTTAGAAGGAGAGGTGGATCATGCCATGGAACTGAGCGAGTTGGCTCGAGAAGGTGACATTTACCAGATATTTTACTGAAAATCTACTACTCTGCGGAAAATTGGTGGATAAAAAGACAGTAAATCGGGCTGGAGAGATGGCTCAGCGGTTAAGAGCACTGACTACTCTTCAAGAGGTCCTGAGTTCAATTCCCAGAACCATATGGTGACTCAGAACCACCTATAATGAGATCTGATGCCTTCTTCTGGCCTATAGGCAGAATAGTGAATAAATAAATTAATTAGTTAATTAAAAAAAAGACAGTAAATCAGCTGGGCAGTGGTGGTGCACACATTTAATCCTAGCACTTGGGAGATAGAGGCAGGTGTGGATCTCTGTGAGTTCAAGGCCAGCCTGGTCTACAAGAACTAGTTCCAGGACAGGCTCCAAAGCTACAGAGAAACCCTGTCTCGGAAATTTAAAAAAAAAAAAAAGACAGTTGATTAGATAGTTAGTTTTCTCTTTGTAGTTTCAGTAACTGGTTATTACATATGTTTCTTATATAGCTCAGGTGTAATTACCAAGATTTGTAAATAAAGGCACTTGTAAGTAGGGAGTGTGTTCATGATAGGAGTTTGAACTAATTGGTCTGAGAGCTCAGTTGAAGGGTTACTGTAGCAAGATACGAGTTACTTGACCAGAATTTTAAAAGGGTAGTTCAGTGGCTCAGGTGACAACGGTAGGCTCAACATTGGTGGCTTGGCATCTGAGAAGTGAAGATCCTGCCAGCTGAGGCTTGAGCTCTGGTAGGAGAGTTTAGACATGGGCTCTCTCTGAGAAAGCAGTGGGGACTTTGGAAAGAGAGAGAAGCCTAAAGAGGATCCAAACGTCTAAGAGAAGACTAACGAGCACCTGGCTGCCTTGAAGCAGAAACAAATTGAGCAGAGTCACCTGAAGATTAAAAACACACAGTCATCCACTGAATGGCTTGAATCATTGCCCACTTCTATAGAAACACAGTTTCTGAATAATTACTATTTGGTTTGTGTGCTACTAGCAGATAATAAGTTAAAATCAGTGAAAAAAAAGTGGGGTTTTTTTGTGTGTGTGTAATTTTTTTAATTTTATTTTTACACAAGTAGGTACTGTCCTCGTGAGAATGCTGCACTTACTATTGTTGTTACAAGTATTGGTTTTATTATCTGGTGCTAAAGGCAAACTCTGTAGACTTCCTTTAGATATGGGCCTGGGAGATGGAGCTTAGGTTAAACAAGCACCACTCAACTCTTTCCCAGTCCTAACAAAGGAACCACATTTTACTTCTCTTCTGTCAGGTGAGCTTTCTGTAGAGGAGCTACTGCAGCAGTATGCAGGGGCCTATGCCTATGATGCCTCTGCTCCAGGCTCTAGGCATAGTGAAGAGGAAGATGAGGGTGAAGCCAATAGTTATAACTGTGAGCTGGAGGAAACAAGAGAAGTTGAAGAGGCTGCTCAAGAAGATGGTAGCAATCAGTCTGGTAAGTATGTGGTTCAAAGGATAACTGAGGTTGGCAGCTGTTGAAGAAACAGCTTACTAAGCTTTTGTTTGTGATTTAGATTCTGCTGAAGAGCAGAGTGAGGATGAGGAAGATGAGCCTTCAGAGGAAGAAGAAATGAGTGGGAGTTCACAGTCAGAAGAGTCTGAGTCTGAGGATGCTCAGTCACAAAGTCAAGCAGATGAAGAACAGGAAGAAGAAGAAGAAGAAGATGATGATGATGATGATGATGATGATGATTTTGGAGTGGAATACTTGCTTGCTCGGGATGAGGAAAGGAGGGAGGCAGATGGAGGCAGTGGGCCTCCTACCCCAGGTCCCGCCACTGCCCTAGGGCCCAAGAAAGAAATTACTGATATTGCTGCGGCAGCTGAAAGTCTCCAGCCTAAGGGTTATACGTTGGCCACTACCCAGGTATCCATAGGTTATGATTCTTCTTTCTCATATCTTGAGTTTACTGTTTACTACAAAAATGCCTCATATCCACCATGTGTGATAATTTCCTCTCTCTTAGGTGAAGACACCGATTCCACTTCTTCTGCGGGGCCAACTCCGAGAATACCAACACATTGGCCTTGACTGGCTGGTTACTATGTATGAGAAAAAGCTTAACGGCATTCTTGCAGATGAGATGGGACTGGGGAAGACAATCCAGACCATCTCCTTGCTTGCTCACTTGGCCTGTGAAAAAGGTAGATACCTCCAAGGGCCTCTTAGCTAATTACTGGTAGGACATCTTATTTACTGGAGATCGCCCCTGCAGAAAAGTACTGCTGTCATGGTAGCCTCATTGAGTCTTGTCAGTAATGATATAAGGACGACAGCATAGGTGCTGAAGTCTTAAGCAGCATCAGAAGATACTAGTCAGGGTCTGTTTACCAGAGCTACAAGATTGATATAGTCTTACTATGTCTTTTCTTTTGCTAAACAGGTAACTGGGGCCCTCATTTAATCATTGTTCCTACCAGCGTGATGTTGAATTGGGAGATGGAATTGAAACGTTGGTGTCCAAGCTTTAAAATCCTCACTTACTATGGAGCTCAGAAAGAGAGGAAGCTCAAGCGGCAGGTTTGATCTTCTATGTGGTCACTTTCCTTATTAATGGCCTTCAGTTTTAGATCCTTATGTTAATTACTTAGCCTTATTTTCCTGTTGATTCATTCTCTTGCTGGTACTATTTAATTTCTTCCAACCTTTGAGTACTTTAACATGTCTTCCCTTTCCCCTTGTGTTTTTCTGTGTTTTTTCCACTTTATTATATGCTGCTTTCTTTCTCTTTGACCTTTAGGGCTGGACCAAGCCCAATGCTTTCCATGTGTGTATCACATCTTACAAGCTGGTGCTACAGGATCACCAGGCTTTTCGTCGTAAGAACTGGCGCTATCTCATTCTGGATGAGGCTCAGAACATCAAGAATTTCAAGTCCCAACGGTGGCAGTCACTGCTCAACTTCAACAGGTAAAAACGATTTGTGGGAGAGTTGTCTTGGCATGAAGGGTTGGCTACCTGGTTAAGAGTATTTTAAGAGTCGGGCTGGTGGTGCACTTTTAATCTCAGTACTGGGAGGCAGAGGCAGAGGCGGATCTCTGTGAGTTCAAGGCCAACCTGGTTCTACAGATTGAGTGCCAGGACAGCTAGGACTGCTACACAGAGAAACCCTGTCTCGAAAAATCACAAAAAGAAAGAAAGTTGGGATTCTCCTGACTATCTTCATCCTAATTCCTTCTCTCTTTACAGCCAGAGGCGCCTGCTCCTGACAGGAACTCCCTTGCAGAATAGCCTCATGGAGCTGTGGTCCTTGATGCATTTTTTAATGCCACATGTCTTCCAGTCTCATCGAGAGTTCAAGGAGTGGTTCTCTAACCCTCTAACTGGCATGATTGAGGGAAGCCAAGAATATAATGAAGGTCTAGTCAAACGCCTTCACAAGGTAGGGCCTATGTCGTTTGTAAAAGTATTAATAATAATAATAAATAAGGACAGTAACCTAGTAAAGTTTTAGAAGAAGTCAGTGCTAGGCTGAACTAAGTTGTCAAACTGTAGTGTTCTAGATAATAACCATTGCCAAGTTGAGCTGCTTTGCATTAGATACTCTTTGTTTTCTGCAGTTGTGTGTGTGTGTGTGTGTGTGTGTTTTTAATTTTCTTTGGATCTGTGCTATGATTTCTCTTTATCTGGATAAACTTATTTTTTTAGGTTTTTATTTTTATATGTATAGTGTTTTGCCTGATTTTTGGTTTTTCGAGACAGGGTTTCTCTGCAGCTTTGGAGCCTGTCCCGGAGCTAGCTCTTGTAGACCAGGCTGGTCTCGAACTCACAGAGATCCGCCTGCCTCTGCCTCCCGAGTGCTGGGATTAAAGGCGTGCGCCACCACCGCCTGGCTAATTGCCTGAATATGTTATGTGCATTACACACTTTGCCTAGTGTTCAAGGAAGTCAGAAGAGTGTGAATACTCTGGTAATGAGTTACAGACAGTTGTGAGCCTATGTGATGCTGGGACTTGAACCCAGGTTCAGTGTAAGAGCAGCCAGTGCTCTTAACCACTGAGCCATCTCTAGTCCAAGTCTGGACTTTTTGAATGTGTTTGTTTGTTTGTTGTTGTTGTTGATGAGACAGGCTCTCTCCATGTAACCATGGCTGTCTTAGAACTCCATATGTAGACCTGCTGGCCTTGAATTCACAGAGCTGCATCTTCCTCTGCCTCCTGAGAACTGAGATTAAAGGCATGTGCCACTATGCCCTTTTGTGGTCCTGGAAATTAAATCTAGTGCCTTATTGCACGTGCTAGGCATGTACTCTATCACTGAACTGTATCTCTTGACTCTTTCTGTTGAGGGTGTTTTTTTCAGCTTTTTCAGCTTTTCAACAGCATATTTCAACATTTTGAAGCACCCCATCCCTTTCTTTTTTTTTTCTTTGGTTTTTCAAGACAGGGTTTCTCTGTGTAGGCCTGGCTGTATTAGAAATCACTCTGTAGACCAGGCTAGCCTCTGCTTTCCAGGTGCTGGGATTAAAGATATGCACCATCACTTCCATGTGACTTATTTTTATTTTATGTGCATGTGTTTGTGTGTGTGTGTGTGTGTGTGTGTGTGTACACTCATTGGGGGCCTTGGAGCTAAACTTATAAGCTGTTGTAAGCCGCATAACATGGATGCTGGCAACTGAACTTCAGTCCTCCACAAATCTATGCATTTATTTATTTGTTTTTGTTTTTCTGAATCAAGATTTCTCTGTGTAGCTTTGGAGCCTGTCCTGGAACTCGCTCTGTTGACCAGGCTGGCCTTGAACTCACAGAGATTCGCCTGTCTTTGCTTCCCGAGTGCTGGGATTAAAGGTGTGCGCCACCTCTGTTCGTCTTCAGTATGCCCTCTTAACCACAGAATAATTTTTCCTTTGTTCTGGTCCTGATCTTCCCGATCTATATATTTCACAAGCATACTCATTCCTAAAACATTGTGTGGTAACAACTCTTTTGCTTGTGTTTATTACTAAATTTTTTTTTTTTTTTTTTTTTTTTTGGTTTTTTTTCGAGACAGGGTTTCCCTGTAGTTTCTAGAGCCTGTCCTGGAACTAGCTCTTGTAGACCAGGCTGGCCTCGAACTCAGAGATCCTCCTGCCTCTGCCTCCCGAGTGCTGGGATTAAAGGCGTGCGCCACCGCCGCCCGGCTTTTGCTTGTGTTTATAATTGCTTAAATTTCCAAATGACTTGGTCAGCATTCAGGTTTTGACTAGCTGCATTTATTTATTTGTTTGTTTGCTCGTTCATTTGTTCTAAAGATTGATTATGTGTGCAGTGTTCTGCCTGCTTATACACCTGCAGGCCAGAAGAGGGCACCAGATCATATTATAGATGGTTGTGAGTCACTATGTGGTTGCTAGGTCGCTAGGAATTGAACTTAGGACCTCTGGAAGAGCAGCCAGTTCTCAATTTCTGAGCCATCTCTCCAGTCCTATTTTTTTTTTAAGATTTATTTATTGTATGTATGTCTTTATTCCAAAAGAGAGCATCAGATCCCAATATAGATGGTTATGTACCACAATGTGGTTACTAGGAATTGACCTCAGCAACCAGTGAGTGCTTTTAACCTCTGAGTCATCTCTCCAGCCCTACTAGCTATTTTTGCTTTTGAGATGTTGTCTCAATAGTTAGTGATAGCTGGCCTGAAATTCACAGAGACCTTGCTGCTGCTTTCTCTTGAATGCTGGGGTAAAAGGTGGGTGTAACCATACCTACCTGTTTTTCTTTTTCCTATAAAAGCAAAACATAAAAAGCAACATTATTTTATGACACACTTTTAGTCGCAGCCCTTAAGAGGCAGAGGCAACTGGATCTCTGAGTTTTAGGACAGCCTGGTGTATATAGTGAGTTCCAGGATAACCAGGCCTGTATAGATAAACCCTGTCTCAAAACAACAAAAATAGATTTAAAAACAAATTGCCTGGCATAGTGGCATATGCCTTTAATCCCAGCATTCAGGAGGCAGAGGCAGATAGATTTCTGTGAGTTTAAGGACAGCTTGATATACATAGTCAGTTCTAGGACAACCAGAGCTACATAGTGAGATCCTGGGGGTTTTTTTTTTCTGTTTTGTTTTGTTTTGTTTTGTTTTGTTTTGTTTTTTTTTTTTTTTTAACAGAAAAAGAATAACTTTACTCCCACCCCCCATTTAAGGGAAACAGGATCTTGATGTGTAGCCAAAGCAAGGCTTGAATTTAAGGCTACTCAGTTTTTGAGTTGGTAGTATATAGGATCTTTCTTGATTTTGTTTGTTTGTTTGTTTGTTTGTTTGTTTGTTTGAGACAGGGTTTCTCTGCATAACAGTCCTAGCTATCCTGGAACTCTGTTCTGTAGACCAGGTTGGCCTGGAACTCAGACCTGCCTGCTCTGTCTCCCAAGTGTTGGGATTAAAGACTAGTGCTATCATACCCGCTATATATAGGATCTTTAATTGATAATTTCTCTTAATTAATAGTTTCTCTTGAGTTTATTTTGTTATTAGCACATACTTCTGGTGTTATCACTCTATCTCCTCGGTCAGTTACATCATTGACAAAGTCAGTGGATTAAAGGCCTGTGCCACTACTGCACAGCACTTTTTTTTTTTTTTTTTTTGAGACAGGGTCTCTAAGTAAGCCTGGCTGTCCTGGAACTGGATCGGGATAGCCTGAACTCATAGAAATCAACCTGCTCTTGCTCTTTTAAGATTTTATACCCCAATTACAGATTTACTCACCTCTAGAACTTTAGACTATAAAGGCCAGTTTCCCCCCACCCCCAAAGTATTGGCATTTGAGTCCAGTCCTTAGACATGTTAAGAATACTCTCTCTTTCACTGAGTTGTATATTGCTCAGAGCCACAAGTTTTACTTAGCTTCTCACCTGGGTTATTTATTTTTTTACTTGTTTGTTTGTTTATGTTATTCCTATTTCATTAGGTCGTCCAGATTGGTCTTGAACTCCCAGATCCAAATAATTTGCTTGCTTCACTCTTCCAAAGTGGCTGGGTTTACAGTCACACAGATTTATCATGCCTGGTTTATTTTTGTAGGCATGTAACAAAGAGTCATTCCTCCAAATGTAATTTGAGTCATCTCTCTTTCAAAGTTAGTTTGCTCTTGGTGCATCTTTGTATGTTTTGGTACAATTATTTTTGTGTTCATCTTCTCTGTAAACAGTAAGTTCAGTAAGTTACACGAAAGGAAGATTTGTATCTGTGTAATTGGTATCTGACATGCCTGATGACGGTTTGCTGATGAATTAAACCTGTACTCTGTCTATCCTGGGCCCAATGCGCATCTGATCTAGATGGACTATGGGGAGCTTAGTGCCCACTCTTCTGTTAGCACCCTGCTTATTTGCCTTTAGGTTCTGCGACCCTTTTTGCTTCGCCGAGTAAAAGTGGATGTTGAGAAGCAGATGCCCAAAAAGTATGAGCATGTTATCCGATGCCGGCTTTCCAAGCGCCAGCGCTGTCTCTATGATGACTTCATGGCACAAACCACGTAAGGGAGGACTGAGGGTAGACCCTGGTACTCTGGGTTAGAATCCATGTAGCTGGCAGAATGTCCCTTATTTATTTTTCCTCTCTCCCCAGAACTAAGGAGACACTAGCTACAGGCCATTTCATGAGTGTCATCAACATTTTGATGCAGTTGCGGAAAGTCTGCAATCATCCAAATCTGTTTGACCCTCGACCTGTTACCTCCCCTTTCATCACCCCAGGCATCTGCTTTAGCACCGCCTCTCTGGTGCTAAGGGCCACTGATGTCCACCCACTCCAGGTATGTAGTTGCCCCTAAGGTTAGTGGTTTCTTATCTAAACTTCCTATCTCTTTTTTATGTCTGACTTTTGGCATATTTACTATTTCCATATTTCATCAATCAGTACTATTTTCCTAGCTTCATTATTTCCTAGCCATGTGACCTTTGGCAAGTTAATTATTAGCCTGAGCTTCCCTGTTCATAAAAACAGGGATTATAGAGCCTAGCCTACAGTATGCTGGAGAGTCAAGTTAACACTTTTTTAAAATGTCTGTCATTTCTATAACTATTTGGTAAATACTAATTTTTCTTATTCCTTCTTCTTCTTTTTTTTTTTTTTTTTTGAGACAGGGTTTTACTATTTATCCTGGGCTGATTTGGAACTTACTATATAGACCATGCTGAATATGAATAGGTCTGCCTGCCTCTGCCTACCCAGTACTGAGATGATAGGCATGTACCACCAGGCTTGCTCTTTTGAGATAGGGTCTCATCTATTCCAGGAAAACTTCAAACTCGTAATCGTTGTGCATCTACCTTCTAAGTACTGGGGTTACAGGCGTGTGCTGTCAACCTGAATCCCTTAATTTTGTAATTATGGTGAACCAGAGTCAGCAAATTATCATTTTTAACCTATTTTAAGTCTACATTTCAGTAACATCAAGGAATTTCTGTTGTGTAGTCATCTCCACCATCCATCTTCAGAGCTGCTTTTGTTTTCTTAAGCTGAAACATTATACCTATTGAACAGCTGTTCCTTTTCTCCCCGTCCCCGACATCTGTCCTTCTACTCTACTCTGTTACTGTTCTGAGTACTTGATGAAACAGAATCATAAAGTACTTATTTATCTATACCTTAGCATATGTAAAAAAAATTCCTCCCCGGACCCATCTTTAAAGTTAATACACCTTAATGAGAATGTTAGGCCTAGGGTATAGCTCAGTTAATAGTGTGCTTTCTTAGCATACACAGATCACCATATCAACTGATCATAGTGGTGCGAAGGTTAGAGGATTAAAAATTCAAATGCGTTCTCAACTATATAGTTTTAGCCTAGCCCTGCAGTATCTGAGACTTTGATACCCTGCTTTCAATACCCAAAATTGTAGGGGTATTTTTTTTTTTCAATCAGATCATAACGGCATAGTTTTTAATCCCAGTGTTTAGTAGCAGTATAGCATACAGCACCACTCTTTCTCCCCTGAATAAATGATACTGATACTTAAGAGACTGTGGTTACCAAGAGTATAAAGGTCACCACAAAACACTTTCTTAACATATATTTGCATTCTCAGATGTGAACTAGATAGAGACTAGGGCGGGAAATAGCTCCTTGGAAATGCTTTTCTTTTCTTGAAGTACAAAAAAGGCCTGGAGCAGCACTCGGGAGGCAGAGGCAGGCGGATCTCTGTGAGTTCGAGACCAGCCTGGTCTACAAGAGCTAGTTCCAGGACAGGCTCCAAAGCCACAGAGAAACCCTGTCTCGAAAAACCAAAAAAAAAAAAAAAAAAAAAAAAAGGCCTGGAGTCTAATCTTCAGCAAAGTGGTACTGGCTTTCATATTTACAAATAGCCTGAGAAATGTGGCAGACTGTCAGATCACCTTTCAGTTCCTATTTCAGAGCCAACTACTGAGTGGAAGTAGCAGAGTTACTCTTGGGACTTCTATCAGAATCATGGCGCCGTTTTGAATGTAAAGCTTGGTAATAGCAGAGCCTCTCATTCCCATCCCATTTAAATAGTGCTCCTTGAGACAGGCTAGTTAAAAAACCTGGAACTCTCTGCCTAGCCCTCTTGCACCTTCCCTCTTTTCTCCATGGGGGAAAAAAAGCAAAACAAAACCTGACCTTCACTTGGAAGCTAGGGTTAGCAATTTCCCAAGATGGGACATTAATGTCCCTTGCAGTGGTATTAAGTGCCCTCTCACTGCATGGCTATTAGGTATACCGGATTCCTTTTCCACACTAATCAGCTGTCCTGTTTAGGGGAGGGCAACAGAAACTAGAACTCAACGAGGCCCACAGTTTTGTCCACTTCACTTCCTCACTTCTCTTCCAGAATATATGCTAGCCTTACTTTGACTTTGAAGAATTGGCTCACTGGGGGCTAGCAGCCTGGGAGTTTTTGTAGGGCTGGCCAGCAGGGTGGAAATCAAGGAATTCCAGGTGAGAGTTTTTGTTGGAGAAGCCAAAGACAAACAGGGCTTCAGATCCTCTCCTCAGGCAGATTTCTTTTCTTAAGACTAAATAGTATTTCATTGTTTAGATAATGTCACATTTTATTTATTTTTCAGTGGATATCTGACTTGCAGATTCTACCTTTTGAATGAATTAATTTCTTTTTTAAATTTATTTGAGACAGGGTGTTGCTATGTACAGGTCATCCTGGAAACCAAGATCTTTCTGCTTCAGCCTCCTGAATGCTGGGGTTACAGGCGTGCACTGCCATACCCAGCCTACCGTTTGGCTTTTATGAATAATGCTGCTATGAATGTACAGATATGTCTGAGTCCCTGCTTGCTATTTTGAGTCTGTGCTCAAAAATAAAGTTGTACACGCCTTTAATACCAGCACTTGGTAGGCAGAGATAGATGGTTCTCTGTGAGTTTGAGGCCAGCCTGCAGCCTGGTCTACAAATGGAGTTCCAGGGTAGCCTGGGCTGTTACACAGAGAAACCCTGTCTTAAAAAACAAAAAAAAAAAAAAAAAGAGGAAAAAAAAAGAAAAAGAAATAATGCTAGTTTTTTTAAAAATGAAGTTGCTACATCATGTGATAATTCTCTTTTTTTAAATATTTATTTATTTTCTTATGTAAACAATATTCTGTCTGTGTGTATGCCTGCAGGCCAGAAGAGGGCACCATACCCCTTTACAGATGGTTGTGAGCCACCATGTGGTTGCTGGGAATTGAACTCAGGACCTTTGGAAGAGCAGGCAATGCTCTTAACCTCTGAGCCATCTCTCCAGCCCCATCATGTGATAATTCTATTTTAATGTTTTGAAGAGCTGCCTTCAGCTATTTATCCATAGCTGCTGCTGTATATTTTACATTTCTACCAGTACTGTCATAGGGTTCTGTTCACATCTTTTCCAATGG
Source organism: Arvicola amphibius (assembly GCF_903992535.2). Taxonomy (NCBI): domain Eukaryota; kingdom Metazoa; phylum Chordata; class Mammalia; order Rodentia; family Cricetidae; genus Arvicola; species Arvicola amphibius. Next base: position 129,696,980 of record NC_052047.1, read on the forward strand.
ATTTAAAGAAATATATGAATATTATGTGAAGTGATATTTCATTGTAGTTTTGATTTGCATTTCTCTAATGATTATCTACCTTTGGTATCTTTCTATGTGCGTATTGATCATTTATATGTCATTGGAAATGTGTGCGTATCCGAGACATTGTTGAATTTTCTTTTTATAAAGCTAGTTGTTTTGTCAATAAGCTGTAGTTCTTTGTATACTTTAGAAATTAACCTCTCGTCAGATATGTGATGTACCAGGTACCTTGTCGCTTTCTGTGTGTTGCCTTTTTACTCTGTCCTTCCTTTCATGTAAGTTTAAATTTTAAATGTCCAATTGTCCATTTTCTTTTGTTACCTTTACTTTCAGTGTCATATGCAAGACATTATTACCAGAATGGTCCCTTTGATAACATGCTTTGTGTTTCTTGTGGCAGCGAATTGACATGGGTCGGTTTGATCTTATTGGCTTGGAGGGTCGAGTCTCTCGATATGAGGCTGACACATTTCTACCCCGCCACCGTCTTTCCCGCCGCATTCTGTTAGAGGTAGCTACTGCTCCTGATCCCCCACCTCGACCCAAGCCAGTCAAGATGAAAGTCAACAGGTACGTGCATTAAGGAAAAGGGGGCTGGGTTTCTTGAAATAAAAGGAGAACTTGGAATAGAAAGCTTTGTAAGCTAGGTTAGTTCATACAGATTGCTTAAGAGTGTACTTGCTGGGCTGGAGAGATGGCTCAGAGGTTAAGAGCATTGCCTCCTCTTCCAAAGGTCCTGAGTTCAATTCCCAGCAACCACATGGTGGCTCACAACCATCTGTAATGAGGTCTGGTGCCCTCATCTGGCCTTCAGGCATACACACAGACAGAATATTGTATACATAATAAATAAATAAATATTTTTTTTTTAAAAAAAAGAGTGCACTTGCTGTAAAGGGATTGGGGAAGCAGAATGACCAAGGGGCTGCTGCTGCGAGGGGCTGCTGGTGTTTTGTTCTGATTATCTTGTTTCCATGTCCCACTCTCTCCTTAAGGTGTGGGGAGCCGCTTCTTTCTTCTTTCTGTTTGTATGTTCTTTCTGCCTTGTCTTAACTTCCTTTGTTACTTATTCATTCCTTCTGTGTCTATTTAGCCCTTTAATTTTTTTCTCATAGGATGCTGCAGCCAGTTCCCAAGCAAGAAGGGCGTACAGTGGTGGTGGTGAACAGCCCACGGGCACCCCTTGGCCCTGTCCCAGTCCGCCCCCCTCCAGGCCCTGAGGTCTTAGCCCAACCCACCCTTGGTCCAGTGCCCCCAGTGCTGCCCTCGCCACTCATGGTGTCAGCTTCGCCTGCTGGAGCCCCAGTTGTTCCTGCATCCCGGCCGTCTGGACCTGTTCTCTTGTCTCCCTTGCAGCCAAATACTGGTCCTCTCCCCCAGGGTGAGTTAAAAGGAAAGCAAGGGTTGTTTCTGGAGTAGTTAAGTTAAAAGAGTTCAAGAATGAGGGAACATACATAGTGTTTAGTAGACTGGAAGGAATAGTAGTATGGAGACTTTTACAGCCCAGCTAAGCTGTTTGTCAAGTTGTATCTGACAGATGTTTGTATCTGCAGTGTTGCCGTCCCCCATGGGAGTCATGAGTGGGACCTCACGGCCTCCCACACCAACCCTGTCACTGAAGCCAGCCCCACCTGCCCCAGTTCGCCTGAGCCCAGCTCCACCTCCAGGCTCCTCTAGCCTGTTGAAGCCCCTCACAGTGCCTCCAGGCTACACTTTCTCTCCTGTTGCTGCTACCACCACTTCTACCACAATAGCAACTGTTACCACTACAGCAGTGCCAGCTCCAAATTCTACACCACAACGCCTCATCTTATCTCCTGAAATGCAGGCTCGTCTGCCCTGTAAGTTTTCAGACCTTTGTGATGAGGGTCTTCAGATAAAGAAGCTGCATGCTAGAGGGCTGCAGGAAAAGAGGAGCAGGAAAATAGAAAGTTTTAGGCAGCTAGTTCACACTGGGTGTTTCGCTAAATAATGGTAAATCATAAATAAAAGACCTCAAGGAATTCGGTTTATTATGTGGGGGAGATGGCTCCTAGATGAGTGAATAGTAAGCTCAGCAATATGAATGTTTGGAGGAAGATGATATAACTCAGTGGTAAATTACTTATCCAGCATGTATAAGATCCTGAGTTTAATCTTCTGAATGCAAAATCATGAGAAAAATAATGTAAAAAGGTGGTACAGAGCAAGAGGTAGTCTTTGTCTGGTAGCAAGCCATTAGAGAATGTTAAGGAGATTGCAGGTGGCATTGGACACATGGGTTCTCAGTGGAGGCTTTGTTGAATATGATAAATTATGGAAAAGGTTTAGGCTCAGGAAATAGGTGCTTTGTGGGGGTCTGAGATGTGGTTTTGGACAGCATGAGCCCTGTGTATATAAGGCTTTCTCTGTTTGTAGCTGGAGAAGTGGTCAGCATCGGGCAGTTGGCCTCCTTGGCACAACGTCCAGTGACGAGTGCTGGGGGAAGCAAACCTCTCACCTTCCAAATCCAGGGCAACAAATTGACTTTGACTGGTGCCCAGGTGCGCCAGCTGGCTGTAGGGCAGCCCCGCCCGCTGCAAAGTAGGTAAAACCCACCCCCTGTCCTGCCTTTTTCCTCTTTATTCTGTCTTCTTTGTTTGTGTGACTCTTTGGATGTCAGCCTTTATGTCTCTTAGTTTGGTGGGTAGGGCCAGAGGGAATGGTTGGAAGGGGTCTTTGCTAAAAATAGGAAAAGATAATTCTAGAGCTGATACTTCTTGCCTATTCTCTCTCTTGCTCTTGCCTCTGCCCTCAGGCTGATAGGTGCTTCTTTCTTTTTTTCTTTCTCTTTCTCTCTCTCTTTTCCCTTAACCCAGGGAATGTGGTGCACCTGGTGTCAGCAGGGGGGCAGCACCACCTCATCAGCCAGCCTGCCCATGTGGCCCTCATCCAGGCCGTGGCCCCGACCCCTGGCCCCACCCCTGTCTCTGTGCTGCCTTCTTCGACCCCCAGCACCACCCCTGCCCCCACTGGCCTCAGCCTTCCGCTTGCTGCTAACCAGGGTGAGGCTCTTGGCCTTTGTATTTACTCAGCCCTTACCTGGCCTTGGTCCTTGCAGGCATGTCCTGGGCCAACTGTGTCTAGCCTTCCTTCAGTATTGTTTCTCTTGCCAATATCTCCAGTATCTTGTCTACCACTTTTTCTTTCCCCTGGACTTCTTGCATTCTTGGGTCTCTTGTTTCTTTTCTACCTTCCTCTCAATGTAGCTTCCTCTTGCAGTGCCACCATCCATGGTGAACAATACAGGCGTGGTGAAGATTGTAGTAAGACAGGCCCCTCGGGATGGACTGACTCCTGTTCCACCACTGGCACCAGCACCGCGGCCTTCAAGTTCTGGGCTTCCAGCTGTGTTGACATCACGCCCTACATTAACCCCTAGCCGTCTAACAACACCAACTCTGGGTACTACTCGTGCCCCCATACCAACACCTACTCTAGTGAGGCCCCTCCTCAAGCTGGTCCACAGCCCTTCGCCTGAAGTCAGTGGTAAGTTCATAATAGCTGAGGCCAGAAATTTTTATCAGAAATGAACGAGACATTGGTAGCCCTGTAGGTTTCTTAGTCACAATCCCTATTGTCTTAATTTGTTTAGTCTGAAACCTTGACCTATTTAAGATACATTTGTCAGAATCTTAGAGAAAGAAAGGCCAAGCTATCCTGTTCCTTAAATTTTTGACCTTGTATTGTGGGACTGAAGGGTTTCTGGAAGTTGGTAAAGCTTGTAGGTTAGTGGAAGGATTGGGACAGATAGTAGCAGGAGCTGAAAAATAATTCTTTATGAAGCTAACTTGTCCTCTGTGTCTCCACAGCATCGGTGCCTGGAGCTGCTGCCATGACCGTCTCTTCTTCTCTGCACATGCCATCCTCACTCCCTGGGCCAGCCTCTTCTCCGATGACAATTCACAATTCCTCTCCCCTTGCTAGTCCTGTGTCCTCTACAGTCTCAGTCCCTGTGTCATCTTCACTTCCCATCTCTGTCCCTACCACACTTTCCACCCCAGCCTCTGCTTCGCTAACCATTCCCATCACAACCCCCTTGCCTGTTTCAGATTTAGGTCCAGCTCTGTTGACCAGTGTGGCTCCAGCACTGGCTGTTGTCTCAGCAGCCTCTGGACCACCTTTGGCATCAGCTGGGGTTCCCCCATCAGTGTCAGCCTTGGCTCTAGGTTTGGCTGCTACTCCAGCCCTGTCCCCACCTCAGACATCTGGTCACTCTCTGTTGTTGGCGACCACCTCTTCACATGTTCCAGGATTGAACTCAGCTGTGGCCCCAGCATGTTCACCTGTCCTGGTGCCAGCTTCAGCTCTGACCAGTCCTTTCCCAGTATCACCAAGTTCAGCTCCAGCTCAGGCTTCTCTTCTGGCTCCAGCACCTTCTACATCTCAGGCATTAGCCACCTCTCTGACTCCTATGGCTGCTTCACAAACAGCAATCCTGGGCCCTTCTCCAGCTTCTCCTCTGGCTCCACTTTCAGTCCTAGCTCCTTCACCAGGCTCTGTTCCTGTTCTGGCTCCATCACAGACGCCAGTTCCAGCTATAACACCACCATCAATGCCAGGAACCCCTTTACCTTCATCATCGCTGGTATCAGCATCAACTCCTGTGATGGCTCCCTCATCAACTCAAACTGTGGTATCAACCCCAGTTTCATCACCTCTCTCAAGTCAGACATTGACCCTAGCCCCAGCTTTAGCCACTCTTGGTGGATTGTCTCCGTCTCAGACACATTCTTTGGGAACAGGGAGCCCTCAGGGGCCATTTCCAACTCAGACATTGTCATTGACTCCAGCATCATCCCTGGTACCACCGCCAGTGCAGACACTGTCTTTAGCACCTGGAGCACCACTGGGTCCAACTCAAACACTGTCTTTGGCTTCAGCACCTTCTTTGGCTCCAAGTTCTCCAATAGGCCCAGCTCCAGCTCACACACTGACTTTGGCTCCAGCATCATCGTCTGCTTCACTCCTGGTCCCAACTTCGGTGCAAACACTGACCTTGAGCCCTGCCCCTACTCCTCTGCCCACTCTGGGTGCATCTACCACCCAGACTTTAGCACTGGCCCCAGCCTTAACACAGGCTGCAGCTTCCCAGGCGTCTTCCCTCGTCGTTTCATCATCTGGTGCCGCTTCCATACCTGTCACCATGGTAAACAGGTTATCTGTTCCCAAGGATGAGCCTGAGACACTGACTTTGCGATCTGGTCCTCCCAGCCCCATTCCCACTGCTACCTCGTTCAGTGGGCCCCGGCCTCGGCGCCAGCCCCCACCACCACCTCGTTCCCCTTTCTATCTGGTAAGTTTTGTTTTCAGAAAGGAAATTGAGTTTTCTTGTGTTGATAGAGTGCATGGAAAAGTTACAAAACCTAGTGTATCGTGGCCAAGTCACATTTGGATAGATTCTCTTTTGTGGGTGTGTATTCCAGTCTGTAAAACAGAAATAGTAATGTATTATTTGCTTGGGGATTGTTTAGTTTGGGTTTGAGTACTAGGGATTGTACCCAGCACCAGATAGTAAACTCAACAGTACAAAATTAAATAACCCAGAATAAAAAGGTTTAGGTATTCCCTTCCTATCTTATCCTATCTTTTTCACCCTGTCAGAGATGTTGTTTATTCTTTGTTAAACCTCCACACTTTATTAAGCAAAAGTTTCACCGCTGAAGTATATCACCAGTGCTTGCCCACTCTTTTTTGTTTTTTGCTAATTTGGTTGGTAGTTTTTGCTTTTTGTTTGTTTGTTTGTTTGTTTGTTTTGTGAGAGGGTTTCTCTATATAACCCCGGCTATCCTGGACCTTGTTCTGTAAGACCAGGTTGGCCTTGAACTCAACAGAGATCTCCCTGCCTCTCCGCCTCCCAAGTGCTGGGATTAATGGCATGTGCCACCACTGCCTGGCACTTACCCTCTCTTTTTATTTTTTTTCTTTTTCTTTTTCTTTTTTTTTTTTTTTTTTTTGGTTTTTCAAGACAGGGTTTCTCTGCAGATTTTTTTAGAGCCTGTCCTGGACCTAGCTCTTGTAGACCAGGCTGGCCTCGAACTCACAGAGATCCGCCTGCCTCTGCCTCCCGAGTGCTGGGATTAAAGGCGTGCGCCACCACCGCCTGGCCTGCCCTCTCTTTTTAAAAAAAGATTTTTTAATGTTTATTTTTGTGTATGTTATGTATCTTTCCATATACGTGCACATTGTGCAGATGCTCTTTAAGGCCAGAAGAGGGCATCAGATCCTCTTGAACTGTATTATAGTCTGTTGTGAGCTTCTTAATATGAATGCTGGCATACCTTTTTTGAAGACAGTTTCACTATGAAACTCTGTAGCTATCTGGCTATCCTGGAATGTGTGTCATGGTGACCAGCCCAGTGATGGCACTGGAACCCCCAGAGATCTGCCTGCCTTAGCCTCCGATGTGCTGGGATTAAAGTCATGCACCAAAAATGTCTGACAATTTAGTAGTTTTAAAGCCAAACTAGAAAGACAGATGTGGGAAAGAAATCAATCAAATCTTTCAGATTTCCAGGCTGATAAGTTGCCCTTTTAAAGCTTTACTATACCTAGGTGACTCGTTAGCAAATTCCCACCCAATTTTATTTTCTGGTCCTTGTCAAATTTTTGGGATTAGCCTTTCTGTAATTTTTTTGGTTTTTCGAGACAGGGTTTCTCTGTAGCTTTGGAGCCTGTCCTGGAACTAGCTCTGTAGACCAGGCTGGTCTCGAACTCACAGAGATCCGCCTGCCTCTGCCTCCCGAGTGCTGGTATTAAAGGCGTGTGCCACCACCGCCCGGCTTCTGTAACTGTTTTTAAACCCTTAAAAAGGTAACAGGTAGGGGCCTAGAGAGATGGCTCAGTTGTTGAGAGCACTGACTACTCTTCCAAAGGATTGGGTTCAATTCCCAGTGGCTTATAACCATCTGTAACTCCAGTCCTATAAAATACCTGACACCCACCACTATGGGCACTGCACATACATGGTGCACAGTTATCAAGGCAGGCGGAACATCCATACACATAAAAATAAATATTTTAAAAAAGATACATGCGTGGGTGTATGTATTAGCCATTTTCCACCCTCCATAAATAACTTCTTTGAATTCCTTCCCACTGTGGTTGAACCCTTTCTTCCCAAGTTCCCTGTAGCAGGCTTTCTTGAACCACCAACCCCCAAATCGTGACAGAAACTTAGTATTAATTATGAGTGCTTAACCTTATGTTTGTTTCTAGCTAGCTTTTTAAACTTAAACCCATTTTTATTCATGTGTGTGTATGGTGAAGCTCGTTTGCCTCATTGTGTACTGTCTATCCTGCTTCTTCCCTGGCTGGCTGGCTGGCTGGCTGGCTGGCTTCCCTTTTCTCTCTGCCTACTAGCCCTGTCTATACTCTGCCTAGCTGTTGGCCATCCAGTGTTTTATTAGACTAATCTGGTGCCTTAGGCAGGCAAGGTAACACCAACACATCTTCACATAGTAAAACAGTTCTGTGACACAAGCAAATACAACAAATCTTTATGGAGTGAAGCAAGTAGTCTATTCCATAACATTTCCCTCTTTAATATCTTTTGTGTTTTATTTTTGGTGGTGCACTGAGTTTAATTAGGCTCCCTTATCTGAACATGAGTGGGATGGTTATTAAACTGTGACCATACTACTGAAGAAAATGGCTCCCCATTTCCTCATGTTGCTGTGAGTTCCTGAGGGTAACAGCTATGTCGAAAAGACACTATTTTGTAGCATTCCTCCTCAATATCCAGCTCTTACATACTTTCTCTCTCTCTTGCTTGATATTTTCTGAGCTTTGGAAGCAGTGTTTAGGGCTGATGCAACACCCTCTTCCGGCTTTTAGGGCATTTAATGCATAGACATATATGCATGCAAAAACACCCACACAGAAAAATGTATTAAAATTGCATGTTTGTATGCTTTATGGGGAAAGAGTTTAGAAAAGGGCATCAACGGGTCACATCGTTCACTAATTTGAGACCTGATGTTCTCTCTGATTCTGCCGTTTACATTTTCTTGACTAGCCTGGAGCCAACAAACTTCACAATTCTCCTGTCTTTTCCCTTTCTGTGCTGTGACCATGGGCATTTGTAAGGATGACTAGTGTGTTACTTGGTATTGGGATCCAAATTCAGTAACTCATGATTGTAGAGCAAATACTCTTGGTTTTTTTCGAGACAGGGTTTCCCTGTAGTTTCTAGAGCCTGTCCTGGAACTAGCTCTTGTAGACCAGGCTGGCCTCGAACTCAGAGATCCGCCTGCCTCTGCCTCCCAAGTGCTGGGATTAAAGGCGTGCGCCACCACCGCCCAGCTAGAGCAAATACTCTTAAATGCTGGATCATATTTCTTACCCCTTAATTATTTATACACATACACACAATTTATTTTGAAGCAGGGTCTCTTTATGTAACCCTGACTGTTCTGTAACTTACTATGTAGACCAGGTTGGCCTGGAATGTGTGCCCTCAATAGTTTTTTTACATATATTAGCTTACAAGTTTCTTTATGATTTCTTCATTCATAATTTTAGTTAATTCTCCCTTTATCCTCTGCTCTCCCCCATTCCCCACCCACATACCTTTCCATATCTGATAGTCTCTTCTTCTAATGCAGTGGTTCTTGACCTTCCTTTCTTTAATACACGTTGTGGTGACCCCCAACAATGAAATTATTTTTGTTGTTACTTCATAATTGTAATCACACTGTAAATATTTGATATACAGGATACTTTATACAACCCCTGGGAAGGGTTTGTGACCCACATGTTGGGAACCACTGCTCTAAGGTCATATATTCTATCCCCTTTAAAAGCTTCCTGATCTCTATAGGCACTCCAAGTTAAATTCAAATTTAAAATTTCAGCACTAAGATACACATATGATAGAAAACTTGTAACATCTCTCTGAGGCTCGGTTACCTCACTCAGTATATTTGTAGTTCCATGCAATTTTCAGAATTTGATTCTTCTTTATAGCTGGATTAAAACCCAATTGTGCAAAAATAACACATTAAAATTTTTTGTTTTTATTTTTGTGTTGGTGATTAAACTCAAGACCTTTATCTATTTAGAAGTAAAGTGATCAGAACAATGTAGAGATGGCTGACTCTTGTTAAATCTACCATATGTCTTGCCACTATGGGGACTTATAGAATTATAGAGCCTGAAATATCTGTCAGTCTTTTTGAATGTATCTTCAGTTCTACTGTGATTCATGAAAGAATTCACTGATCAGTTATGATTGTGTGTGTGTGTGTGTGTGTTTGTGTGTGCGTTTATGAATGCTAAATGCTAAAACGTATATTTGTGGGGGTTGTGGTTAATCTTGTCAAGGAACATGGGAGTAGTTTGATAAATATGACTCTTAATTAGTAGCTATATAACTTTAAATACAAATTTGCATGAGTAGTTAGTATATTTTATAAATATTCTATAATATATATAGACAGTTTTTGGTTTCAACTTGGTTTATCAGGTACTTCTACTTGGAATGTTAATTTTTATTGTATAGCCTACTGATTATATTGGTTAAGGTAAAAATTATGTACATATAAGGAAAAATAGCCTTTTATTTATACAGTGGCTGATATTACTAGTTCTCATTAGCAAATCCTCCCCCCATTTTGGAAATGTAGTTGTCTAGCCATAAATTACTATTAATGTCTACTGTGTAGTTTCTAACTTCACATTATGAACTTACATTTCTTTCACAATGACAGAACTTGAAAACTATTACAGTTAAATTATGTTAAAAGTGTGTGTGTATATGCATATGTTTGTATGTATGTATGTATAGAAAGTCTACCCCAAAAAACCATTAAACCAAAATACAGAAAAGTGTGTTTATCTAAAATCATAATTTTTAAGGTTATCCCCTAAGTAAAAGCATGAAGCATTGAGGTTTTTCCTTGCTTTTTCCCACTCTTCCCTCTACCATCATACAGAAAGATTTTACTTCATAATTAGAAGGCCCCTCCTTAGCCGGGCAGGGTGGCACATGTCTTTAATCCTAGCACAAGGAGGCAGAGGCAGGAAAATCTCTGAGTCTGAGGCAGACCTGTTCTACAGATGGAGTTTCAGGATGGCCACGGCTACATAGAAAAAACCTCTGGCTCAAACAAAACAGAAAAACACCCTTCTTTATTTCATGCTTTCACGTTTTTGCTGTTTTAGTCAGCCCCCACCCCCTGATTTTTTTTCTTCCTTCTTTGAGACTTCCCTTCCCCCAGAGTACTAGATTAAAGGCTGCACACATGACTCAATACCTGTTGACTTTTAAATTACATTTATTTATTTGTGTATGTGCATGCAAGTGCCCATTCGCATTCTATAGACCTACTACAAGAAAATAAGTTATATGTCCTAAAGTTGAATGTTACATAACAAAATTGCCACAAATCAGCTATGCTATAAACTGTGGGATATGTAGGTCTTCATTTTGATGTTCAGCAATTCTTTAAAAAGCATGCAAGGAAAGATGAGTTTTCTCTTGTAGAGGATGACTTCATTTAACATTGTGAAAACATCAGTTTTCAATGGCAAATTTTGAAATGATAAAACACATGGCAGATGCCTTAGATCTTATTACTACAGACTCCATCTGTAAGAGTTTAGGTTTTTATAAAGTTTTGTTGCAAATTCTTGAATACACCAATTTTTGGTTTTTTGTTTTGTTTTGTTTCCTTTAGGATTCTCTGGAAGAAAAGCGGAAGCAGCAGCGATCTGAACGCCTGGAACGGATTTTCCAACTTAGTGAGGCTCATGGGGCCCTGGCACCCGTGTATGGGACTGAAGTCCTGGATTTCTGTACCTTGCCCCAACCTGTTGCCAGCCCCATCAGCCCTCGTTCTCCTGGCCCCAGCCACCCCATCTTTTGGACTTATACTGAGGCTGCCCATCAGGCTGTACTGTTTCCCCAGCAGCGTCTAGACCAGCTGTCAGAAATCATTGAGAGGTTGGCAGGGCAAAGTGATGATGGGGAGTGGGTCTTGGGGCTACAGTGGATTTAGTTCCTAGGGCTAATGAAGGTGCTAAATTCTGTGATATTTCTGGGTTATATCTTTACATTGTTTACTTTCTTCCCTTCACAGGTTCATCTTTGTTATGCCTCCTGTGGAGGCACCCCCCCCTTCCCTGCATGCCTGCCACCCACCTCCTTGGATGGCCCCTCATCAGGCAGCCTTCCAAGAGCAATTGGCCAGTGAGCTCTGGCCTCGAGCCCGTCCTTTACACCGTATTGTATGTAATATGCGTACCCAGTTCCCTGACTTGAGACTCATCCAGTATGATTGTGGTGAGTTCTTGGCTGTTGCAGGACCATCAATATTTTCTTTGTTTCATTTTGTTTGAGACAGTATCTCATGTATCCCAGGATTGCCTGTGATTTGCTTATGGAGCTGAGGATGACTTTTAACTTCTGATTACCCAGATTATTCTGCACTCTTAGTGACAAAACAGTTCATATCAATGAGATGCAGCATAGAGGTAGCATTTTGGTAGCTTTTGTGGAAGTTAAATATATGTGATGTTGATTTATTGACTCGGTGATTATCATCACATCTGTCATTTTGCTTTTCATTTAGGATAATGAATGAGACCAGCATAGCATAGAGTGTGGAAGCACACCTTCAATCCCAGCAGGCACCAGCAAATTCAAGGCCACCCTGGTTTACAGAGCAGGTTCTGGGATAGCTAATACTACACACAGAAACGTTGTTTTGAAAAAGCCACAAGTTATGGGGAAAGGCAGCTATGTATGATGGCACATACCTGTAATCCTATCACTTAGGACAAAGGCAGGAAGATTACTCCCAAGTTCAAGACAAATATGGCCTATAGCAAGTTTTAGGCCATCCAGGGCTACAAACCATGACCTTGTTTTAAAAAGCTCATGGGAAGCACTGGAGGTTAAGAGTACTGGCTGAACTCTTCTAGAGGTCCTGAGTTCAATTCCCAGCAACCACATGATGTCTCATAACCATCTATTGTGGGATCTGATGCTCTTTTCTGGCGTAAAGTCATACATGCAGATAGTCCACTCATGTACACAAAGTAAATGTGTTTTTTAAAAAGTTCATGGGAAATGGTTTATGGTGACATTAGACTGCACAGTTAAAAACAAGAATCCTTATATTTAATATAAGACATTTGACTGAAAGAAAACCATGTTTTACAGTGGCTTAAACCACAAGAACATTTATTGTTTACATAAGAAGTTCTGAGCCAGCGATAGTGACACGTGTCTTTAATCCCCATTCTTGGGAGGCAGAGGCAAGCAGATATCTGTGAGTCCGGGGCCAGCCTGGTCTACAGAGTGAGTTCCAGGACAGCCAGAGGTATCAGACGGAGAAACCCTGTCTAGGAAAAAAGAAAAAAAGAAAAAAATCTTTACCTCTTACTCTCAAGCTATTTATTCTCCTGATTATTTTTACAGTGTTAGATGACTACCAAAACTGACAATTTCCTAATGTCCTAGAATATGAGAAAAGATGAATTTTTATTCATGTTTGCTCAGTAAACAAAAGACCTTTTTATGCCTGGGATGGTAGTACATGCCTATAATCCAAGCCTCTGAGAAACTTAAACAGGAAGATAAGTTTGAGGCCTTATCTACATAGTAAAACCTGATTTGGGGCGGGCGGGGTGGGAGGGGAGGTTCCTGTGTATGTAATGTGTGTCTGTAATGTGTGTCTGTGCCTGTGTGTATGTGTAAGTTCTTGTGTCTTGTGTTTTGAGTGTGAAAGCCAGAGGCCAATGTTTTTTTTTTTTTTTTTCATCCTTGAAGGGCAACATCTGATCCCTCATTTATTCCCCAAACAGTTTTTATAGCATCACAGCAATTGAGCGGGGGTGGGGGACACATTGGGCCGTCTCCTAGGTAACCAGGCGAGTGGCATTTTGTCAGGTCAGAGGCCAGTGTTAATTTTTCTTTATTACTCCATCATTTTTCTATAATTAAATTTGTTTTTCAACAATTTCATTATTGATTGGTACATATTTATATATACATGCAGATGTGTGTGTAGCTGTATCATTCTGATCACTCACATTTTACTTCCCTCTCACTTCCTACTTACTGGTTTGTTTTTTGTTTTTTTGTTTTTTTTTTTTTTGTTTGTTTGTTTGTTTTTTTGGTTTTGTTTTTTTTTTTTTTGAGTTCCTTAAAATGATTTCTCCTAGAATTTGCTCTTTAGGCCAGGGTGGCCTTGAACTCATAGAGACCTGCCGGCCTCTGCCTCCGAAGAGCCAGGATTAAGTTTGCCACCACCACCTGGTTCCACTTACTTTTTTTGTTTGTTTGGGTTTTTTGTTGTTGTTGTTTTTGTTTGTTTTGTTTTTCGAGACAGGGTTTCTCTGTAGCTTTGGAGCCTGTTCTAGAACTAGCTCTTTTTTTGTTGTTTTTGTTTTTTTGTTTTTTTCGAGACAGGGTTTCCCTATAGTTTCTAGAGCCTGTCCTGGAACTAGCTCTTGTAGACCAGGCTGGCCTCGAACTCAGAGATCCGCCTGCCTCTGCCTCCCGAGTGCTGGGATTAAAAGCCTGCTCTACTACTGCCCAGCAGCCCCCTACTTTATTTCTTGACACAGGGTCTCTTTATTAAACCCGAAGCTCACTATTTGAGCTAGCTTGGCTGGCCATCAATCCCCCTTGCCCTATCTTCCTGTCTTCACCCCCACCCCAGCTTTTCCATGGATGTTAGGAATCCAAACTGAGGCGCTCATGCTTACATAGCAAATCATTGCGCCAGCTCCTCAGCCACCCCTCTACCCCACCTCACCCCTATTTTGGATAGTATCTGAAACCATAATGGGTTAATTGAAGGACTTTTGAAACTGGGTTAGGGGTTTAGCTCAGTGATAATTGCTTTCCTAGCATGCACAGGGCCCTAAACTCAATCCCTAGCCCTACTGCCCTCACCACACACGTATACTGAAACTCAGAACTAAGGATGAAATAACTCCAGGTTTCAACTGAGGTTGTCCTAGATCTCCAACACTGCCAGAAATTCTTATTATTTTGTTAGTTTACTGTGGGTGTCTACATGGTAGGTATGAGGTCCAAGATAGTTTTTGAGAGTTTGCTGCATATGGGTTCCAAAACTTAACTCAAGGTGACAGGCTTGGCAGCACGTACCTTTATTCGTTGGTCTACTTCCTTGTTGGCTCACTAGAAATAATACGTTATTTCTGTTTGTCTTAATTTTTAAAAAATTAGGTTTACTTACTTAATGTATTTTGCCTGTGTGTGTGTATGTATGTGTGTTATATGCATGCCTGGTGCCCAAGGTCAGAAGAAGACATCAGATTCCCTGGAACTAGAATTACAGATGGTTGTGATCCACCGCATGGGTACTGGAAACCAAACCTGGTTCCTCTGCAAGAGCAAGTACTCTTGCAATTTCTCAAGTCTTAACGTAGCCTCAGCATCATTTCTATGTGTCGGAACATTAAACTAGATTACCTCTTAACATCCTAGCCTGTGTCCAGCAGTGATAGTGCACCCCTTTAATCACAGAGATTAAATTAGAGAGGCAGAGGCAAGTGAATCTCTGAGTGAATCTCTGAGTGAAGTCAACCTGGTATACAGGGTGCATTCCAAGACAGCCAGGGCTGTTAAACAGAGAAACCCTGTCTCAGAGAGAGAGAGAGAGAGAGAGAGAGAGAGAGAGAGAGAGACTAGAGAGAGAGACTAGAAAATGGAGAGAGAATTGTTTTTTATTCAGTGAACCAGTTGAAACCTTTGTGCAAAGGCCTTTCTTACCTTTCAACTGTAGCTTTCTAGTATTATTTTTTTCTATATTGTCATGTAGCTAACTGTTTGTACTCCTTCCTATTTCTTCAGGGAAGTTGCAGACATTAGCAGTGCTGTTGCGGCAGCTCAAGGCAGAGGGCCACCGGGTGCTCATTTTCACCCAGATGACCCGGATGCTGGATGTATTAGAGCAGTTTCTCACCTACCATGGTCACTTATATTTGCGTCTGGATGGGTCTACTAGAGTTGAGCAGAGACAGGTAATTTAAGCATCCTTAGCCCTCTAGAGACTCCCTTCAGCTTTTGTTTCTTTTTCTCAAACTTCCAGCTTAGAGAAGGGACCTTAAAAATTAAAAAGCCTTTGGTTTGTTTTGGGAATAAGTCTCCAAATACCAACTTTTTTCCCTTTCCTTTTAGGCCTTGATGGAACGGTTCAATGCAGACAAACGCATATTCTGCTTCATCCTTTCAACTCGAAGTGGGGGTGTGGGTGTGAACCTGACGGGAGCAGACACTGTTGTTTTTTATGACAGCGACTGGAATCCCACCATGGATGCTCAGGCCCAGGATCGCTGCCATCGAATTGGTCAGACTCGGGATGTCCACATCTATAGGTATTATTGCCTGGTCTTACCTCAATTTACTTCCTCTTTATATACAGGGAATCTTGATATATAGCTGTTCACACCTCACTTCCATTTCCTAGGCTTATCAGTGAACGAACAGTAGAGGAGAACATTCTTAAGAAGGCAAATCAGAAGAGAATGTTGGGAGATATGGCCATTGAGGGAGGGAACTTCACTACAGCCTATTTTAAACAGGTAGAAAATAAAATCCTTCTGTCTAGACAGAAGAGAACTTTTCTTGAAGGGTTACCCTCAAAGTTTTTTGCCTAGAAGTAATGTTCCATTGGTTGACCTCTTCCCTTCTGTTATATCTAATAGCAGACCATCAGAGAGCTGTTTGATATGCCTCTGGAAGAGCCACCTGGCTCATCTGCATCTTCTGTTCCTGAGGAGGAAGAGGAGGCTGTAGCCAGCAAGCAGACTCATATTTTGGAGCAGGTAACAAAAGAGGGGTCAGTCCTAAAATAGTACTGCTGCTTAGATATATGTTGGCTTTCATTTATATTTGAGTTTGTCCATGAGAAAGTACAGTTTCTATTGGTTCCCAGTTTATAGTCAGTGGATTTTTGTTTTGTTTGATACTCTTTATTTACTTGCTTATTTGTTTATTTGTTTTGTTTTGTTTCTCAAGGCAGGGTTTCTCTGTGTAACAGTCCTAGCTGTCCTAGAACTTGGCTCTGTAGACCAGACTAACTTTGAAGTCACTGAGATCTGCCTGCCTCTGCCTCCTGAGAGCCAGGATTAAAGATGTGCGCCACCACCACCCAGCTGATTTTCTTTTGTTTTTAAAGTTTATAATGTGATTATATCATTCCCCCTTTCCTCTTTTCCCTCCAAGCCTTACCCTCCTTGCTCTCATTCAAATTCATGGCCTCTTTTTTTATTGATTCTTGCTACATATATATATATATGTGTATGTATACATGTGTTTGTATATATGTTTATTCCTAAATACATAAGTACAACCTGTTCAGTCCATTTAATATTACTCATGTATGTTTTCAGAGCTGAAAGTATTGGATAACCAATTGATGTGCTCTTCCCTGGGGAAGACGAGTCCTCCTGCTCTCATCCATCATTTCTTAGTTGGTTCTAGTTCTTTGTGTAGGATTGGGGCCTCATGCTTTCCCCACCCACTTTGGCACATCTGTTAATGTTCTCCTGTTCAACTCATGCTTATGCAGTCATGGTGGTGAGACTTCATGGGTGTAACTTCTGACATTTGTAAGAGACATAGTCTTATAACAAACTGCCTGATCTCTGGCTTTTACAATCTTTCTGCCCCCTCTTCCAATGCGTCTTGGGCCTTAGATGTAGAGTTATTTTGTGGATGTATCCTTTGGGACATGGCTTCACTACTGCATTTTGATTGGTTGCAATTTTTCTGGAAAGACATGTTTGGTTTTTGGTTTTGTTTGTTTGTTGTTGCATGTTTTTTTTTGGTTTGTTCTTTGTTGTGGGTTTTTGTTATTTTTGTTTGGTTTGGGTTTGTTTGGTTTTGGTTTTTTGAGACAGATTTCTCTTAACCTTTTAAAAATTATATTTATACTTTGTGTGTCTCTGGATGGGTATGTAGACCATAGCATACCCATCCAGAGACACACAAAGTAATGAATATGATTTTGTGGAGATCAGAGGACAGCTTGTAAGAGTTGATTATCTCTTCACTATGTGCATTCCAGTAATTAAAAGCAAAGATCTTTACCTGCCGAGTTATCTTCCCAGGCTGGATTTTAAGTGTTGTGTTGTAGGAGGAGGCTGCTTGTTTGTTCCTAGTGCTCAACTTCAAAATAACCTCACAGAAACTGTATTAATTAAATCACTGCTTGGACCATTAGCTCTAGCTTCTTATTGGCTCTTTCATCTTAATTTAACCCATTTCTATTAATCTGTGTATCTGCCACGAAGCTGTGGCTTACCGGGTAAAGTTCTGGCATCTCTGATGGGGCTACATGGCGTCTCTAAACTCCACCTTCCTTCTCTCAGCATTCAGTTTAATTTTCCCTGCCAACCAAAATTGCCTTCACAGACCTACGACAGTTTCTTTATTAACCAATGGTATTCACAGCATACAGAGGGTAATCCCACATCAGGGTTGTTTGTTTGTTTGTTTGTTTGTTTGGAGACAGTGTCTACTTCCTGGAGTACAGAACAGGCTACAAATGACTCAAGGGCTTCAAAAAGAAACTGGAGCCATGGGTGATCTATGTGTTTCTGAGTCCAGCCTTGTTGATAGCTACACAGAGAGACTTGTTTCAATGTGGAGAAAAAGGATCTAGAGAGATGGCTTAGTTTTTAAAAGCATTTACTGTTCTTGCAAAGGACCTAGGTTCAGTTTCCAGCACCCACATGCTTAATCATCTGCAGCTTTAGTTCCAAGGAATTCAGTACTCACCCTTTCCTGACTTCTTAAGTCATAAGGCGTACATACATACATGCAGGGCAACACTCCTACACATAAATCTAAAAGGTTGATTCCTGGGCCTCCATTTCAAAACCTACTAAACTGTAATTCTAAAGTGCTGAATATAAATAAGCATTAACCTCTTATATTTTTTTCAGAACCACCTTTAAGTGAGCCTACGGGGAAGGGTTTTGCATGAGGTAAATGTGTCAAGATCTGATTTGATATTGTCCCTGGATTCGGCACCATGGGTATTCTTGCTAGTCTTAACCTAGAATAGCCACTGAATGAATCCCTAGGTTTACTAATGGGATCAAGAATAAAGGTGTTGCCCATTTCCTTATTAGTGAAGTTTAATGGAAAAAGATAGGTGCATCTTTAAGTAGTAACTGTCTGTCTCAAAGCTTGGAGAACATTGATGGAAAAAAGTCACTTAGTTATGGTCATCTGCCTTTGCTAAATTTTGCAGGATATTGTGTAATTCTTAGAAAAATGAAAGGAAACTACAGGTGTGAAAGAGCGTCTTGAAAGGTTACCTACCAGATACTTTCTTGTTGCTGAGCATATGCGTTAGACATTTTTTTAACGTTTATTTAGTTATTGTGTATGGGGAGGGTAAACACATGCCACAGCTTACATGTGGAGGTCAGAGGAGTTGTGGGAATCCGTGATCTTTTAAAATGTAGGTTTCAAAGATTCAATTCTGGTTGTTAGGTTTGGTGGCCATTTCCTTTACCCACTAAGCTGATTCAGTGACCCATAGGCAGCTTCTTTTAGTGGGTTTGATGTGAATTTAATTATTGGTGGTGTGTGTTTGCGTGTACGTGTAGGTTCATTAGTTTCTAGAGTCTAGAAGAGAGCATTGGAATGAATCCCTGGAGAAAGGAGTTTATGGGCTCAAAGTAGGTACTAGGAACTGAAAGGATCTTCTGCAAGAACAATAGGTGTTCTTCTGAGCCATCTCTCCAGTTCTTACTTTGTGATCTTGTTCTTCATGTTTTTGTTGCTGGGGATGGAACCCAGGATTTAGGCAAGTACTCTAACAGCTGCACCCTCAACTCATTCCTACTCTTTTTTTTTTTTTTTAAGAGAGAAACTCTAAGGCTAAATTATAAAGGAAAGGAAGAAAAGAATAGGTAAAGAATAGGGGGCTCTAAAATAGTCATTTGTTCCCTAGTGGGAGAGCTAGTGAAAGCCATTCTGTCTTGTGTTGAGCTTTGAGTTGCTTTGGTAACTCTAGTGTTGCAGACCATTGCTGAGTTCAGCTTTAAATCTGTTTTTATATAAACTTGGGTTCAAATGTTTTTTGTTTGATTGGTTTTTGTTTTTACTTGAGATAGAGACTCACTGTTAAGGCTTGGCTGATAGGAATCTCTTTAGACCAGGCTGGCCTCAAACTCACAGGTAATCTACCTACTGTTATCTCCTCAATACTGGTGATTAAAGGTGTGTACTGCCTCACCCAGCTGTCTGTTGTTTCTTCAGGAATATAATGCACGCATTCAGGAGGCAGAGGTAGGTGGAGCTCTGTTAGTTCAAAGATAGCCTAGTCTACACATCGATGTCCAAGCAGGGCCACATAATAAGACCTTTGTTATCCTTGTCATAAATAAAATGTAATTACAAGATATTAATAGTTTATTTTGTTTTGTTTTGAGACAAGGCCTTGTCCTCTGGTTTTCCTGGAACATTTGTGTAGAGCATACTGACTTCTAACTTTCAGCAATCCTATTTATGCCTCCTGAGGGCTGAGATTATGGGCATGTACCTGCATCATGCCTTGAAAAGTTTGTGGTTTTAAAGAATTTTTTCTTTTTAATTATGTGTATATTATGTCTATGTGTGGGTATTTACACATGAGTGCAGGTACTATGAGAAGGCAGTGGGATTGAGCCATCTGATAGGTCTTCTGCAAGAGTGGTAAGCTTTCTGTAGTGCTGAGGCATCTCTCCAGCTCCATTCCCCTGTTTTTTTCTTGGAATTTTCTTTTTATTATTTATTATATGTATATGTGCCATCACATGCATATGGAAGTCAGAGAGCAAATTTCTAGAATCCATCCTTCCACTATGGGTTCTGAGGATCATAGTCAGGCTATTAGACTTACTGGGCAAATGCTTTTAACCAGTGAGCCATTTTGCTGCCCTCCAGATGCTTACATTTCTTATTTGTGTGTGTTTTGTTTTGCTTCTGTGTACCTTGAAGGCATTGTGCCGGGCAGAAGATGAAGAAGATATCCGTGCAGCCACCCAGGCCAAGGCTGAACAAGTGGCTGAGCTTGCAGAATTTAATGAAAATGATGGGTTTCCTACTGGTGAGGGAGAAGAGGCCAGTCGGCCTGGGGCTGAGGAAGAGGAGATGTCCAGGGCTGAACAGGAAATTGCAGCACTTGTGGAACAGGTCAGTATAGATCCACTACTACTTCTCTTCATCTGCCAAAACTTATGCCAGGACTCAGACCTTTTTTTTCCCCTGTCTTCCTTGGTGATAATAAATACTAGTGATAATAAATACTGGTGATAGGCCCCGCACTCTTGGTCCTTCTGTTTATCCAGTTACTCTTCTCTACAGCTGACTCCCATTGAGCGCTATGCCATGAAGTTCCTAGAAGCATCATTGGAGGAAATAAGCCGAGAGGAGCTCAAGCAGGCAGAAGTAAGTCTTTCTGGGGAATGAGGTAGTGGGGAACTGATCATTTCTACTACTTTGCTTTACCTCTTGCTGACCATATTGGATTTGTTGTTGGTAGGAACAAGTGGAAGCTGCCCGAAAAGACCTGGATCAAGCCAAGGAAGAAGTGTTTCGACTGCCCCAAGAAGAAGAGGAAGGACCAGGGGCTGGGGATGAGATGTCTTGTGGGACTAGTGGAGGCAGCCACCGGCGCAGTAAGAAAGTCAGGGCTCCTGAAAGGCTGGGGACTCGTGTCAGTGAGCGTCTTCGTGGAGCTCGGGCTGAGACTCAAGGAGCAAACCACACTCCTGTCACATCTAGCCATCTTACCTGCAACACCATCATGCCTCCCCAATGCAGCCCTGTGAGAGAACGAATTCCCAGGCCAGTGCCTAGGCCTCGACCTGCACCCGCCCCCGCCCCCGCCCCCGCCCCCGCCCCTGCCCCTGCTCCTGCTCCTGCCCCTGTCCCTGTCTCCGCCTCCGCCTCCACTCCCGCTATAACTTCTGCTCTAGCCCCAGCTCCCATACCCATTTCAGCCCCAAATCCAATAACCATTCTTCCTGTCCACATCTTGCCTACTCCTGCACCTCTGCTTCAGCTTCCTCCATCTTGTTCTCCTAATTGCATCCCTCCTGCTTGTGCCCCAATACCCACTTGTGCCCCCTCACTAGCTCAAACCTCTCATTTGACCTCTTCACCAGCCCTACTTGATTCCCTTCCCATTCCCATCTCTCCTGGAGTTACCAACCTTCCCTTGGACTCAGGAGATGTGGAGCTGTGTGCACAAGAGTTGGTACCTATGGAGTCTCTAGAGCTGCCTGGAACCACCAATTCTGAGGCTTCCCTAGTTAGTCTTGCTCCCCCAAATGATCTTTTGCCAGGGCCTGTTGATATTCTGCCTGAGTCAGAGAAGAATCTTCTTCTAACTCCTGTACCCAGTTCAGACCTGGAGGCTGACAGCATCCCCAATGGTCGGGAGCAGGCGGTGCCAGGTCCTGTCGAGGGGACCAGTCCCACACTGCTACCTGGTGGTGAGGAGTTGACTACGAGTCTGAATGAGAGCAATGGGCTGGAGCTGCCACCCTTAGCAGCATCTGAAGAGCCACTTCAGGAGGTTTTGGAGGTTCACAGGAACTTGGAAAAAGTGGGAGAGGTTCAGATCCCAATCTCTAACCCAGAAAAGCCACAAGAACTTGTTAGAGCTGAGGTTATAGCCCCATCAACCTCATCTTCAGCCACCTCCTCTCCTGAGGGTCCTTCGCCTGCCCGTCCCCAACGGCGTCGCACCAGTGCTGATGTAGAAATCAGGGGTCAGGGGTCTGGCCGGGCAGGACAACCCCCAGGTCCCAAAGTGCTTCGAAAGCTACCAGGACGGCTGGTAACTGTAGTGGAGGAGAAAGAGCTTGTGAGACGGCGGAGACATCGGGGAGCTGCCAGCACCCTAGTTCAAGAAGCTAGCACCAGTCCAGGAAGCCCGTCAGCCCACAGCATATCAGGGCCAGAATCCTCACCTCCCAGCAGTGGGCCCTGTGAAGCTGCTCCATCATCCTCACTGTCCACCCCAGCCCAGCATCCTTTCATAGCTTGTCGTCACATTGAACTGGGTATGACAGGTGGGGGCAGCCCAGAGAATGGAGAAGGAGCAGAGCTTGCCATCACTCCACCTGCTGTGAAACGTCGGAGGGGGAGGCCCCCTAAGAAGAACAGGTCTCCAGCAGATGCTGGGAGAGGGGTGGATGAGACACCTTCATCTGTCTCTAAGGGGAAGACCAATGGCGTTGACCCAGTTCCTGGGCCTGAGGCAGTAACTGTTGCAGAGCCTGCCCTCAAGTCTCAGGTTGTTCCTGGACCCCAGCCTCTTGGACCTGAACCAGTTCACAGACCAGAGCCCATCCTATCACCTGTGGAGAAAAGACGACGTGGGCGTCCCCCTAAAGCAAGGGATTTGCCTGTTCCTGGGACCATATCCTCTCCAGGGGATGGCAATTTAGAGAGCCGGACACAGCCACTCCCTTTCCCAGCCCCTCTGGCACCACTCCCACCACTCCTAGCCTGTCCCACTGCTGTCGCCAACACTGTTACCACTGTCACCATTTCAACATCGCCACCTAAGCGGAAGCGGGGTCGACCTCCCAAGAATCCACCATCACCACGGGCCAGCCAGCTCCCTGTCTTGGACACCGACAGCCCTTCTGTCCTTGAGAGTTGTGGATCAGGGGTGCGGAGGCAACCCCTGGGCCAGGCGGAAAGTGAAGGCAGTTCCTCTGATGAGGATGGAAGCCGCCCTCTCACCCGCCTGGCCCGCCTACGGCTTGAAGCAGAGGGGATGCGGGGACGAAAGAGTGAAGGGTCCACGGTGATGGCCGTAATTCAGGATGACCTGGATTTAGCAGATAGTGGGCCAAGTGGGTTAGAACTGACACCACCTGTGGTCTCATTAACTCCCAAATTTCGCTCAACCCGTCTGCGTCCAGGGTCTCTAGTTCCCCCACTAGAAACTGAAAAAATGCCTCGCAAAAGGTCAGGGGCTCCAGTCGGGAGTTCTGGGATGGCAAAGCGGGGCCGCTTGCAGCCCCCAAGTCCCCTGGGGCCTGAGGGTTCAGTAGAGGAGTCAGAGGCAGAAGCCTCAGGTGACGAGGAGGAAGGAGATGGAACCCCACGCCGCCGAACCGGTCCCCGCAGGCTCGTTGGGACCACCAACCAAGGGGACCAGCGTATCCTGCGTAGTAGTGCTCCTCCCCACCTATCTATCCCTACTATTAGTCACAGAGGTCGCAAGGCCAAGACGTGAGTGGGTAGGCCCTTCACCTAGGTATTCCACCATGGTCGCTTCCCCACGCCCAGGCCTGACTCTGTTAACCACTACTTGAAGTCTGAGGGGAAAAGCCTCCAGGGAGACATAGGGGGCTGTCTCCCTTTCCACCAAAGTAGGGGGTAGGTAACTGGTTGTCATGGAAGTGGGGCTTGTCACAACCCCCCTTCTACCCTACATGGCTGGGCAGTGTTAAGGGTGGCAAGGTAGTCTCTGACCCCACCCCCTTGTACTTGATTCCCCAGCTGTCTTTCACAGCCTCAAACCCTTAGGGAAAAGGGGGAGGGGCTTTTCTTCAATGAGGTGGGGTGGGTTTTGTTTTTTTTTTTTTTTTTTTTTTTTTTTTTTTTTTTTAAAGAAAACATAATAAACTTAGTTTCTGTACAAGCATCCGTGTAAGGAGGCTTCTGATTTTATGGTCTGGTGGAGGGTTGGGTGGGAACTTGGATGTAATTTTTCACCTCCCTCTTGCAATGATCCCATACCTGATCTTTAATACAAGATTGTATACTTTTAAGTCAGAACTTAACTCCTCTTCAGTCAAGAAAAGGGAAGCTTGTCAAACATGACCTGTTAGGCTGGTAGTTGTCAGCTCACTCAGACACACTCTTCTCTGAATCTTGGACTTGCCCTCAGCTCCCCACACCTTGGAGTCCCTTCCACCCTCCTTGCTCAGGTGCTTCCTTACACTCCTTTCTTCAGAAAGCAGGCATCCTCCACTTGCTTCATGCCTTGGCCCTCCTCTGCTCTCCATCTAGCCAAACTGGTTTGAGTTGGCCATGCCCCTTCCCAGCTCCCTGGGCTCTTCACATGGTGGCTGGCCCCACAACTCTACCTTGGCTTGGCTTGGAGCCATGAGTCAGCTTCATCTCCACCCAAGCCAAATCAAACCTGAGGCAGGAGCCGAAACTCACAGTCCCTCAAAGCCTGTAGCCAGGTAAGAGCCTGTTCGTGTTTATAGTTTCTGACCTAACTCCCTGGGCCTTCTTGGGCTCTTCTCATTGGCTGACACTTCAGTTCTTGCCTCAACGTGCACTGCAGCTTTGCTCCACGTCCTTTTGTGCTCTCGTCTCTCATGTTGTTCAGTCTCTTTACTTGTGCTTGGCGAACCACAGGTGGTTTCACTTTGTCTAAGCCATAGGAGAATGATTGGGCATGAGAGTGGAAAGGTATTGTGATGTGCATGGAGGGCCTGAGAAGGAGTGAGGAAAAGGCACTATGCAGGTGTCTGTGTGGGCAGTGAGGCCGTTTGGACTCTGGCACAGTCTGATTTGTCTTGGTGGCATGGATTAAAATGAGAGATGGTAGCAGGAAGGCATCATTACAAAGCTATGTTCAGGGTTTGGGTTTGTTGTTATGTTTTTGCTTTGAGACAAGATCTCCTGTATCCTCAAACTCCAAGCTAGCAATGCTTGTTTTGAACTCTTGATCTTTCTGCTTCTACCTGTCCAGAATCGGGATTATAGATGTCTGCCACTACTTTTGGGTTAGGTGTTTTAAGTATTTTGGGTTTTGTTTTGTTTTTTATAAACAGCAAGAAAAGAAAAGATCTTAACTGTGATTTTTTTTTTTTTCCTTTCCTTCCTCCCCAGAACTGTTTTTATTCTGGGTATGGTGTCACTTGCCTTTAATCCCAGCACTATCACTCAGGAGGTAGAGCCAGGTGAATCTCTTGAGTCCTAGGCAGCCTGGTCTACATAGTGAGTTCCAGAACAGTCAGGACTATATAGAGAAACTCTGTTCAAAAAAGAATTATCCTAGCACAAGGGAACAAAAGCAGGCGATCTCTGTATTTGAGGCAGCCTTGTCTACATACTGAATTCCAGGCCAACCAGGGAGAGCTAAATGGTGAGACCCTATCTCAAAACAAAACGAGGCACCTTCTTAAAAGGTTTTGAGATTTTATATCCTGTTTCTCAGTATGCATGTCAGTTTGCTTCTTTGTGCTTATCAAACTACAAGTATATTCACATATTTGCCTTCAGAGACTCAGACTCTTAGAGTGAAGGAAAGCAGTAAATCCACGTATTTATTAGTCTCCTGCCTTGAGTCACTGGAGGAATTTCCCAGTACAACAGCATTCCTAAGTATAGGGGTAGGACAGTAGACAGCATGCTTTGAGAAGGGTGGAGTTACCACAGCAGAACAAGAGCTCATTTGTTGGGCTTAAAAATACCTTGACTGTATCGCCCACAGGTGATGGAGGACGAGGAGAATGCAGCGGAGAGCTTGATGAGCAACATGGGAGCTGCTCATTCTCCATCCCCTATCCACTGCTGCTGGCTCCGCCTCCGATACTTGGCAGCTACTAGCATTATCTGTGGCTGTTCTTGCCTGGGAGTCATGGCTCTTGTGTTTGCTGTCAAGGTGAGGAATAAAATTTCTGTGGGTACGGGGGTGGGTATAAGAAGATGATTTTGTGTATCTGATCGGTCTACAATTAAACAGACTAAATACCTAGTGATGCTTAGCTATGGGTTTAGTGCCTGAATAGGAATACATTCAAAGGATCCATGTCTTAATGAGATAGCTGTAAAAACGGATAATTAGTAGCGTGCAGCTCACCAATACTATGGTACAGGGGAAGCACAGGGTACTTTAGGAACAAAGGAACAAGGAAAGTTGTTTGTGTGGGGGGGGTTGGAGTGAATCTTTTAGAGTAAGTGGCTTCCAAAGGACCTAAAAGACAACAAGGAGAAGGTAATTTTAAAGGGTGAATGAGGGTGAAAGGATAATCCAGATAGCAGCAGCAGTGAGCACTAGTGTGCGCTAAGTGAGGAGCACTGAAGATTGACACCAGAGATCTAGATTCCTGAGGGCTTCCAGTTCTGTACCTGGGAATTGTGACTTTATCTCCAATACTAGAAAGCAATGTGAAAATTATTTCAGGGGAGTGACATGGCCAGATTTGTGTTTTAGGAAGATCTACTCAAAGCCTCCCTTGAGGTTGAACCACAAGAGGCCAAACTACAGGCAGACAGTTGAGTAGTGATAAGAGCAATATCCAGGATCCGGAAGAAGTTCAGTTGCTAAAGATTCGCCTGTCCCCTTTTTGTGGCTGGGGTGGGGATGGCATTACTAGGAATTGAGCCCAGAGCCTTGCCCATGGTTAAGTGCATTGTCACTGAGCTCAGCATACATGTATGCCTCCTGAAAGACTGTTCAAGTTGACATAGCATTCTGGGATTTTCTCACCCCTAGTTATATATATCATGACAGTTAGAAAATACCCCTGCTGTCACCATAGGAATTTCACTGGGACAAACTCATAAAAAAGAATCCTTGATGATAAAAATGATGATACCTATTGGAACCTGAGTGATCTGACTGGATGTGACTCACTTGAGTCATGAATTTCAAATTCTGAATGAATGAACGTAGGACAGATAGAAAATAATGGGACTAGATGGACACAAAAGTTTTCCAGTCCAGAAATGTAATTCAGCAGAGTACTTGGCTGGTGTGCCCAAGCCCTGCTTTCGGCACCATGCCATAAAACCAGCCAAAGTCAGTAAACAGCACTTTCCCCAGTACAGTCTTCTAAGCTGACTGTGGCCAATTGAGAGGTAAGCAGAAAGGCAGTGCATGGTTTGTGTTGTAGAGAAGACAAACGAAAGGATGTAAGATGTTTGGATGTGCAGTCCGGAGCTGTGATAGATCAAAAGGTGGAATGGGCAGTGGACACTTTGGGACTGAAGCAGGGGGAGAATCTAACCAAGAACCTGCCCCCACAGGCAGAAGAGCGGCATAAGGCAGGCCAGTCGGAGGAGGCCATATACTGGGGGACCCGGGCCCGGAGACTCGTTCTGGCCAGTTTTGCTGTCTGGTTTGCTGTCCTTGTTCTGGGTCCCCTGCTGCTGTGGCTTCTCTCCTACACCATTGCGCAGGCTGAGTAATCCTGGATGGCCTTTGCTGAGAGCCAGTCAAGACCTGGATCCAGTCCAACAGTGCGGCAGTGCTCGGTTCTGGTGACAGGAGTGGTTCGTGGTTCTTCCTGTCTGGAAGGACGCTGCCTTTCTCGGGAGCCATTGGAAGAGCCCATCTAGGCCACTCAAAGCACCTGAGACTTCACGGGGAGGTCAGCCTGCTCTGTTCTTTAATTACCCTCTGTTTTGTCTCCCCTGCCCCTCCATCCTAGGAGCCTCCATTCAGAGAAAGGGTTGAAAACCAGGCTTGATTTTATTAGAATTTGTTTTGTAATAAAAATCTTTTTTGGTGGTGAAATATTGTCTTAATTGTTTTTTTCTCCTGCTTTCCCTTGGGCCTTTGATAAAGGCAAGACTCATACATCTAAGCCTTCACCTGCCTTCTAACCTCTAGTTGTCCCAAGACAAGGATAGGATTTTTCTTTTTTTTGGAAGTTTCCCTTGGGGAGAAAGGGGAGAACAGCGTCTTATCTATCAGCCATGACTTAAGTCAGACAAGAATAGTAATGGTAGCTAGCACAGTTTATTGAATAATTGCTGCTAGGCTATGCTCTAGGCACTGTTTATTTCTTCTGAGTCCTCACAGTGACTCAATAGTAGGTACCATTGTTCTTTAGAGTTAAGGAAATGTGTATATGTGTGTCCTTGGTCTGAAAACTTGAAAGTAGAAAAGGTAGGTTGAATTCAGACAGACAGTTTGATTCCAGAGGGATAAAAAGATTAGATTACAAGAACATTCACCCTTTATACTGACAGTTATATGATTAAGTATATTTTATATTCTTTATCTTGGGGTCTGCAAATTTACATATCGGGATATGTTTCTGGGTTTTTATTTTGGTGGTTTGGAGTTTTTTGTTATTGTTGTTTGTCAGATTATGCTCAAAGTTGCTGTGCCTATGCTGGAATTACTGGTGTGCACCACCGTGCTTGACTGTTGTTGTTGTTGTTGTTTTTCTTACTGTTTTGTGTTCTAACATAACAAGGTCATGTTGCCCATTCTGGCCTCAAATTTGATCCTCCTGCTTCTGCCTCCAGAGAATTAATTATGGTAGAATTACAGATGAGTACCACCACACTCAGCTTAAATATTTTCGTAAAGTTTTGAAACATAACCCACAAGCAGATTTCCAGACAAGTAGACAGTTTAAATTAACACCTACCCAATACCTGAAGGCTATTATCCAGATTGATTGTTGTCAGCTCTGTGAAACCTTAATACCCTCTAATCACAAGTAGCTACTATTCTGACTTCTCACAATGTAATTTTGCTTGAATTTGCTTTAGAGAGATGACAATCAGCCAGTCAAGAAATAAATGTTTGTGGCGCACACCTTTAATCCCAGCACTCGGGAGGCAGAGGCAGGCGGATCTCTGTGAATTCGAGGCCAGCCTGGTCCACAAGAGCTAGTTCCAGGACAGGCACCAAAGCTACAGAGAAACCTTGTCTCAAAAACAAAAAAAGAAATGAATGTTTAACTTAGGATATATGGGCTGGGTGGTGGTAGCGCACCCCTTTAATCCCAGTACTTGAGAGGCAGAGATAGGAGGATCTCTGCAGTTTTAGCCCAGCCTGGTTACAGAGCAAGTTTCAGGCAGCTCGGACTGTTACACAGAGAAACCCTGTATCAAAATCAGAAGGGGGAGGGGTGATATGTGAAGGCTAAAGAAACCTTCCAGAGTTGAGAACACTTGTTTTTGTGGAAGACTTGGGTTTCGTTCCCTGTAGCTACATGCTATTCCCACCTCCGTAATGGCAGTTCCAGGAGTTTCCAGTGCCTTCTGATCTCTACAGGGCAAACATTCTTACATAAAGTATATGTGCATATATACACACAAAAATCTTAAGGGGATACAAGGGCACCTTCCTCAAAAATAGTGTCCTAGAGAAATGAATGAGGAGTTAAGAGCACCTACTGCTCTTACAGAGGACCCAGGTTTAGTCCCTAGCACCCACATTCAGCAACTCATAAATGCTTGTAAACTCCAGTTCCAGGAGATTCTGGACACTCTCTGGCCCTTAAGGGCACACACATAAGTAAAAATAAATTGGGCTTTATATAGATGGAGTCATACATCTTTTTTGTCTTTGCTCTTAACATTGCATAGTGAGTATTGTGTATAGCTGTAGTTTTGTTGCTGTTATATGAATGCATTATAATTTGTTAATTTTCTGTTGGTAGCATTTGGGGGTGTTTGCAATTCATGAACATTATAGAACCATGCTACTATGGATGTCCTTGTACTACTCCCCTACCCCCTCGTTGTTTTTTACACAGGTCTCACTATGTAGCTCTAGCTATCTGAGAATTCACTATTTCAACCAGGCTGGCCTCCCGTGCATTCACCGTGCCTGCCTGGCTCTTGTACTTGTCTTTTGAAGTTTATGTGCCTCACAAATAGAATTTTGAGTGACCTTACCATAATTCAGAAAGAAAACAGAAAAGATAGAGCTAAACAAATTAGAGATGCATACACCGATGAGAAAGAGAGAGAAGTGCTCCAAAGTCCTGTGTTACTTCTGGAGAGACAGGAACAAATATGTTCACCCTAGATAAGACACCAACAGCAGACGAAGGAAAAAATCTAGTGTGATGAACTAGTGAGTTTATTGGGGTCATTTACAGGAACATGGTAACTCAAAAGTAGCTATATTATTGAAAAATCCACCTCACCATGGAAAATAGCTCATGAACACTGCACCCCTGGAGCTCGTTGACCAAGAGGTTTTCTCCACAGTAGTTGCTTACTGATTGTACAACTTAAAAGAAGGACTTCATGGGTCTTACCTTTCTGAGCTTCCTCATTCCTAAGGGCCTCCTTTCTCTTGAGGGGAGCATCTTTCAGTTAGATCAAAACAGCTGTACAACACTACCGCTTTAGTTCTGATACATCGATTTCACCTCTTTGAGGACATTCCCTGGGGGTTTTTTTTTGGGGGGGGGGGGAAGGGGTGTTTTGGTGGCTTGTATGATAGCAACGTCTGATCAGTTTTCTTCCATTTGTGGTTGAGAGTTGCCACAACGCCATAGCAACAGTCACTTTATTTTCAGTAGCTTGAGTAGCTCTTGAGTGTCTGTCATCACTGCAAAAGCTTTCCTGGGCTAGACAGATGACTGTGTAGTTAAGATCCATATCACCCTTGCAGAGAGGTTCTGGCTTCAGTTCCCAGCACTCATTACCAACTTCGAACCCGCCCTAGGGAATCTGCTGTTCTCTGGCCTCCACTGCAGCTATATACATGCATATGCATACGCGTAATTTAAAGTAAAAAAAAATGGTTTTTTGTTTTGTTTTTTAGTTGCTTTGGAACTCGCTCTGTAGACCAGGCTGGTCTTGAACTCACAGAGATCACCTGCCTCTGCCTCGCAAGTGCTGGGATTAAAGGTGTGTTCCACTACCACCTAGCTAAAGTAAAAAAAAAATTAAGTTTCTTTTTATAACTGAGGCTGATAGTAGCAGTAACCGATGGATGTAAGCAAAAATCATTGTCACCCACATTGTATCTTCTGGTGTTTTTCGTTGTTGTTTTCTTCTTGCTTTTGTTTTTTTTGAGACAGGGTTTCTCTTAGCCCTGACTGTCCAGGCTAACCTTGAACTCAGAGATCCTCCTGTCTCTGCCTCCTGTGCTGGGATTAAAGACTTGCACCACCACTGCCCAGCTAGTGTTTTTGTTTTTTGGTTTTTATTTTGTGTTCTTGTTGTTTTGTTTTGTTTTGTTTTTTTCCCTAAAAAGCTAGCCAGCAGGAATGGGAGATCATGACTCATTCCAGCCTGATTTCTCCATATCCTACAACCAGTGTGGTATTTCAGCAACAGAACTGCCAACTAATTTTGGGATGCAAACAACAGCAATGACAGACAAGATCCCCTGAGTAAATTGGGAGCCTAGGGATCTTAGGGGAGGGGGAAGGGGAAGGGAGAAGGAAGGGAAGCAGGGAAAAATATATAACTCAAAAAATTATTTTAAAAAAGCCACCATCAGTAACTCAATGTGGGGTTAATTTCATTGAAAACTTCCATTTTCATTGGAGATACAGTCTTAAAATAGATAGTCTTTTAGTTGGATATTCTGGAAGTACATGTAATCGAGACAAGGACATTCTCCACCCTAAAACAATCTGCTTCTAAAATCATAAATAAAACAAACAAACAAACAAAACCCAGCAATAACAATGGCCTTTACAGCCGGGCGGTGGTGGCGCACGCCTTTAATCCCAGCACTCGGGAGGCAGAGGCAGGTGGATCTCTGTGAGTTCGAGGCCAGCCTGGTCTACAAGAGCTAGCTCCAGGACAGGCTCTAAAAAAGTTGCAGAGAAACCCTGTCTCGAAAAACCAAAAAAAAAAAAAAAAAAACCAAAAACAAAAAAACAATGGCCTTTACAGTTTGCAGGGTTCCAGCTGTCTTCTTTGCAACAGCTCTAAGAATACAGTCCATGCCTGGCACTGTGGATTCAGAGTGTCACTTTCTAAACTCTGGGTACCCCTGCTGAAATTACATCATCGTCGTTGTTACTGTTCTTCCAGATGTTTCCCAAGTCTGTGAGACAGTCCAAGGTTAGCATTATATATAATGAAACTTTTATCAGAGAGGACCGGTGACTCTCTTAAGTCCTTTCCAGCAGAGGATACTATGAAAACATTAGCAAGATCAAATACAACATTTGAATTAATTATCCAGAGTGTAATGTTGGGTGCAGTAGCACAGACAGGACAGTACCCTCCCACCTTTTCCTTGAGCCATCTGGTCTCATTCCTAGGACACTGCCTTTGGACTGATAGGGACGCGTCATCTCCGGTGTCCTGAATGATCTCAGGAGAGATAACTTGCATTGCTTGGCCAGGTCCAAGTGAAAGTAAGGCCAGCGAGGCCCGTGTTAGTCTGCTGCACTTGTCACTGGAGCCAGCCCTAAACTTAGGCTTGACTACTACGCTCCATTAATCACGCCTAACTGCAAATCAGCTCCACCCTTTGTATCTTTTTCCATATGGAAGTAATGTGCTCTGGGGAGGAGACTTGCTCACTTAGAAAAACTTTGGTGAGGCTTTTCAGTTTTTTGTTTGTTTTGTTTTGTTTTTTAAGAGGAATGCTGGCTTTATAGAAATCTTGCTACATTTATCTCAATTTCTTTTTGTTTGGTTGTTGTTGGTTTTTTTTGGGGGGGGGGGAGGGGGGTTTCGAGACAGGGTTTCTCTGTGGCTTTGGAGCCTGTCCTGGAACTAGCTCTTGTAGACCAGGCTGGCCTCGAACTCACAGAGATCCACCTGCCTCTGCCTCCCGAGTGCTGGGATTAAAGGTGTGCGCCACCACCGCCCGGCTCTCAATTTCTTTTTTATTCTTGTAATTTAAAATTTTTATTATTTCATATCTGAGTGTTTTGCCTGTGTATGGGTATCTGTGCCACATGCTTGCCTACTACCCAGGAAGGTCCGAAGCTGGCGTTGGATCTAGAACTGAAGTTACGGATTGTTGTCAGACACTATGTAAGTGCTGGGAGCCAAGCCTGTGTCATCTACAAGAGAGCTAATGCTTTTAACCACTGACCCAGCGCTCTTATCCCCATTTTTATTGGTCTTGTGCGTTGTGTGGGGGAGGGCTCCAGCACAGCCTGCATAAAGAAATGAGACAATGTTCAGGAATTGGTTTTCTTACATCATATGGAGTTGACTCATCACCAGTGTTGGTGACAAGTACCGAACTATCTCACCATGGGACTCTGCAAAAGCTATTAAAGCTCCATATGAGCCATGAAGTCTCTGCTGAATTAACTTGCTCTTCTCTTGTGACCCCCATGAAAATAGTCCTGTCAGGCCTGGTACACGTGGCACCGAGCACTGACTCTTGAATGCTCAATTTCCCTAGTAATGCCTGTCATTTTTCTGGGGTCTTCCAGAACTTGACATTAGGAAGCTTTAGCCACTGATAAATAAGCTTGGTGTTTCATATGAACTAGTCTACCAGGAATTCTTTGTTTGTTTGTTTGTTGAGACAAGGTTTCTCTGTAGCTTTGGAGCCTGCCCTAGAACTAGCTCTTGTAGTCCAGGCTGGAACTCACAGAGATCCGCCTGCCTCTGCCTCTCGAGTGCTGGGATTAAAGGTATGCGCCACCACTGCCCAGCTCCTACCAGGAATTCTTTTTCCTTTATTACATCAGATTATGCAAATTTACATTATTAATTCCTTTGCTCCCACACACTCAGATTCCATCTGTAATGGTAACAATAAAATGCTGCAGGTCCCTAAGTGGTGATATGGGGCAGCGGGCCATGAGACCATGCCACCGCAGGTCCCCTAGCGGGTCCAGAGACCATAGCAGGCCACAAATGCAGCTGGGTCCTAGGCTGGAAGCCACGTGGCAGATGAGAGACCACCGAGATGGATAGGCATGCCATGCAGAGTGAAGTTGGATATTTATTTAGTGGGTTATGGAAGGGAAGGGGAGAAGGGGGAAGAGCAGAGAAACTGGGGGAAGGGAAGAAGTGGGGAGAAGGGAGAGACAGAAGCTGCCTCTTCAAGAGAGAAATGGAAAGGAAGGGACTCAGGCTGGGAGCTGAAGATCAGCATGCCTGGGTGCACAGGGGAGAGAGTGGGTGTCACCATTGCACCATTCATTCCCATGTCTCACAGTAGTATGAAACAGGCCGTTAAGGGAATCTCATTTCTTTAAATGATTTATTTATTATACATGGTCTGCCTGCATGTATGCCTTCAGGCCAGAAGTTGGCACCAGATCTCATTATGGCTGGTTGTGAGCCTACCATGTGGGTGCTGGGAATTGAACTCAGGACCTCTGGAAGAGCAGCCAGTACTCTTAACCTCTGAGCCATCTCTCCAGCTCCATCTCTTCCATTTCTTGTTTAAAAATATTTTTCAAGGCCAACAAGATAGCCAGGGAGTGAATATTCCAGTCACCAAACCTGACAGCCTAAGTTTGATCCTTATGATGTCCATTGTGGAAGGGGAAACCACCTCCTGTGACATGGCTGTTGACCACACACACTCTGGCATGTGCATGCCCACACACAGTACACACATACACATAAAATTTAATTTAAAAATAGTCGTTTCCAGTTCAAACATCAGATATTGTTTTCTCTGTTTATCATGGCTGCCTGTCTGGATTGTTACTAAGTGTGCCCATCTGCTTACTGAATTAATGAGTTTTTCCCTTTCTCTGTATTAAAGATGAGATCCAGGAAATATCTTCTGTAACTTCTGCTTCTCTCTATCTTTACTTTCTAGTTAGTCCTATGGGTTCCAGGAGTTTGGAACTCAAGAAAAATATTAAAAACTAACTTGTAGCCCCTCTACCAAAGAATGGATAAGGAAAATGTGGTACATTTACATAATGGAGTACTACACAGCAGAAAAAAATAACGAGAGTTTGAATTTTGCAGGAAAATGGATGGAACTAGACCAGAGAACTTAGACAACAATACGGACACTAAGAGAGACTTACATAGATATAATCTACATGGGAAGTAGAAAGTAGAAAAAGACAAGATCTCCTGAGTAAATTGGGAGCATGGGGACCTTGGGGGAAGGTTGAAGCGGGGAGGGGAGCAGAGAAAAATGTAGAGCTCAATAAATATCATGAAAAATAAATAAATTTAAAAAACAACAAAAAGAAAACATTTGAGTGAGGTAACCCAGACACAGACAGACAATTATCACATGTACTTACTCATAGGTGGTTTTAAAACATAAAGCAAAGAAAGCCAGCCTACAAACCACAATCCCAGAGAACTTAGACAACAATGAGGACACTAAGAGAGACTTACATAGATGTAATCTACATGGGAAGTAGAAAGTAGAAAAAGACAAGATCTCCTGAGTAAATTGGGAGCATCGTGACATTGGGGGAGGATTGAAGAGGGAAGGGGAGAGGCAGGGAGGGGAGCAGAGAAAAATGTAGAGCTCAATAAATATCAATAAATAAATATATAGAAAATATTCCAGTATTTCTCACTACAACAAAAAATAACTTGTACTTCTTGTTTTCCATCTTGCTAGCTGTGAGAAATAAGCCACGATATGAGATTATTTTAAGTAATCAAGTTGTTAATTCAAGAGAAAAGCATTCTGTTATTTAGGTGGTGAGCCCACTCTAGACCAAGTATCCTGAAGGCAGCCACTCCCAAGATCAAACCTCCAATTTCCAAAGAAGTAGCCGAAGTGTATTTGAATCCTAACCTAAGCCGGGCGGTGGTGGCGCATGCCTTTAATCCCAGCACTTGGGAGGCAGAGGCAGGCGGATCTCTGTGAATTCGAGGCCAGTCTGGTCTACAAGAGCTAGTTGCAGGACAGGCTCCAAAGCCACAGAGAAGCCCATCTGGAAAAAAACAAAACAAAACAGAATATCCTAACCTCTGGTCAGGGTGGAGTGAATCTACCTCTATGGGCCATTTTAATGTCCAAAACATCAAGTAAGCACACCCTAGGTCTGACCTTTAGACAGGTGGAGAAACAAGCTCACATTTTTTTGTGTCTCCACATATAATGAAATATTTTTAATCTATTTTTTCGTCGTGGCTCTAATTTCTCCCTGTAGGGCTCTTCCTCTAGTTCCAGATTCCATATTGTCACAGGAAGAATCTTGGTTCTTAATTATATGAGTACTTTTAATTTGACTAATTTCAGGTTAATTATCTACTATATACCAACAACAAACCTACTTAGGAAAGTTCTCATTTTTGGCACAAGTTGTTAAAGCTAAGCCTGATGCCAGATCAGTATTCTAGAGAGGTAGAAAGCCAAAGTACTCCATAAGTTACTTGTTTTCATTACAGAAAAAGCTGTTGAGCCATCATTCCGAAGACTAGGAGTCTTGCACACATTTAATCCCAACACTCAGGCAATAGTGATGGAGGTCCAGACCAGCCTGGTTTGCACAGAAAATTCTAGTGTAACCAGGGCTACATAAATGAGACACTGTCAGAAAGAAAGAAAGAAAGAAAGAAAGAAAGAAAGAAGAAAGAGAAGAAAGAGAGGAGAAGAGAGGAGAGAGAGAAGAGAAGAGGAAAGGAAGGAAGGAAGGAAGGAAGGAAGGAAGGAAGGAAGGGAAGAAGGGAAGAAGGGAAGGGAAGGAAGGAAGGAAGGAAGGAAGGAAGGAAGGAAGGAAAGAAAAGAAAAGAAAGATTATTGTCTCTTGCTAAAATGTAACCTCAAGGATTTTGCTGTTTACATTGCTGTTAGTCCAGAGCCTAGGTTTTAGGGCTGGGCTGGCTTTGAAGTTACTCGAAGTAACCTTACAACCTAGTGTACTTTTTAAAGCCAATGGCTTCTGGGGAACAAGGCTGGTAACCTTGGAGAATCTGCTGCCCAGGATGAGGTCTTAGTTGGCACCAATTGGCAAAGCTGCCTATGTATACGTATACTGTTTGTTTTCTTTAGTTTTTCGAGACAGGGATTGATTCTCTGTATAACAGCCTTGACTGTTCTGGAACTCGCTGTGTAGACCAGGCTGGCCTGGAACTCAGAGATCTGCTTGCCACTGCCTCCTGAGTGCTGGGATTAAAATCGTGAGTGATCACACTCGGTTACATGCGTTTTAAGGTTTCCACAATAAGAGAATCTTGGAACAGGCTCTTATTATAATAAAGAGCCGGATTAAGATGAGGATTCCAGTCGGGAGAGGGTGGCAGACAAACGATGAGGATTCTTGGAGGAAACTGAAGAGATCCGTGAACTACAGCGGAGATGTCATACTTCCGGTAACCTAACTTCCGCGTCCCTTTCCAGACCTGCAGCACCACTAGATAAAAGCAAATGCCATACATTGATTGGCTGTTTTTGAGGCTCCTCCTTATGGTGGAGACCTTTAGGGAACTTCTAGCTCTAACGTCCTCGCCTGCCCTGGATTCCCGGCTTCCTATTGGACTGCCACTTTCCAATCGGCAAGGTTTCTGAGTCTTAGTCCTCAAGCAGCGGAGAGGGTCAGTGGCTGCAATGACGGGATTGGAGCCTTAAATCTTTGTGGGCGGCCTACGGGTTAAAAGCAAAGGAATAAACGCGAGCCAGGCGGCTGAAGAGTCTTTGCCCAGGTTAGACTGTCTTTGCCCCATCCTCACGAGTTACTCTGCTCGAGACCCCTCTCCTCCTCCCAGTGGTTGCCAAGTGCGCTTGCGCGGTAACAGCCGCCCGCACTTGTGCCTTCTCCCCCTTCTTCCGAGCCACCTTTCCCCCCTCCCTTCCCTATCCCTTTCCCTGCCCTGCTACCCTCCCTTCCCCCTTGGCCCTTCGCTGTCGTCTCCCCGGTCCTGATCCTCCCCTACCCCACCCCCACCCCCCAGGACCCTGGCGCCCCAGCCGCAGGTGTTGCGCCCCCGGGAGCCACGATGTGCTTCGTCTCAGAATCCGTGGGTCTCCCTACCCTCACTGTCCTCCGTTTCCTCCGCGCAGGCTCCCACATCCCTCAGAATGACGTTGGACGTGGGGCCGGAGGATGAGCTGCCCGACTGGGCTGCGGCCAAAGAGTTTTACCAGAAGTACGACCCTAAGGACGTCATTGGCAGGTGAGCCTTGGCCAGGAATACAGAGCTACAGAGGAGTGGGATCCTAGCCAAGGATAAAGGATTCATTCTGAAGCCCGGCTTGCTGGGAAGGGGTCAGTGGAAAACAGTGACTAAACTAGGATCTGGATTAACCCTCTTTTTCCCCCTCTCTTTCCCTAATCCATTTATATAGTCAACAAGATTGATTGAAGCATCAAACTTGATTGTGTGCCAGACACACTGGACACTGGGAGGGTAGAAAATGCCTGTTCATTGTATTTCAGTTAAAGTGACAGAAAGAAGCACGTGGGTACTTTTCGAAGGTTTCCAGCTAGCTAGGGGTCTTGTATAAACGCTACTGTGGTCGCCACCACCCCGGGGGTGCTCTGGGTCTTAGTTGCGGAAGCATAGTGTGTTGGTTATGTTGTGTTAGACACTAATGATACCAGGTGAGGGGGTAACAGGAACCCATAAAGTCTCTGTCTTGGAGTTTACATTCCAACAGTAGAGAGATAAAGCAAGATAAAGGTTGAAGCAAGTGTTAGGGGGAAAGTAGGCAGTAGGATTCAAACAGGGAAGCCTCCCCAGACAGGAGGGTTGGGGTTTAGGTGCTGGGGATCAAAGTTAGTGTCTCATTCATGGCAGACAAGCGCTTGCCCACAGAACTGCTCTCTCAGCTCCAAGGAACTGAGTTTTGAGCTGAAAGTGAAGTATGAGAAGACGTAAGTCATGAACTGAAGCGGTGATCTTCTCATTTAGAGGAGGGGGTTAGTGTCGTGCTCAAGGCGGTGGCTAGGCTGTGATAAGAGGTGGGAAAGGAAGCCGGGAATGAAAGCCAGGGAGTGGCGGAACACGCTTTTACTCCCACTGGCCTACAGAGCGAGTTCCAGGACTGGCTCCATAGTTACTGAGAAAAGAAAGAAGAATTGGGAAAGACAGAAGAAATGGAGTTGGAGAAGTGGGTACCCTAGGGCTTTAGGCCATGATAAATTTCATGGGGTACCCTGCATGCTTTCACACTGGTGACATGACATGAGGGTGTTTGTGAGCAGGGCCCGAAGTCTTCCTGCACCTCACTTAACAGAGGATA
Organism: Arvicola amphibius; assembly: GCF_903992535.2. NCBI lineage: Eukaryota > Metazoa > Chordata > Mammalia > Rodentia > Cricetidae > Arvicola > Arvicola amphibius. The sequence continues at coordinate 129,735,787 of NC_052047.1, forward strand.
AAAGCAGACTCCACCTTCTGTTTCGCTGTTGAGTTTGGCGTGAGTTGGATGATCATGTTCGGACAATTTTAGCCAAAAAAGATCTTTTTGGCTTTTATGCAGAGATTGGATAGGAAAGGGGCTAATGATGGTGGTTGTTTAGATTAGTGGTGATTAAAGAGATTGAGGGGGGGGGGGGTCCAGGCAATGATTTCAAAGGAGACTGGCTACAGATCATGAAGGAAGGAGAACAAACGGTTAACTTTTAGGGTTTTGTTTTTTTTTGTTTTGTTTTGTTTTTCGAGCCAGGGTTTCTCTAGCTTTGGAGCCTATCCTGGCACTAGCTCGTGTAGACCAGGCTGGCCTCCAACTCACAGAGATCCACCTGCCTCTGCCTCCCAAGTGCTGGGATTAAAGGCGTGCACCACCACCGCCCAGCCCGATTTTTAGGGTTTTATTTGAGCACTTGAGTTCTGTTTATGGGAATGACAAAGACAGAGACAGGATCAGATTGGGGAATGGGGTGAACAAATCAGGAGTTTCATTTTGGAAATATGCAGTTTGAGATGCCCCAGTGGGCGGCACTTTCCAATGGGTTTGCCTCTGGAAGTCAAGGAAATCTAGATGAGAACCACAAATTTGGGAGACATCAACGTGCAGAAAATAGCCATGAGAGAGTACAGAGGGCTGAAAGGGGCCAAGGCTCAGGTCCTGGGTCATGTCACCATTTAGCGATCGCTTAGAAAGAAGGCCTACCAAGGGACCTGGGGAGGTAGCTTTGAGCTAGAGAGAAAACAAGAATTTCCTCTTAGAAGCCTGGCAGGATCTGCTATGTGAATTGCTTTGGAGGCCTGGGACAGACAGAGGCGTGGCATTAGACTCAGCCAGACACATTTAGATGTCACACAGAGATGTCAGTTCACAGTTGGAACCAGGATTCTGATGGGAAATTAAGGATCAAAGACAATATAGTGTGTGAATTGCCCATAGATATTTAAAGCTTCTAGAACTTGAAGAAGGTTGACAGACTGTGTCTTAGTTAATGTTCTGCTGTTGTGAGAAAACACTATAACAAGGCAACTTATAAGAGAAAGCACTGAATTGCGGGCTTGCTTTCAGTTCAGAGGGTCAGTCCATTATCTTGGCAGGGAGCATGATGGCAGGGGCCATGGCACTGGGACCCGTACCTGAGAGTTCACATCTTATCCACACACAGCAGGCAGGGAGAGCACACTCATCCCCAGGGACACATCTCCTAATCCTTCCCAAACAGTTCCACTTACTAGGGAGCCTGCCTTCAAACACGTGTGCCTGTGGGGGTATCCTCGTTCAAGCCACCACAGAGTGTTTTAAGAAAAAGAGCCCACGTCCAAATCCTGAGGCTTTACAGGATTCGGGACAACGGGAGGCGTGAGACCTGTGGGGAAGAACCAAACCCGGACTCCACTTCCTAGGGAAACAAAACCGTTTTGGAGGAGGCAGATCAGAGGTGACATTATGACATTATCACTTATCTTTCTCCTTAGTCATGGCTGTCCTTGAGCTCGCTCTGTAGTACAGGCTGGCCTCAAACTTACAGATCCGCCTGCCTCTGCCTCCTGAGTGCTGGGATTAAAGGCGTGTACCACTGCTTCCCGGCTCCTTTTTTTTTTAATATTTATTTATTATGTATATAATACTCTGTCTGAGTATACGCCTGCAGGCTAGAAGAGGGCACCAGACCTCATTACAGATGGTTGTGAGCCACCATGTGGTTGCTGGGAATCGAACTCAGGTCCTTTGGAAGAGCACACAATGCTCTTAACCGCTGAGCCATCTCTCCAGCCCCCCTTTTTTTTTATATGATTTTAATTGAAATAGAATTATTATCACTTCTCCCCCCCTTTCCTCCATCCAGCACCTTCCCACTACCTTCCCTCAAACATCTGCCATGCCCTCCACTTTAAAATTGATAGCCTTGGGGGCTGGAGAAATGGCTCAGGGGTTAAGAGCACTGACTGCTCTTCCAGAGGCCCTGAGTTCAATTCCCAGCAACCACATGGTGGCTCACTACCACCTGTAATGAGATCTGATGCCCTCTTCTGGCCTGCAGGCATACATGCGGACAGAACACTGCATACATAATAAATAAATATTTTTTTTAAAAAAAGAAAATAAATAAAATTGATAGCCTCTTTTTATTATTGGGGTGTGTGTGTATGTGCATTGTGGAAGAGGGGCAGAAATATTGTAAGAAGAGGAAAAAAAAAGAAATTGTAAGAACCAGAATACCAGGAAGTTTATTAGGGTTTCATTTTTATCTTTCAGGTAATAGGGTGAGAGATAATCTTGAGTGAACCCCACAGTTAGTTGTCAGCTTGAGCATATAGCACATGGTACATGCTTTTTTTTTCTTCAAGACAGGGTTTCTCTGTAGCTTTGGAGCCTTTCCTGGAACTAGCTCTTGTAGACCAGGCTGGCCTAGAACTCACAGGGATCCACCTGCCTCTGCCTCCCAAGTGCTGGGATTAAAGGCGTGCGCCACCACTACCCGGCATGGTACGTGTGGGAGGTAGAGGCAGATGAAACTCTTTGGAGTTTCAGGCCAGCCACATTTAACAGTGAAACTATGCAGGGGGCGGGGCTAAGTGTCATCCAAAAGGGGACAGACAGCTGGTAGGTAGAGCTCTTGCTTAGCATAGATGAAGCCCTGGGTTCAGTCCCCAGAACTTTAGGGGGAGGAGGAGAGAAGAGGCTATTACCCTTGTTGACTGATAAGCTGGGAAGTTTTCAGACAATGAGTAACGTGATTGAACCTCTGTTTACGAAGCTGTTGGGGAGAAGCAGCGTGTTGGATAAGTTATGAGAACCTCGGCAGCTGGGAAGAGACTGAGGCTGCTGTTAAAGTCATCCAAATAAGGAAGATGAAGGCCTGACCCATGGCAGTGTATGAGCTGGGGGTGAAGCCCTAGGGTGTGGATTAGAGAGAGTGGCTGGATGGGAGGGAGAGAGGGGGCCGGTTTAGCCTGGGAGTGTGAGCAGCACCAGTGTTAACAATAGGAACAATTAATAATTAGATCAGAGAGAGAAGTTAGTTTGGGGGAAATGCAGTGTGTGTTGATCCTGAGAGATGTGGACTAGGAAGGATGTCCAGGCAGACGGGACCTGACGGGGGAGACGTCTGGGCTTAGAGACTGAGGTTGCAGAGGTCGGGTGCTCAGGGAGGGTGCTCAGGACTAAGGATGGAGCCTTGGGCAAGCTTGGCTTATTTATATTTGTTATTTTTGAGAATCTCTGTGTAACCACTGTTGGCCTGGAACTCAAAATTCTACGGTCTCAGCCTTCGAGTGCTATAATTACAGGCATGGGCCAACATACTCCGCTCTGTTGATTTGTTTTGGCGGACTTTCGGTGGGGGGACTGGGTGGCTGGATTTAAGCCCAGAGACTTTCATGAGCTAAGCGAGTACTCTCCCGTTGAGCTACAGCCCAGCTCTGTATTTGGGCATTGTTAATCCAGGCTCAGCAAGCACACCACCCTAAACTATGCCGCCAGCCCAAAGCTGACCTCTTAAGGAACGGGCAGAGAACAAGGCACTGAGTTTATCAGCAGAAAAAAGATTGGACTTGGAGTCTTAAGACTTGGCTTCCTCCTGGAAATGATCTAGAATCTTAATAGAAAGGCTTACTAAAGAGTAAGTGCCATTAAAATAAAAGCTTATGGAATGCTTGAAGAGTTGTTCCTTTCTGCTAGAGAACAACATGGAGTTGGTGGAGGTGGCATTTAGTCTGGTCTGGATGACTTAGTGACTTGAGCCCTTTGAACTTCCAAAAAATTACAAGAGTTTTTTGTTGTTGTTGTTGTTTGTTTCTTTCCAAGACAGGGTTTCTCTATAGCTTTGGAACCTGTAATGGAACTAGCTAGCTCTTATAGATCACACTGGCCTCAAAGAAATCCACCTACCCCTACATCCCAAGTGCTGGGATTAAAGGCGTGCACCACTAACCACTAATTACAAGATTCTTTTTTGTTTTTTCGAGACAGGGTTTCTCTGTAGCTCTGGTGCCTGTCCTGGAACTAGCTCTTGTAGACCAGGCTGGCCTCAAACTCACAAAGATCCACCTGCCTCCGCCTTGCAAGTGCTGGGATTAAAGGCGTGCGCCACCACCACCCGGCTTTAATTCTTTTTTCTTTTTTTTTTTTTTTTTTTTTTTTTTAAAGTTTTTTTATTTATCATGTATACAATATCCTGTCTGCGTGTATACCTGCAGGCCAGAAGAGGGCACCAGACCACATTACAGATGGCTGTGAGCCACCATGTAGTTGCTGGGAATTGAACTCAGGTCCTCTGGAAGAGCAGGCAATGCTCTTAACCTCTAAGCCATCTCTCCAGCCCCTCCGGCTTTAATTCTTAAATGAAGTTTATTAAAGATGAGTTGACTAGAAACTGGAAATGTGGCTTCATGGTAGAATGCTTCCGTAGCATGTGTGAGGCCCAGAGTTCCAATACATACATACATACATGCATGCATACAGATTTGACCGTTAGCTTGAGGCTCAGATGGACAGGAAAATGAAATTATAAAGTAACAAGAATAAGACAGCAGGAGGAGGTGTGTGATGGTGCAGTTAAGATATGGCTGAAAGGTGGGCCGGGCGGTGGTGGCGCACGCCTTTAATCCCAGCACTCGGGAGGCAGAGGCAGGCGGATCTCTGTGAGTTCGAGGCCAGCCTGGTCTACAAGTGCTAGGTCCAGGACAGGCTCTAAAAAAGCTGCAGAGAAACCCTGTCTTGAAAAACCAAAAAAAAAAAAAAAAAAAAAGATATGGCTGAAAGGTGACATACATTGGCCATGCTACGTTTGACCTGACACTCCATAGATTTGTATTTTGTGATTTACTGGTGGTATGGATGACAGAATTCTGAACAAAGGGACTTCTGTGTATGACACTAACCAGCAGAAGTATGTTTTGATGGCCGAACCCACGCATGGAAGTCCATGAACCTCTTACAGAAGCCACATGGGCTTTCCTGCCTCTATCTTGCTACATTTCCAACATCCCTTTGAGATATTTCAGAGTTGTACTAGATAAAGTCCAGATGAGTCAGATTGGGTCATTTTGGATCTGTGGGTGGCAGATTTGTGACCTACACTGAGGTCTTAGTCTCAACAGATCTTTTACACACGTAGAGTGTCACAGGGAGGTCTGGGATTTGGATGGAAACTGAGATAGTTTCTTACCACTCCTGCCAGGGACAAACTCTGGGATCCTGTCAGAAGCCTTGCTCAGGGCTTACACACAGTGGGAAGGATAGAGGCTGGATTTCACCAGGTCTTCTGCCGGAGTTCTGCGGGCTTTGTGTGGCACCTTGCTGGTTGGTACTCAGGCTGGTTGGCCTGAGGACACTGTGAAGGCCAGGGTTTGTTCCTCTGGCACTTGTCCTGCTATCGTATGGGTCTTCAGAGTCTGGGATAGCAAGCATAATGTTCCAAAGGCTCCATATGGAAGAAGCCAGATGGTGGGGAATGCCTGTAATCTCAGAATTTAAGCAGCTGAGGCAAGAGGATTGAGCTCAGGGCCAGCCTGAGCTACATAGCAAGACTCAGTCTTGTGGGTATAGTGGTACCCATCTTTAATCCTAGCGCTTGGAAGGCAAAGGCAGTCTGATCTCTGTGGATGTGAGGCCACCGTGGTCTATGTAGGGATGTCCAGGAGAGGGAGGAAAAGGAAAGGATAAGGCCTGATTGACTGTCGTCTGACTCCGCCAGAGGGGTGAGCTCCGTGGTTCGCCGCTGCGTTCATCGAGCTACTGGTGATGAGTTCGCCGTGAAGATCATGGAGGTGACCGCTGAGCGGCTGAGTCCTGAGCAGCTGCAGGAGGTGCGGGAAGCCACACAGCGAGAGATGCACATACTTCGCCAGGTCGCTGGCCACCCCCATATCAGTGAGGCTGCATTCCCTGGTCCTGCTGGCTGACAGCCCCCCGTGTCTGCTAGCCCTGTTCCTAACCCACACCCTAGAATTGCCTCTAGGTCTCTCTGCTCTTCCTCCTCACTCTCCCTCCAAGAGTGGCCAGTCTTTGGGTCCCTGTGGCCTCCTCGGTACTTCTTCCTTCCCCCTAGAATAGTCTAGCGCTGCCTTTGGGTGGAAAAGCTCCTGTGATGTGTATCTGCTCCTTCCCATCTCTCTCTGCCTCTCTGCCTCTTTCCCCAGTCACTCTCATCGATTCCTACGAGTCTTCTAGCTTCATGTTCCTGGTGTTTGACCTGTGAGTATCACCCTGCCCGACTGAGAAGCCTGTTCCTCGCCTCCGTGCTCGGCCTGAGAAGTACAGCTCCGTCCGTGGGCAGGAGACCACTATGTTTACATCTCGCTCTGCCTCCCTGAAAGCCCAAGGCACAGGCCTTCGTCTTAGGTGCCATGATTGAGGCAAATATTTCAAGAGTAATACTGAACAATCAAAATGCCAAGAGTTCTGATGACCCAGGGGTCCCTGTCCCAGTCCCTCACCCATGAACTAATTCCTTATAAAAGTTCCTCACTCAGCGTCTTTCCTCATTTAACACACTGCACTGCTGGCTACCTCTGTCTGTGGGTTCTTCTTCTTTGGTTTATCTGAATCTTAGAGAGTGCAAACTAATGGCCAAAGTATTTCAAGAGTACTATCTAGCCAGGCATCATGCCTGTAATCCCAGGACTCCAGAGGCGGAGAATTGCAAGACGATTGTAAATTCAAGGCCAGCCTGTGCTATGTACCAAGACCCTATATCTGGTAGAAGAGGGAATAATAAACCAAAGATTAACAGAGACCTTCGGGGGGGAAAAAAAAGCATGATGCTATTAAATTGCCCTCTGCAAAAATCTAAGGGGAAATAGGAAATGTCTATTAACTGTCCTGCAGAGTAGCAGGACAAAGACAGTCTGCTTTGAGTATTGATCAGAATTGTAATTATAACCTCAGTTTTATTATTTGCTTATTTTTGTATGTATTTATTTTGCTTTTTGAGGGTTTTTGTTGTTGTTTTTGTTTTTTGTAGCCCTGGCTAGTCTAGTCTTTAACTCATAGATTCTCCTGCCTTTGCCTCCCAAGTGCTGGGATTAAAGGTATGTGTCACCACACTTGGCTGTAGCCTCAATTTAAAGGATGATAAAAAAATACAAACTCGCCGGGCAATGGTGGCGCACGCCTTTAATCCCAGCACTCGGGAGGCAGAGGCAGGCGTATCTCTGTGAGTTCGAGACCAGCCTGGTCTACAGAGCTAGTTCCAGGACAGGCTCCAAAGCCACAGAGAAACCCTGTCTCGAAAAAACAAAAAACAAAACAAAACAAAAAAAAAAAAACAAACAAACTCCAAAATCGTCTCATTCTACCTTTTGGTAACTGTTAGCTGAACTTTTGGCCCATTTTCTAGATGGCCTTAAGAGGTCTCTTGCCACTATAGTTGCTCTCAGATAAGGAGGAACTCCTGGAAATTATTGTCACAAGAAGTCACTGTTCTTTCTAAAAGTGTCCCTTCGTGGCTCATTAAGAATATTTCAGCCACCAGCCCACTGTGTCAGAAACTGCCCTGGAATCCAGCTCACTCCTGCAGTAGCTAGCGCTCCTCACTAGCCCTGTCCTCTTCTCGGTCGAGTGCATCTGCCTCTTCTCCCTCCCCCGTCCCCTAGGATGCGGAAAGGAGAGCTGTTTGACTATCTCACGGAGAAGGTGGCCCTCTCAGAAAAGGAAACCAGGTACTGGTAGAGCCTAATGCCCCTGAGGTGGACAGGGGAGTGGTACAGGGAGAGCCAGGAGTCTGTTCCTCGCCAGGTCCATCATGAGGTCTCTGCTGGAGGCGGTGAGTTTTCTCCATACCAACAACATTGTCCACCGAGACCTGAAGCCCGAGAATATTCTCCTAGATGACAACATGCAGATCCGCCTTTCCGACTTCGGGTTCTCCTGCCATTTGGAACCTGGCGAAAAGCTTCGAGGTGAGGGGACCAGGTGCCTTAGACTTGGGGGGGGTGGGGAGGAGACCCATGCTTGAGGTTGGCTGGCCAGCTTGGGAACGGAGTCCCAGATGACAAGGCTTTGAACAACTCAGTGGACTTCTTTACCTTGGAGAATGGAGACTGATAAGCAGAGGACTAGTATGCCAAGGGAGCTAGAAGAAAGGAACACTGTTCAATCTGAGGGATCCACAGAGGAGGGGGCTCCAGAGATGGCCTTTGTCCTAGGAGGAAAGAGAGGAGGGCTAGAAGGGCCCAGCAATTTGTTTGAAACATGGATAAAACAAGACCTCTGTGTGGTGTTTCAGTGCTGCGAGGAGCCTGGTGTATCCAGCTAGCCTTGTGTGACATCTCCCCTGGGGCCCCTGATGCTATGCATTCACTGTGATAAGAATGTGTCTGGGACCGGGGAGATGGTCCAGTGGATGGAGCATTTGCCATTCGAGTCTGAGGACCAGAGTTTGGATGCCAGCAACCATGGGAATACCAGCATGGAAGAGGCAGGGAGACGGGATCCTTGGGGTAAACTGGCTAATTAGGCGATCTCAGCCAGTGATGCTTTGGGCTCAGCTGAGAGTCTTGCCCAAATACATAAAGTAGAAAACAGTTGCAGAAGACAGCCAATGTTAGCATTGGGCCTACACCTCTCTCTCCTTCTCTCTCTCTCTCTCTCTCTCTCTCTCTCTCTCTCTCTCTCTCTCTTTCTCAACGGCCAATGTTAGCATTGGGCCTACACATCTCTCACTCTCACACACACACAGTATTTCTAGTACAGATGGAAAACTTTAAGCAAATTCAAATCCAAGAATTCTAAGAGCTTTCATAAGCTATCTTGTCCTTTATGGTTTTATGCTGCACATACTAATAGCTATCAAGTAATGGGCATTAGGGGCTGGAAAGATGGCTCAGAGGTTAAGAGCACTGGCTGCTCTTCCAGAGGTCCTGAATTCAATTCCCAGCAACCACATGGTGGCTCACAACCATCTGTAATGACCTCTGGTGCCCTCTTCTGGCATGTAGCCATGCATGCAGAACATTGTATATGTAGTAAATAAATAAATCTTTAAACAAAAAAAAAAAAAATGGGCATTTACCATGGGCAGGTGCCACACAAACCTCTGCTGTGGTTTATTTCCTTAAGTCTTCTCCACAGTGACCAGAGGTAAGTAGTGTAGGAGTCCTTAGACCCAGGCGTGAAGACATGGGCTGCCTTGCCCACGCTGCTCCCGATTTTGCACCTGGGCAGCTCTACTTTACCTTGAGGTGCTGTGCTCCGTTGCATCTTTGGAACCCTTTGCCCTGCCTGCTTCACCCCCTTTCTTGGGCTGAGCGATGCAGATCTCACTTTCAGCCTCCACTCAGGGAGGTTCCCCCGCTTTTTGTATTTTCCTGATCACACGACTTACACTGTTACTTCTTCCTTGCTTCCTGGAAGATAGTGAGCTTGGGAAAGGTACATCCACCTCGTGACCGTCTAATAGAGCTCTCTTAGTAGATGCTAGATAGTCAAATACTTGCATTCCCAGTCCTTTTCTATTTAGGCTTATTAGGTTTTCTTGAAAGTACAACATGGAATAGTTTGGAATTTCTGAAATCAAAGAATTGGTACCCTTGAGTGATAAAAAAAAAAACCACTAAAAATACAGATTTGTGTCAGGTGATGGAGGAACCGAGCCTTGGTTCTCACGTCATGATAGAAAATCAAGGAAGGGTTTTTGTGGGGTCTTTGTTTTGAGACAAGGACTCTCTGTGTAGCCCTGTCTGTCCTGGAACTAGCTCTGAAGACCAGCATAGCACATGTGGACCATACCCAACTGAAGGATAGACTTTAAACAGGGACCATCCCGGTATATGCTTTAAGAAATTCCGGCTTGTGCTGAACATGGAGGTACACTCCTTCAGCGCGAGCACTCAGGGAGGAAAGGCAGGCAGATCTGAGTCTGACTTAGTTCCCAGCCAGTCAAGGCTGCGTAGTGAGATCCTGTCTGAAGGAAAGAAAAATTCCAGGCCGGGGATGGAGCTTAGTGGTAGAATACTTGATTAGTATGTGTGAAAACCCAGGCACTAGAAGAAAAAAATCTTTTCAAATTGAAGAGACCCAAAAAGAACCCCAAATTTCTATTTGTTCTCCTTTGTCTGAATGGTGGTACTGCTCACCAGAATGCACCCTGGGAAAGGGAGAATAGGTTTGGCCGAAAGTAATGCAGCAAAACTTTTAATTTTACTTTTCACGTGTATTATGTATCTAATAACGTGGCACAAGTTGTCCTGATGAATGAGTCACTTGGCTTCAGGAGGTAAATGATGTGGCTGAGTAAGACCTCAGTCATTCCCAAGGTGGGCATTCCTAGGAAGGCCACTGTGAGCTTTGGTGGGGATGTGAGCTGGTTAGATAGGGTCATGGTCTTGCTCTGCAGCTCCACAGGAAACACAGGAGCAGATAGGGAGCACTTGTGCTCTGGCAGAACTGAGAAGGCTCTGGTATGCAGGGCTCCAGAGGGGTCTAGCACCATTCCCTCTCTCCCTAGAGCTGTGTGGGACTCCCGGGTATGCAGGGCTCCAGAAGGACCTAGCAGCATTCTCTCCCTCTCTCCCTAGAGCTGTGTGGGACTCCTGGGTATCTAGCACCAGAGATCCTTAAATGCTCCATGGATGAAACCCACCCAGGCTACGGCAAAGAAGTCGACCTGTGAGTTCTGTCCTCCCCTCCCCCTTCTGTGTGTCATTCTTGCTTGTTACCTAGGCCAGTCTAACCATGGTCTCATTCTCAGCTGGGCCTGTGGGGTGATCTTGTTCACACTTCTGGCTGGCTCGCCACCATTCTGGCACCGGCGCCAAATCCTGATGCTGCGTATGATCATGGAAGGGCAATACCAGTTTAGTTCGCCCGAGTGGGATGACCGCTCCAACACTGTCAAGGACCTGGTGAGTAGCGGCCATGAAAGAGAGCCCCTAGGGAAGACCCAAGAGCTGACTCTCATGCTGTAAGGTTTCTCTAGATCTCAAAGCTGCTACAGGTGAATCCTGAGGAGCGTCTGACAGCTGAGCAAGCCCTGCAGCACCCTTTCTTTGAGCGCTGCGAAGGCAGCCAACACTGGAACCTCACACCTCGCCAGAAGTTCCGGGTAAGGAGTGGCGGGGTCTGCACCTGGGCCTCACCCTTCACCCTGTGCCGGATGCTCTATTGGGGTGAATACTGTCCCTCTTCCCAGGTGGCAGTGTGGACAATCCTGGCTGCTGGACGAGTGGCACTGAGCACACACCGCTTACGGCCACTGACCAAGAATGCACTGTTGAGAGACCCCTATGCACTGAGGTCAGTGCGGCGCCTCATTGACAACTGTGCCTTCCGGCTCTACGGGCACTGGGTGAAGAAGGGGGAGCAGCAGAACCGGGCAGCCCTCTTCCAGCACCAGCCTCCTAGGCCGTTCCCCGCCTTGGCCACTGAAGAAGAAGGGGACTCCAACACTATCACAGAGGACGAGGCTGCACTGGTGCTGGGCTAGAACCTCATCCCTGGCAAGCCAGAAAACAGGACTCTCCAGGAGGAGATTTTTTTTTTTTTTTTTATCATTCCAGACTGTTGGGACTCTGACTTTAGCCCTGCCTTGCCAAGCCGACCACTGCTATCACTGGACTGCTACCACTACTACTCATCCTGGACTTGGAGATCGGGGCTGACTGAGATGGAAGGGAACCTCTTCCAGTGTTGTGCCAGGCCTGGTCATCGCTGTCTGTGCTGCATCTGAAATAAAACTGCTACAAGCCTGGGAGAGCCGGTGCCCGTGTCCGCTGTCTGGTTGCATGGGGAGCACAGAAGGTGCTCATGAAGGTGGGGGATGGGATGCTCTGGCCCAGGTCTTTATTGGAGAAGATGCTGGGGATCACTTGGTCTTGGTCTTGCCTTTGCTGGGAGGTGGCTGGTAGGGCCGCTCCAGGGCAGCCAGTTTGCTGCTCAGCCTTTCCTCGCTCTCCTTGAGCCGCTCCTCCACCAGCTGTTGCAGCAGCCTCAGCTCCTTGCTCAGCTGCGTCTTAATGTAGGTTTGAAGGATGCACACCTCGCCTACTGGGAGAGAGGAAGGACAGGAGGGTGGGGATCTGGGATGAGCTGTGCAGAGTGGTGCCGTCGCTCTGAGACAGACGGCTGGGCAGAGTGACCAAACTACACTTTCTGGATTCAGATCCTGACTACCTTCGTCTGACATCAGACAGCCCATCCATCAGCTTCTTCGTGAAAAACGGGTGGTAACAATTCCGCCACTCTAGGATTGAGTTAACAGGCACAGTGGCGTGTTGAAAACGGGCCTTCTGGGACCTAGTATTACCAGATCTGTACTTGCCTTTGTCAACCACTCCCCCATCGCTCTTTCAGGGGCCACTTTTTCTATGCATAGCAACACTGTTGTCCGGACTTTTGCGTAAGGAATTATTTAGAGAGGGGACATGGGGCTGGAGAAATGGCTCAGAATCTGGCTTTAGTTCTCAAGCACCCACATGGTGCTCACAACCAGGGCACTCAGACCTCTTCTGACTTCTGTGGGTACTGCACTCATGTGGTGCACAGATAAACATGTAAGCAAAACTCCCAAACAAAATAAATAAATTTCAAGAAATTTTAGGGGACACTAGAACTAAAACTAAGTTCTGAGCTGCATATGGTGGACCTCTACAACCCCATCACTCAGGCTGGACAGAGGGATCATTAGTTCAAAGCCAGCCTGGGCTACACAGCAAGACCTTGTTTCAAAAATAAATAAATAAATAAAACAAGCATTGGTGGATGGTTCAATGGGTAAAAGAGCTTGCTGTGCAAGCCTGCCAACCTGGGTTCGAGCCTCAGAACCCACATGAAGGTGGAAGAACTGACTCCCAAATTCTCTGGGTTCCACACACACTCTCATTCTGTCTCCAATAAAACAAGGGACTGGAGAGATGGCTCAGCAGTTGAGAGGCAGAAGGATCTCTAGGATTTTGAGGCCAGCATGGTCTACATAAGTTCCAGAACAGGCAGGACTAATAGACCCTGTCTCAAAAAAGGGGTTGGGCGTGGGCTGAGGATACGGTTAGTGGTGAAAGCGTATGCAAATGTTGCTCATTTTGTTCCCCAGTATTACAAAACAACAAATCAGCAGGGGGAACGGGGACTTGAAGACTCAAATAGACCCAAACCCTTCATTCAATCTTGATGGAGTCCCAGGGCTCCCAGGGCACCTCAACTCCTGACAGTGCTCACTTGGCTGTTGCTCTGGCTGGATCTCAGTCTCTGGTTCTTGCTCCTGTGGAGTAGCTGCTTGTTCCACTGCCTCCTCGCCCTCTTTCTCTGCAAGCCAGAAGCAGGAAGAGGCCTTAGTCCCAGCCCTGGCCTAGTCCCAGCCTGGCTCATCTGTGCCCATCTTACCCTCTGGCTTAGGCAGCTGTAGCCCCATGTAAGTCAAAGATAGGTCCAGCCGAACCTGGGGAGACACAGGAAGGAGGGGCTGAAAAGACAGCACCTGCCGTAGGAGGAAAGTGGAGACAGTGGCCTCGCTGCCCATACACAGTACCTGGGGTGTGAAGACGTATTTGTAGAGCTTGAAGTGGCGGAAGTAGGTGTTGACCACATAGTCTGCCAGTGCCAGCAGCTGCTCCTCCTTAAAGAGGTCGATGCTGAACGGGGGCCGCTGTGATGGCAATTAGGAGTTAGCACCCTGGCAGCCTCCAGAAGCAGAGCTCTCTAGAATCAGGACAGACCTCAGGGGCCTTCAGAGGAAGAGGAGGAGGGCAGTGGGAGAGAACAGGAATTTGGGCTAGATCTTACCCTGACTCCATGGCAAAAGAGAACGCTGGTAAAGTAGCGGTAACATTCCTCCACATTGCCCAAAGGGGTGGCTGGAAGGAAACGAGGTGCGGCAGTCAGGCCCTTCCTACCCACCACCATCCCTCTACTTGTAGAGTGCGGGATTCAGAAGTAAGGCCTGGCTTGTTCTCACTGTATACTTCCCTAGGCACTGAACAAGACAGACAAGGTCCTTCCCTCCCTCCCGAGGTTTAGTTTTGTTTCTGGGACAGCATTTCATTCATTTAGACTGGACTGAAATGCACTGTGTAACTCATGCCAGCCTCAAACTAATGACATTGCTCCTGCCTCAGCCTCTGAGCACAGGGGTTTCAGGCTTGGGTCCATCATACCACCAGCAGGAAGGCTATTCTGTTCTTGAGACAGGGTCTCCTGTTGCCCAGGACAGCCTTGAACTCACTTCGAAACTGAGGATGACCTTGAACTTCTGATTCTCCTGCCTCTACTTCCCAAGTGCTGGGATGAGAGGCGTGTAATCCTGACTCCGACAGTGCTGGAATTGGACCCAGGGTTTTGTGTATACGAGATAAGGGTTCTCCTAACTGGGCTACATCCCCAGGCCCCTATTTATCTCTTTCTTAGAACAGACCACATGTTTCATCTGCTGATAAGGAAACAGATCTCAAAGGTGATGAAAATGTGGCGCCATGATACTAGCTATGCTGAGACAAAAATCCCAGATTGCGGTCTCCCTGCTCCTGCTTCCCACAGTCACTTGTGCTAGCCCAGCCTCCTCTCCTGGGGCTCAGAGCTTCTGGTGGCTGCCTCCCTCTCACCAACACAGGCCTTGTGAAGATCTTGGAGCAAGGCACAAGCTGCTGATGTCTGCTCTAGTGAAAAGTCCTGCTGGCGGCAGAAGATGAGTACATAGGAAAAGAGGTCCAAGATGATAGCATCCCGTAGGCTCTGTTCAGGATAGCCAAGCTCCAGAAGCTCAGCTAGCACCCTTGGGGTGGAGAGGAAGGAATGAGTAAGGCTGTCAGTGCTCCCCACTTTCCCCTTAGGGTTTATTTCTGTTACATGGGGATGGGTATTTTGTCTGCATGTGTGTTGTGTACCACATGTTTGTTTGGTGCCAGGGAGGCCAGCAGAGGATGCTCGATCCTTGGGAACTGGAATTACAGACCATGTGGGTACTGGGAACCAAACCTGGGTCCTTTATAAGAACAGCCAGTGCTCTCAACCACTGAGCTGCCTCTGCAGCCCTAAACACAGTCTCCTCTCTGTCTCCGTCACCTGACACTCACTCTGTGTTTTCCCTCCCAAGGGTCCTGTCTCTCCCAACACAAACTCATACTCTCTCATCTCTTCCACAGTGGCTGCCTTCTCCAGTCTGTGCATAGAATGGAGGTCCAGGTATTTCCTGTCAGGAAAAGATGAGACAAATCATTGATGGCTCGTGTAACTTCCTGATGGGGCATCAGACTGGGAATCAGGGCTCGAGGCTTAACTAATGTACTAAGCACCCTTTGGCAAGGCATTTTTGTGGGCCTCACTTCCACTGTAAATGAGGACTATCGTGGTCTAGGATCTAGACTCTAGATGAACCCTCAGGAGACCTTTTATTTATAAATCTAATGATCAGAAAACTTGAGTTTGCTGGACAGTGGGGGTGCATGCCTTTAAATTCCAGCACTCAGAAGGCAGAGACAGGTGGATCTCTGAGTTTGAGATCAGCCAGGTCTATAGAGCAAGTTCCAGGACAAGCTCCAAAGTTACAGAGTAGCTCTGTCTTGAAAAAAAAAAAAAAAAGAAGAAAGAAAGAAAATAAAAGAAAGAAAATGTGAGTTATTGTCTTGTTGTGTGTGACCATGGTGAAGTGGCCCAGGATCTTGGCATCAATCTGCACAGCGCTCTATCATGTGTGCATGCTCCATCCTGTCTGTCTTCTCACACCGCCACTTTGGACTGAGGAGCCCAGAACACCGGTGACTTGGTCACCTTAAGCATCACTCAGCTCAGTCTCTTCATCTGTAAAATTGGGGTTCCCTGGCTGCTGGACAAGACTGTTGGGGAGACCTTAAAGGAATACAAATGAGAACTTATTTCCCCAGGGCTCTCCACACTCACCACATACAGATCCGGGGCTGGGGTAGTGGCGGCTGTGAAGAGAAAACAGATAACGGGAAGAAGAGCTTTACAGGACGTGGCTCCTCATCCCTGGTCCGTCGTGAATGCCTAGCAGGTCTGAGGACGCTATAAGTTTATTGTATAGTAAAGGGGGCGAGACTGGGTTTTGGAGGGCTCTAAATACTATTTAGTAGCCTATTTAACAAGGCAACTCCAGAAATGTCTTGAACGGTAGTAAATGTAATGACTGGCGGCGCCTTACCGGGAACTCTTTTATAAATATTCACTAGTGGACAACTCTGTCCGGCCCTCACCGGGAACAAGTTGGCTCCAGGATCTTCTGCCACTTCCTCAGATGTGGTGGCCTCTGCGGCAGACTCAGTCATCACGTCTGTTTTCAGTCCTCATGGCCAGTTCACCCCTCCGAGCTGGGACACCTCTCCAGTTCCTGCTGCATTTGGGGGAGCTGTTCAGATTCCGGCTGCACCTTAACTCCGAGGATCTGGCTGGACTGGGGGCTGATCATCTCTTTGTCCTTCTGAGCCACTTGTCAAGCGCTCTCCCGTCCGGGCTCTGGGACAGCCAGCTCTACCACTGCAATGCCCGGACCTGTCCCTTCTAGTAGTTCTCCACCGGCGATGAAGACCGAGGTAGCCAATCCGCAGTGGGCGTCTTCCCAAGCTAGTCTCCCGGGTGACCGTTGTTAAGGAAAGTAGAAAGTACAAGCACAAGCCAATCATTGGGAGATAGAGCGCATGCGTAACAAGTTGCACGTGCCTCTTCAAAGTTGCTTATGTGGGATGGCTGTTTTTAAATATTGAATTAAAAAGAAATTTGTGTGTGTGTGTGTGTGTGTGTGCACGCGTGCGCATGTTCGCGTGCGTGTGTTCCTGTGCGGGTGCGCGTGCGCAGGACGTTCGCGGATGTCCACGGAGGCCAGAAGAGGGCGACGGATCACCTGGATCTGGAGTTACAGACTTTCGTGAACCGGGGCTCCTGGATGGCAGTAAAGGCTCCAATTGCAGGTCCACCTCTCCATCTCCTGGGCTGCAAAGTGCAACTGCGGTGTCAGTAACTATGGGAACAGTCTACTGGCCAATCATTGAGAGATATACAATCGATCGCGAAAAAAATCTAAAAGACTTAAGAGGCGGAACCAAGAGCCTCCAATAGAAACAGGAAATAAGTTTCGCCACATCCGGAGCTGCTCTGACGCCTGCGCTGTGCGTCTGGCGGCCGGTGACGTCCGGTGAAGTCCAAGATGGTGGCGCTCGGCTGACCCTACCGTGGGTGCGGACACTGGGCCAGCGGGGGCGGGGTCCGGCAGGTGTGTCCAGCGGGACGCTCGGGGCTCCGGGGCTCCGGGCGCCTCCATAGTTCTGCGCTCTGCTTTCTGCAGGTGACGGAAGTGCTGCCTCCGCCCGCCTGTCGGCCCCGGAGAGCCCCGAGCTGCCCCGCCGCCACCGCCACCGGGCCGCTATGTCTTGCCTCAGCCAACAAGCGCGCCGCCGGCGACGGGGGCTCAGGACCCCAGAGAAGAAGCTGAACCGCGAGGAGAAGACCACGAACCACTCTGATCGAGCCCATTCGTCTTGGGGGCATCTCTTCCACGGTTGGTGGGCTTTTGCTAAGGTCACGTTTGGCGTCAGTCCAAAGCGTTCAGAATCTTGTGTGTGCACGTGTGTGTATTATACACAAAACGGGGGGGGGAGGTGGGCGTGCCATGGCGCGCGTGTGAGCAGAGGACAGCTTTGTAGAGTCGTTCTCTCCTTCCACTTACGCTTAAATATGTGTTCCCATCAGTCCTGCGATTTGTCAGAAACTTCAGTTAGAAAAAGATAGTGGTAGAAACAGAATGAGAAGCACTCATGACCAAAATATTTTTCTGTATGTGCCCGAGTCTATAAATTCACTGGTAGCTAGCCTTCGTATATACCTCCCTTTCAATCTACTTATCTTCCCTTGTCTCTGTGATGGTTCAAGACCCTGTCTGACACTCCTCTTCCTCCGCGGTAGGAGGAGATGGATTCCAAGGTACTGCAGTTCAAGAACAAGAAGCTGGCAGAGCGACTGGAGCAGGCGGCAAGCCTGTGAGGACGAGCTCCGGGAGAGGATTGAGAAACTGGAAAAGAGGCAGGCCACTGATGACGCCACCGCTCCGCATCGTCAACCGCTACTGGGCCCAGGTGGGTACCCCCGAAAAGCGCCCTGTAGGGAAAGGCACCGAAGCGTTCATAACCTCTTCGTATGCTTTCTTCTTCTTCAGCTGGATGAAACTGTAGAAGAGCTCTTCTCCGATGCCATAGCGCCAGAGGGAGCTGTCTTCAGGATCAGAGGCGCCTGGGTTGCCAGGAGGGGGCTAACCCGCGATGTGATCCCTCGAACAGACCCAGGGACATCAGATCTGAGGGGTAGGATCAGAGCCCTGGGGACCTTAATTTCTGAGAAAAGTCTCGAGGAGAGGTGGCTTTGACGTTGGTCCCTGAAATGCCTAACCCACAACTGTTTAAAAGTTGAATTCATACCAGATGTGATGGTACACACCTTTTTTTTGTTTGTTGTGTTTGTTTTTCGAGACAGGGTTCTATGTGTAAGAGCCCTAGCTGTCCTGGAGCTAGTTCTTATAGACCAGGTTAGCCTTGAACTCACAGAGATCCCCGTGCTTCTGCCTTCTGAGTGCTGGGATTAAAGGCAAACCGCCTAGCCAAGTGGTGCACACCTTCAATCCCAGCACTCCGGAAGCGGAAGCTGGTGGCTCTCTTCTAGAGGTCCAGGCCAGTCGTGGCCATATAGCTACATAGTGAGACTCTGTCTCAAAAACATTATGGTGAATAAGAACAAAATTTTGGAATCTACCTGAATTTTCATAATCCAAGCACTCTAGACATAGAGTCAGGGACTCTCTATTGTTTGTTTTTCTAATTTATTATTTAGTTATGGTCTTTTGAGGCAGAGTCCTGTGGTCACCCCTGGCTGTCCTGTCACTCCATCTGTAGACCAGGCTGGCCTCAAACTCAGATCCTCCTGCCTCTGCCTTCTGAGTGCTAGAATTAAAGGAGTGGGCGCCACCAACTCTGTTTAAAAAAAAAAAAAAACTGAACTGGGCACTTGTCCTTGGCAATCTTAAACACATCACAGGTATATAAAATTAAAATAGAAAATAAAAATAAGTACCTCTGCAGTAATTATGGGTTTAGAGCGATCAGAAGTAAGCAGAAAGAAGTATATTCTTGCCATAAAGGGAACTACATAAACTATAGTAAGTAAAACATATTAGCTGGAGAGATGGCCCAGCGGTTAAGAGTACTGCGTGCTCTTCCAAAGGTCCTGAGTTCAGTTCCCAGCCAACCATCTGTAATGAATTCTGGTGCCCTCTTGAGGAAGAGACCTGGTCATCAGCTTAGACCATGAAGCCCAGTATGGACAAGTTCAACAGAAACAGCCGTACAGGCTGCCCATGCGTGCCTTCAGCATTGCCAGTGCATAAATTTCATTCTCCCTCCCCCCCCAGATAAAAGTATTGGGACTGCTGAAAAGGAATAAATGTTGTGGAAGGCTGGGTTCTACTTTAGGTTGGGAAGGGAAAGGGGGGTTTCTCTGAGGATGTTATACTGGTGATCTTTAGGAAATTAGCTATTGTTAGGCTTGGTGCATACCTTTAATCCCAGCGGTGGGGCTCAGAGGCAGCTGGATCTCTGTGTGTTTGAGTGAGGCCAGAGCTATATAATAAGATTTTGTTCTGTCTCAAAAATTAAAAAGAAAGAAAGAAAAATTAATTATTTAAAATTTTAGGTATCTCAGCGGGGCGGTGGTGGCGCACACCTTTAAATCCCAGCACTCAGAAGGCAGAGACAGGCAGATCTCTGAGTTCGAGGCCAGCCTGGTCTACAAGAGCTAGTTCCAGGACAGGCTCCAAAGCTACAGAGAAACCCTGTCTTGACAATAAATAAATAAATAAAAAGAAAATAAATAAATTTTCGGTATCTCCCTGTCACGGTGGGACGGGAGTACACTGCAGGTTGTACTATCTAGTTTAGCCCTGGGAGTAAAGAGCTCATCTGGGACTTGGTGCAGTTTGCTGGGTCACTGCTGCCTTTATTCCTATGGGGGGTTGTCTGTCCCTTCCAGAACCCCTGCCAATGCAGTTTCGAACCCCTCTCAGTGAGCCAGCCTTGGCTTTTGTGGTGGCGCTGGGTGCCAGCAGCAGTGAAGAGGTGGAGCTGCAAGCTGCAGGGACGCATGGAGTTCTCCAAGGCTGCCGTGTCTCGGGTGGTAGAGGCCTCAGACCACCTACAAGCGTCAGGTGGAAGAACTCTGCCAGCGAGTATACAGCCGGGGTGAGTTCTTCAGACGTGGTCCTAGAGAAGGCCATCCCCACCTGCATCTCGAGGAGGCCCCTCCCTAACCTCAGTGATTCCTGGAGGTCAGAGTCTCCAGTGAATAGTCAGCCTTGTTCTTGTTGGAACAACTTAGTTCCAGATGAGGACGCGAGCTTTGATTCCTGAAGTGGGGCTGCAGAGAGATGACTGCAGGAAGCGCTGGTTCTGGGGGGGGGGGGGTCACACCCCTTCAGGGAAAGGGCTCTGCAGCGCTGTACAAACCTCAGAGGGAGCTATTGCTCCACTAGACTGAGAGGCGAGCACGTGCCCAGGCTTTTGTGACAACAGGCTTCTTTCTCCCATCCTTAGTTCTCCCTACTAGCACCAGCTGTATGGCTGAACGGTTCCTTCTCTGAGCTAGCTTGTCTCCTAGGTTTGTCTCAGCAAGTGGTGAGACCGCTGGTGATCACGCCTGCACATAAACTCCAGGATTAGTATAACACTTGCTTGGTTATCCAGGGCTTGACTCTCATCTGGGCTCTGCATTCCTAGGGGACAGTGAGGCCCCTGGGGAGGTGGCACGGGTGCGCACCCGGGAGCTGGGCAGAGAGAACCGTCGACTACAGGACTTGGCCACCCAGCTGCAAGAGAAGCACCATCGCATCTCACTGGAGGTGGGGATCAGGGGCTTTTGGATGCAGTTAGAATTTGGGCAGGGTTTGGGTTTGCCATCTAAGGATCTCAGGAAACCAAGCCCCTTTCCATTGCCCCCAGTACTCTGAGCTCCAAGATAAAGTGACATCAACAGAGACCAAGGTCCTGGAGATGGAGACAACGGTGGAGGACCTGCAGTGGGACATTGAGAAGCTGCGCAAGCGGGAGCAGAAGCTCAACAAGCACTTGGCAGAGGCCTTGGAGCAGGTGCGGGAGCGGGTGGAGCCAAGTCGAGTGCCTGGGGCCCTAGCTTCTGCCCCTCACATTCATTGTGCCTGTTTTCTCTGCAGCTCAACTCTGGCTACTACGTGTCTGGGAGCTCCTCGGGTTTTCAGGGAGGCCAGATCACACTTAGCATGCAGAAGGTGAGCATCTGCATTCTTCCCAGTTCTTAGCCCCTCAGTCCAGCCTTTGACATTCCCTAAGGGCGAACATCTGTAGCTAAGTCTGTTTCCTGAATTTGCTGCATCGTTTTCTTTCATTTATATACTTCTTTATTAAATAATTCCAGAATTTAAATGCTAGGAACTAGGCAAACTGAAGAGGACAAATGAAAACCAGAGCTTTAGTTGCCTTTCTCTTGAGAGGCCGATGTGGATATTTGGGTATGCTCTGTCCTCTTGAGCACATCCCGCCTCGATGCTGGGTTTGCAATCCTTTTAGGTTTCTTGTCTTTGCTTTTGAGGCAGAGTCTCATGATGAAGGCCAAACTGGCCTCAAACTTGATGTGTAGTGAGCTGAGGGTGACTGACTCTTCTACTTTTGTCTCCCAAGAGTTGAGATTATAGGCTTTGGACCACTGTACCCAGCTTCAAATCA
The DNA here is from genome assembly GCF_903992535.2 of Arvicola amphibius. Lineage (NCBI taxonomy): Eukaryota > Metazoa > Chordata > Mammalia > Rodentia > Cricetidae > Arvicola > Arvicola amphibius. Next base: position 129,757,497 of record NC_052047.1, read on the forward strand.
ATTTAACAAACTCAACTCTGTTTCGTATTGGAGAATAATAAAGCTCCTATGGGAGTTAGGGACTATTCGGGACAGCCTCCGAGTAATAAATAGTACCTAAGTAGGTAATTAGAAGCATAAAAAAAGTACAAGAAAGATGTTCCCAGGCAGAACTGATTCCCTCCCGTTCCCTAGTGTCTTAGGAAAACCCTTGGCCTGGGGGTTTCTGCCAGTGCTGTGCACAGGGGAGCTTGGGAGGAGTGCACTTTTGGGGACTTTTGGGGAACACTGCCCATCCTGGTCTTGCCTACCACAGCCCCTTCCACTCCTTAGTTTGAGATGTTGAACGCAGAGCTGGAAGAAAATCAGGAATTGGCCAATAGCCGCATGGCAGAACTAGAGAAGCTTCAGGCTGAGCTTCAGGGGGCTGTTCGGACCAATGAGCGTCTCAAGGTAGGCTGGGGTCGCTGGGATCGGGACTGAAAGGGCGTGGACTGAGCTTTGGATGGTGGGGCTAATATGACCCTGTTGGGCAACTTCTCCTCAGGTGGCCCTGCGGAGTCTTCCCGAGGAGGTAGTTCGAGAGACAGGGGAGTACCGCATGCTGCAGGCCCAGTTTTCACTCCTCTACAATGAGTCTTTGCAAGTGAAGACGCAGCTAGATGAGGCCCGGGGGCTGCTGCTGGCCTCCAAGAACTCTCACTTGAGACACATCGAGCATATGGAGGTATGGTCTTGGGATGAGCAGCCTGGGGGTGAGAACTGACTTTTAGAGCCGAGGCAGTCCTGAGCTCCATGTCTACTTTGCACCTGCTAGGAGTCCTTCAGACATAGATTCTTCCCTGGCCAGAGGTGAGACTGGGGAATGGATATCTCTGTTTTTGTTCCAATTTTAATCATTAGCTCTATTATTTTACAACGTATTTTTAAAAGTACCATTCTATCCACCATCAGTGTTCTGTAAGACCAAGGTGAGACAAGGCTGAAATCACAGGAACACTGAGATGAACCGGGATTTGAGCCCCTGCTGCTGAAGCATTACTGTTTCTCTTCCTTTCTTTTTTCTTTTTTTGGTTTTTGATACAGGGTTTCTCTTGTGTAGCCCTGGCTGTCCTGGAACTCACTCTATAGACCAGGCTGATCCTGAACTCACAGAGATTCCCCCCTGCCTCTGCCTCCGAGTGCTGGGATTAAAGGCGTGCGCCGCCACTACCTGGCTGAGTCACTGTTTCTTTAATAATCAGATATGAACTAACACAGACTAAAATACAAACCCATTAAGACCACACTGCTTTAGTGACTATAGAAAGGAGCTGGTTTGTTTTCTTTTTTCCACACATCCGGTTCTGGTAGCAAGTGGTATGCATTAGAGCAGTGCGCATCCTGGAAAATAGTTATCTGTGGGTACTGGACCCAACCTCACATATGGAAAGAGCTTGTTCTAAGCTCCAGCAGCACTCTCCCTCCAGAAGCATAGTGTTCATAAGGAGGACGCTCTCTGTAACGGCATTGTACAGTTACTTCCCTTCAGCCAAGTTTTCCATTTTCTTTGAGAGAAGCCATGGGAGATGCAGCACGGAGCTGCCGAGTCCAGGCTCCCCTGCACGCGCTCCAAGTGCGCAGCAGCTGCTCTGCCTGGCGATGCGGTTGAACACCGCGTAGTTCTGATTTCAGTCACGCTAACTTTGGAAGGAATGCAGTGTATTTCCACAAAGAATATTAGTGCCAAAAGTTTTAGGACTTGGGAAAAAGATTGCATACACATATTAAGTCTTATTTAAAAGGCAAAAACAGCCAGGTAATAGTGGTGCACGCCTTTAATCCCAGCACTTAGGAGGCAGAGGCAAGCAAATCTCTATGAATTCAAGGCCAGCCTGGTCTGCAAAGCAAGTTCCAGGACAGCCTGGGCTGTTATACAGAGAAACCATGTCTTGAAAATGCAAAAAACAACCAAAAAGAAAGCCAGACAAAAAAGCCAACCATGTTCTGTATGTATGTATATATGTATGTTTGAATCATTTAAAGTTCTTATATTTATGGATGTTTGCCTGCATGTTCATCTGTATACCACTTTTGTGCCTGGTGTCCGCTGAGGCCAGAAAGGGTGTCGATCCCCTGGAACTGGAGTTACAGATGGTTGTAAACCACCATGTGGGTCCTCTGTAAGAGCAGCCAGTGCTCCTAACAACTGAGCCATCTCTCCAGTGCCTCCTCCTTTTTCAGTTTTATTCTTGAGTATAAGGGTTTTGCTTGCATATGTGCATGTGCAGCACGGTTTGCCTAGTGCCTGCAGAGACCAGAAGAGGGTCTTGCATCCCTGGGACTAGCATTAATAGAGGGTTGTGTGTTGACATGTGAGGGCAGGTCCTCTGCATGAGTAGCAAGACCTCTTTAACCCCTGACTGAGCCATCTATCTACCAAGGTGTCAGTATGCAGTCTTTTTTTTTTTTTTGGTTTTTCGAGACAGGGTTTCTCTGTGGCTTTGGAGCCTGTCCTGGAACTAGCTCTTGTAGACCAGGCTAGTATGCAGTCTTGAGTGGCCTGGGACTCGCTATATAGACTAGACTAGGCCTCTAGTGCAAGAAATCCATAAGCCGTTGCTTCCCGAGTGCTGGGATTAGAGTCGTACACCATGATGCTTGGTGTATTTATCTGTTGAACATTCGTTCTCTGGAGACAGGAGGAGATTGGATAACCAGTGCGAGCTTGACTTCTTTTTTCTTTTTGGGACAGGGTTTCTCTCTGTAGCCCTGGCTGTCCTGGGACTCGCTCTGTAGACCAGGCTGGCCTCGAACTCAGAGATCTGCATGCCTCTGCCTCCCAAGTGCTGAGATTAAAAGCATGTATCATCACCATCTGGCAGCTTTATTTCTTTATAAGTAAACTTAGGTCTTCAGCAGTCTAAGGGTAAGACTTTCATAAGGTTGTGTGTCTTTACCGCCTCGACCAGAGTGATGAACTGGGGCTGCAGAAGAAACTGCGCACCGAAGTTATCCAGCTGGAAGATACCCTGGCCCAGGTACGCAAGGAGTATGAGATGCTGCGCATTGAGTTTGAACAGAACCTTGCGGCCAACGAGCAGGCTGGTACGTGCTGGGAGTGGGTAGAGGAAGCTGGAAGGGTGCTGGAGCCTTCGGCTGCTTATCCAGATCCAAAAACTCGAGCTTTTCTCAGCGCCCCGGCCCCCACAGAAAGCAGGCTGTGTGCCAGCTGTGTCATTCAGTGTCCTGAGTGGCAGGACTGAATGGCAGCTGGGGGGTAGGTGAGCAGGTGCCACCCAACTGAGCGGCTCTGACCTATTTGAGAGATTCCTCTCACAGATTTATAGAGTGCTCCCTGTGAGCCACACTTAATTCTGGGTTTTGGGGTTTTGCTGATAAACAAAACAAAGAATTTCTGCTGTTGTGCAATGATTCCAGTAGAGAGGTGATAGACAATGAAGGAAAAATAAAATCAGATTCTTATAAAAGTGAAGCAGGAACCCAGTGTGATGCACACACCTTTAATCCTAGTACTCAGGAGACAGAGGCAGGAGGATCTCTCTGAGTTCCAGGCCAGGCAGGATACAAAGGCAAAACACATAAAATAAAAATATTTTTTAAAGAAGTATTATTCTCTCTTTGGGCTGGAGAGATGGCTCAGTGGTTAAGAACACTGACTGCAGCCAGGCAGTACACACCTTTAATCCCAGCACTTGGGAGAAGAAGCAGGCAGATCTCTGTGAGGCCAGCCTGGTCTACAGAGCGAGTCCCAGGACTGCCAGGGATACAGAGAACCCTGTCTCCAGAAAATTCTTTAAAAGGGGGAACTAACTGCTCTTCCAGAGGACCCAGATTTGGTTCCAGTATCCCCAATTCTCAGCAATCCAAGACCCTTTTCTGGCCTCTGGGGGTACTACACTGCACATACATGGTGCATAGACATACATGTAAGTAAGATACCCATACACGTAGATTTTACAAATTTAAAAAGATTGTTTATGTGTATAAGTATTTTGTTTGCATGTCTGTGCACCTCATGCATGTATGCCTGGTGCTCACAGAGGCCAGAAGGCACCAGGTCACCTGGAACTGAAGTTATAGACAGTTATGAGCTGCTATGTGGTTGCTGAGAATTTAACCTGGATCCTCTGGAAGAGCAGCCAGTGCTCTTGACCGCGCTGAGCCATCTCCCTGGCCTCTCTGAGGCTTGATTTCCCTTCGGGGAGCTGGAGAGTTAGGGCAGTCCCACTCTGTGATGTTTTCAGGGCCTATCAACCGTGAGATGCGCCACCTGATCAGCAGTCTTCAGAACCACAATCACCAGCTAAAAGGGGATGCCCAGCGATACAAGCGGAAACTTCGAGAAGTACAGGCTGAGATTGGCAAAGTGAGGAGAGGGAGCTGACTGGGAAAAGCCTTCGTTAGACATTAGTGAGCACTGGCTCACTGAGAGAAAAATTCCGATTTCTCTGTCTTTGCAGCTCCGGGCGCAGGCCAGTGGCTCTTCCCATTGCATCCCCAACCTCAGCCACCCAGATGACTCTGGCCTCAGTGCCCTAGCCCCAGGGAAAGAAGATGCTGGGCCAGGTCCCGGAGGTACCCCTGACAGCAAAAAGGAGACAGCTTCAATACCTGGAACCATCTCTGCTGCTGCTTCAGTGAAGAAGGAGGAGCTGGTCTCCTCTGAAGATGATGCCCAGGCCCAAGCCACTGGAACCCAGGGCTTGCCCTCCCGGGGCCGAGAACCCGAGGCCAGACCCAAGCGAGAACTTCGGGAACGGGAAGGGCCTGGTCTGGGGCCCCCACCTGTAGCCTCAGCTCTCTCAAGGGCTGATCGAGAAAAGGCCAAGGTGGAGGAAGCCAAGAGGAAAGAGTCAGAACTGCTCAAGGGTCTCCGAGCAGAGCTCAAGTGAGGCCCTGTTGCTGTCTTCTCCCCTGTCACGTAGCTTTCAGCGCATCTTACTAAGCTCCCTCCTGTACCCTTCCCTAGGAAGGCCCAAGAAAGCCAGAAGGAGATGAAGCTGCTGTTGGACATGTACAAGTCAGCGCCCAAGGAGCAGCGGGATAAGGTGCAGCTCATGGCAGCCGAGCGGAAGGCCAAGGCTGAGGTACGGGTGGGTGGGGCACACAGAGTCTTGCCCAGGGACACAGCGCCTTGGGTCAACAAGCTTGCTTCGTTTCTTATTCTCTCATTCTGCAAAGCAACCTAGTAGTGATGTTGCTATGCGGACCAGTGTTTGAGGGCTTCCCTCCTGTGGGTGCAGGTGGATGAGCTTCGGGGTCGCATCCGAGAACTGGAGGAAAGAGATCGAAGAGAGAGCAAGAAGATTGCGGATGAGGATGCCCTGCGGCGAATCCGGCAGGCGGAGGAGCAGATTGAACACCTGCAGCGTAAACTGGGTGCCACCAAGCAGGTGACGTTCCCTGTGGCCTTCTTGCTTCTAAATGCTGGGATTCCCTTAGCCCTCCGTTAACTGCCTTTAGTATGTGACATTGTGATGGTCTGGGTACATACTATTTTCTTGGAAGTTAATCTGCTACTTGCTACCTTTCCTTTCCACTTGCAGGAGGAGGAGGCACTGCTGTCAGAGATGGATGTGACCGGGCAGGCTTTTGAAGACATGCAGGAGCAGAACGGGCGACTGTTGCAGCAGCTGCGGGAAAAGGATGACGCCAACTTTAAGCTCATGTCAGAGCGGATCAAGGCCAACCAGATTCACAAGCTGCTCCGCGAGGAGAAGGATGAGTTGGGCGAGCAGGTTCTTGGCCTCAAGTCTCAGGTGGATGCCCAGCTGCTGACGGTGCAGAAGCTTGAGGAGAAGGAGCGGGCCCTGCAGGGCAGCCTTGGTGGTGTAGAGAAGGAGCTGACGTTGCGCAGCCAGGCCCTGGAGCTTAATAAGAGGAAGGTAAGATGGGGCTTAGCAGCTTGTGCGATCGGTTCATGTGATTCCCCGGCTCTTCTTGGCAATCGTGGCTTAGGTGACCCAGGGTGAAGCTTGGCTCTGCTTTCTGAACAGCTCACAGCCCACAAGTATATGTTTACTGTGTATTGGGCCTCGTACTCAGTACTTGACATGATTGCACGCACGCACACTCACCACTCTCTCCCATGAGGGTGGGGTTGACTCTCATCAGGATGTCATTCTTCGTTACTTCTCTGCTGTGGTTTTGAAGCAGGGTCTCTCATTGAACTTGGTGCTTTCCACTGTAGCGAGGCAAGCTGGCTAGCATGTGGATCCCTGGGCTCTGCCCGTCTCCACTGAATTCAGGCATGCACTCGGTTTCTACATGGATCGTCTAGGATTCGAGTTCAGGTCTTCATGTCTCCATTGCCCGCATTTCACCCACTAAGCCAACTCCCCAGCTTCTTTTGGTCCTGTTTTAAACTCAACAGTAATCCTACCAGAGTGGTTTTTCTTTGTGGGAGGTTGTTTTTGTTTTTAATTTCTGTGTATGTCTGTGTGCATGTGTGTTCAGGAGACCAGAAGATAGTGTTGGATCTGCCAGAAAGAGTTGGTTATAGACAGGTATAAGCTGCCATGTGGGTGCTGGGAACCAAACTCGGGGCCTCTGCAAGAGCAGCAAGTTCTTTTATTCAGTAAGTCTCTTTAGCCCAACCAGAATTATTCGTTACCCCGTCTCATAACTGAGGGAGTTCAGGAGAAAACAACACTAGAATTGAGATCCACTTCAAGACCCCAACGGCGAGGCTAGGACCACTCGTATGGACATGCAGAATGGCTCTAACCCTGACGACCCAAGTTGGATCCCTGGGATCTGTGTGGTAGAAGGAGAGAACTCACTCTCAAAAATTGGCCTCTGAATTCCACAGGTGTGACATGCCATGTATACCCACACACATATACCCAATAAAGTCATTAAAAAACAATTGAGTTCAAGGCCAGCCTGGTCTACGAAAGTGAGTTCCAGGACAGCCAGGGCTGTTATACAGAGAAACCCAGTCTCAAAAACTAAGTAAATAATTAAATAAATAAAATTTAGAGGTCATCGGGTAACTGTCAAATAGAGGTGGTGGTTGCTACTATGTAGAGTTGTTTTCTGTTCTTTTTAAATGTGGTTCTGGGAATCAAACTCAGGTCCTCTTGCCTCGGAGCCCTTCCCCAGCTAAGGCATCTGTTCAGCCAGCCCTAGAGTGTTTTCTTGATAGTTTGCTTGTTTTTATTTTCTCACTGTGTGGACTATGAAAGAACTGAACTTTGTGTGTTTGTTTATTTGTCTTGAAACGGGCTTTCTATTTAACCCCTGCTGTCCTGGAACTCATGCAGAACAAGCCTCTGGCCTCAGACTCAGAGCTCTACTTCCTGAGTACTGAGTGCGGAGACATACACCACCACGACCAGTTTTTTTTTCTTTTTTGGTTTTTCGAGACAGGGTTTCCCTGTAGTTTCTAGAGCCTGTCCTGGAACTAGCTCTTGTAGACCAGGCTGGCCTCGAACTCACAGAGATCTGCCTGCCTCTGCCTCCCGAGTGCTGGGATTAAAGGCGTGCGCCACACGACCAGTTTTTTTAGATTTACTTATTTTTTTATTTTATGCATATCAATGTTTTGCCTGCTTGTATATCTTTGTACCACAAGCTTGCCTAGTGCCCTTAAGAAGCCAGAAGAGGGCATCACGTACCCTCGATCTGGAGTTAGAGATGGCTGTGAGCCACTGTGTAGGCGCTGGGAACTGAAACCAGGTCCCCTGCCAGAACTGCAAGTGTCCTTAACCTCTAAGCCCAGGTTGAACTCTTGATCCTCGCCCTCCTGCCTCAGGCTCCCAGATGCTGGGAGTGCAGGTTTTACATTACACATGAGAGCAGTGGGCTGATGCTGCAGTCAGTGAGTGGACTGTGGTCGTAGCACACACAGGCTCTGGGTTCAGTTTCTAGCACTGTATAAACTGAGCGTGATGCTCTATAAAATGTGGCCTATAAGCCCCACATTGGAAAGGTCAGCAGGAGGATCAAGAAGTTCAAGGTCATCCTCAGCTACAGAGCACATCTGAGGCCAGTGTGCCTTGTTTGAAAAGTGGGTGGAGGGAAAGGGATTGGGATAGAGGGTTAACTAGAGAGACAACTCAGAGTTAAGATGGCTGCTTTTTCAGAGGATCTGGGTTCAATTCTCAGTACCCATGTGGCAGCTCACAACTGTCTGTAACTCCAGTTCCAGGGGATCCACCACCCTTACACACAGGCAAAACACCAATGCACGTAAAATAGAAATAAATTATTTAAAAGAGAATAAAAAAAGACAAAGGATTAGCGTTGATTTCATAACTATTGGTATTCTAGTGAATTGATTCATGTAAACAAGGTTTTTTCTTTGATTTGTTATGTATACAGTGTTCTGTCTGCGTGTATGCCTATAGGAGCAGAGGGCACCGGATCTCACTACAGATGGTTGTGAGCCACCATGTTGTTGCTGGGAATTGAACTTAGGACCTCTGGAAGAATAAGCAGTGTGCTCTTAACCCCTGAGCCATCTCTCCAGCCTGTAAACAGGATTTTTATGTCCCGATTACATGCTAGGCTTTATGCTGAGACAGAATCTCTCTATGTTGTTAGTCCTGGCTGTTGTTGAGCTGGCTCTGTAGACCAGGTTGACCTTGAAATTTTGAGAACTCTGCCTCCCAAGTGTTGGGATTAAAGCTGGGATTAAAGGCACGCACCGCCACACCAAACTCTTTTCCTTTTTAAAACAAGTTCTTACTCTATTCCATGCTGGCCTTGAGCTCTGTGATCCTCCTGCCTTAGCCCCCAAACTGCTGGAATAACAAACACATGCCACTACCCTCGGTCCAGTTTGATGAAGGAAGCTAAGGCTGTGTGAGAAATACTAGCGCTCCTTGGGGAACAATTTTAGAGCTGCATCCCAAGAGGAGAGTGAGTGTGTTAGAGTCGTTGATAGCAACGGAGAGAAGAGCCTGGTGGAGGCTCAAATACCAGAGGAGCTGCTGGGAAGAAGTGAGTCAGGGTCAGCTCCAATGCAGATGTCCATGGGATGTTTGACAGAAGCACCCATGGACTGTAGCCACCAGGCTTGCACATACAGTCCTCCCCTTCCTCTCCCACCCCCCTCAGGCTGTAGAAGCAGCCCAGTTGGCTGAGGACCTGAAAGGTACAGTTGGAGCACGTGCAGACTCGACTTCGAGAAATCCCAGCCATGCCTGCCGGCGGGAGCCGAGCTGCCCGGGGAGAAAGAGGAGCTTCAATCTCAAGAGGGCTCAGTATGTGGCCAGGGAGGGCCCGTGGGTTTCCCGGGGTGGGGAAGCATACGGGCATGCGGTTTCTAGCCTGCACTTTGCTGCTCTAGGGAGGACATTTCCCGGCTGCGGGCGCAAACTAGAGAAACAGCGGGAAGGTGGATGGTCTATGCAGATGCTGATGAGATCCTGCCAGGAGGAGATCAAGGAGGATAGGTGGGATGTGGTGATGGCTGGCAAAGAGAGAGGGGGTGGTCTCTGGGGCTTCGAAAACAAAGGTAGGACAGCAGAAGACACTTAACTGTGGAGCCAGACAAACTGGCCGAGTCATTGGTTTATAATGCAGTGTGGCGGGGAGGGATTATGCCCTGACCCCACAGTTAACTGACAGTAGTAATGCTGCCATCTCAGTGACAAGGAGGTCGGAGGCAGGTAAGAACCCAAGGGAAGTCTCCAGAGTAGCCCTGGGGTGGGAACTGTCACCCAGAGTTGACCCAAAGCTAGGACGGGGCTGAGAGAGAAAGGCTCCAAGTAGAGCCTTGTGGTTGGAGCAGAGGCCAGTGAGCAGCAGCGGAGCCCAGAGGCAGGCTTGTTGCCTGTAAGCAGAGTAGAGGTTCTGTTTGTCAAGTCTGGGGGGAGTGGAGGAGCATTGTGTGGCCGAGGATTAGACCTAGGGCCTTCCACAGGCAAAGCTCATGTGTCACCATTAAGCCACATCCTCAGTGCCATCAAAGGTCTTTATTCAAGAGAGTGGTCAGGTGTGGGGCTAACAGCAGCTGCGTGGGGTGGGGGTGGGGCAGGGGAGTTGTTTGAGCAGTATGCTCACTGGGTCAGGAATTAACACTTAGCTGAGGAAGGCACCAGAGGCGGAGGATTTGCTAAGCCAGTACCTAGGGGGTGGCCCTGCTAGACTCAGGGATGGGTCACGTGACTAGAATGAAGAGGGACCCCAGGGAGTCTCGGAATTCCGGATAGCGAAACTGGGTAGACAGCACTTTCAGTGGATTAGGAACAGGTTGTGGGATGGTTTCAGGGAGGTGAGGTGAGAACTTGATGCCTCTTCCGCCCTCACGGGGGCTGGGAAAGCACCCGAGGCAGAGCCTGAGCTAGAGAGCAGTGATCTCTGTGGAGTCCGCTGCAGCAGAGTTGGAAGCCACACAGGCTTCTGGCTGCCCTTTGAGGAAGTGCAGTGGACGCTCTTCTCTCTTTGGGAATCTCAGGCGGAAGTGATGTCGAAGGGTGGGGAGAAAGTGGCAATGGGGGGAGCAGGAAAAGAAGAAAAAGGAACTGAGCCGTGTGCAGCCCCGAGGGCTTGGTGGACTTGGGTGGAACAAGGGTGTCAGACACCTGAACTCTGGGCCACCAGTGAAGGAGGTGACAGAGTCAGCAACAAGTTATCCCTTTGTAGCCACTGGGCCTTGGGGGGGGGGGTGGGGAAAGGTAGCCATGACAGCCTTGAAAGGCTTTCCAGTGCTGATGGCAGAGTCCTGAGAGACTGAGAAACAGTCATCTGAGGAAGTGGAGCTTGCTATCTGGGACTCCAGACAGACCAGACACATGCCACGCAATGCGGACACCAAGTAGTGACTGGCTGGAGCGGAAGGCGAGGCCTCCTAATGGTAGTTACGAAGTAGGCGTTAGGCTAAGAGACGGTCCATCCACAGCAGGATATTGGGGGTCACACCAGGGTAGGTCTAACTGAGTGTAGAAGTAGTTTCTCATGATTCTACCGTGTTCAGCAGTGACTTCGGGGTAGACCAGTAGGGAGTGTGCCTGAAAAAGCAGATAGAGCAAGAGAAAGAAGAGCTGAGGCTGGGTCCCTGTCCTTAGGAAGCCAGCTGCTCTGTGGCTTCTAGTGTGGTTTGCTTTCTGTTTGGGATTTTTGTTTTTGTTTTTGGTTGGTTGGTTTTGTCTTGTGTTTGAATCAGGGTTTTGCCCAGGCTGACGTAGAAACTGCAGCCCTGTTCTGGCCTCGGTCCCCCAAGGCTGGGGCTGCTGTGTGAACCACTGTGTGAATGTTTGGCCTCTGAGCCTGCTCCTCCTTCATACTGTACCGGCTCCCACTTTCAGGAATTCTGGTCAGAATTAGAAGCAGCTGCCACTAGGTGGACTTAGCCTGGAGCGTGAGCACTGCCAGAGCTGCTCTAACCCTGCTGCCTCTGTTTGCTCCAGGCACGCTTGACCTGCCCCTGCTGCAACACCCGCAAGAAGGATGCAGTGCTGACCAAGTGCTTCCACGTATTCTGCTTCGAGTGCGTGCGTGGCCGCTATGAGGCCCGCCAGAGGAAGTGTCCCAAGTGCAACGCAGCCTTTGGTGCCCATGACTTCCACCGTGTATACATCAGCTGAACCTGAAACTCAGGGGACTTTGAAAGACCCGTATACCCTAGGGGCTGTGCCCCCAGCTCCCTGCTCCTCCAGAGGCAGTGGCCCCAGCCTCCTTTCTAGACTCCATGAGCTCAGCCCCTATATACCTAGATGGTTTGGGGCTACTGGTGCATGCAGGAGAGGTGGATTAACCAAGCGGGGTGCCATCTTTTCCAGAAAGTCAGATCTGCAGCCTAGGGCACTCTCCCAACATCCAACTGTGGCCTTAGAAGCTGGCCTAACCCTGTTTCTGCTGGGGAGAGAAACCCATCCTTACCCCTAAAGGGGAATTACTCCTCCACTAGGAAAGGGCTTATTGCCTGCCTACACAACCTCAGTGATGACCAGGGACCCTTTGCTTGGCACTGGGGCCCGGGGCCTAGGAGCCTTTCTTCACCTAGGTGGCTCTAGGCCTGGGCAGGGCTTTAGCCTTCCTATGGAGTTAAGTTCCTTGTACCCTGGTGTAGCTTTTGTGCTGAAGAACGCGCAGCCTTGGGTGTCTGCCCTATTCAGGGAAGCTCGCAGTTACAGACACTGCCTCCTCATAGTGCTGGTTCAGGGTCATCCATTTCTTTATCCAGACACTTCCCAACCCTCTTACTTCCTCCCCTGAGCACCTGGCCCTCGCCCTGCTTTCATCCTGGTTGGTGGTCCTATGTGGAGGTGCAGCTGGCCAGGAGGGAAGGGACAATCTAGCACTTCCAGTCATTCCAGGTAGAGAATTGGCCTACTGCTCTGTGGCTAGCCTGTACTCAGATGCACCCTGCGGTACCTGCCTACACAGAGTCAACAGTGAAGACAGGACCCGGCGGAGCTGGGAGCCGGTGCTGCAGAGAGCTACAGGATCTTGTGGACTCACAGCCTCTGCTCTAGAGGTGGTGGGTATGGGCTGCTAATTGTTACGAATAAATATCCAATCGTAGGCTGCAGAGTAGCCAGTCCACTTGGTCTACACATAAATCTAGGCGCTACACCTGGCTGGCATTTCCCTGGGCTGATGTGGATCTGGGGTTGGGAGCTGGGCACATCTGAGAACCCGCTCCAGCCCACCTAACAACTGTGTGGGCCCCACTGAACAGTGGCCAGCTTATCTGCAGAGATCTGTTTCAAGGGGAAACCTGAGACAGCTCACACAGGCGAAGCCTTTGGTTAAGGGTTGGCCACGCCCTTAGCGGTCATTGGCCGTTCCAGATAACAGCTTTTGGGTTGCATCCTGGGAGATGTAGTCCCTTACCTCGCAGGGCGCGGTGTCCTGTTGGCCAAAGACAGACGAATCTTTCTGTCTGTTACTTGCCGTCTTTCCCACCCCTACTCTGTGAACGCACAGACCACGACACCTCTGCACGGTGATTTTTTTTTCATTGTATCCTGCTCCGGCCACTATTGGATCCTCGGAAACCATTTGCCCAAACGTGGAGTGTTTGCTTTCTGGATTCAAAGTGCTGCCGGCCTCCTCCGGTGGAGCTTTCATGGGACTAGCGCTGTGGCCGGTGCTAAGCGGAGTTGGGGGTGTGGGAGTGGCAGTCATAACCATGGTAGTGGCCTCAGGTTTAGCGATAGCAGTGCCCTCTCGCGGCTCTTCGGCCTTTTCTGCCGGTTTGCCTTCGTGAGGACTTCGGGCCCTTTCTGCTTTCTGACCCCACCTGGTTTCAGTGGGGTCGCAGTGGCTAAACCAAGTTGGACTGGAGACAGAAATGCGGGCTACGGTGACCTCTGGTGTGGAGGTGGCAGCGATGGGAACGCTCGCGGAAGCACGAGTCGCGGCAGGGGATGACATTGGGCCACCAAGAGAGCCACCCCGACTGGAGTGGTTAAGGTGGGAAAGGTGGGAGAAACGCAGAGTATTGCATCATAGAGCCACAGCCTCCTGAGCTAGTAGAACTAGTGTCCAAGAGCCCCGTGCTCATCACCAGCTCTCAGCACGATCCTAAGTCACAGCCATATGGATTCCTTAAGTACATGCACACCGTTCCCTTAGAAGCAAGTCCTCTATGAGGTACTCAAACCTCCAGTGGGATGGTACCCTCTAACAGATGGGCTGAAGGTCCCGGATGCCAGTGCCTGGGGCAGGTATTGCCACCTTAGCGGGGCAGTGGAAACAAACTATCAGTCCTTCACATGAGTGCAGGATTGTCTTAAATGGCTGATAAGCTTTCTTTGTTGTCGGGGTCACAGCTAGGTAAGCCAGAACTCTCCTCCTGGCCAACTTCCAGCAAGCTGGAGGTTGCCCCAGGATGTGATGGGACCTCTCCAGAACTTACCCCAGGCTTGCCTTGTGGTCACTGCCTTCTGAGCGTCCTTCAGCCATAACCAGACTTCCCTTGGCACCGCCTTTCCGTGAGGTGTTTACCAAGGACCAAGACTACAGGTGAGCTGCTGACACCCAGCCCCTGCAAGTCTTTCCCAAGCACCAGACCCGAAAATCGATGTTTAAAGAGCACGAGGGATCTCATGACTCAGTCTCTCGCAACACCGACTTTCCTCAGGCTTTGGCCTCTGCCCTGGCTGCATCTCCATCGCTCCCTTATGCTCTGATGCACTGCCTCTCAACCTTCCTAATGCTGTGACCCTGTAATACACTTCCTCATGTTGTAGTGACCCCGACCATAAAATTTTCATTGCTAAAAACAATTTTTTTTTGGCTGGAGAGATGGCTCAGAGGTTAAGAGCACTGACTGCTCTTCCAGAGGTCCTGAGTTCAATTCCCAGCAACCACATGGTGGCTCACAGCCATCTATAATGAGATCTGGTGCCCTCTTCTGGCCTGTAAGCATACATGGAAGGAATGTTGTATACATAATGAATAAATAAATCTTTAAAAAAGGGGGGCTGGAGAGATGGCTCAGAGGTTAAGAGCATCGCCTGCTCTTCCAAAGGTCCTTGAGTTCGATTCCCACAACCACATGGTGGCTCACAACCATCTCTAATGGGGTCTGGTGCCCTCTTCTGGCGTGCAGGCATACACACAGACAGAATATTGTATACATAATAAATAAATAAGTAAATATTTAAAAAAAATTTTTCATTGCTATTTCATAACTAGTTTTGCTGTTATGAATCATGACGTAATTATCTGTGTTTTTCAGTGGTCACAGTGACCCCTGTGAATAGGTTGTTGTACCCCCAAAGAAGTCATAACCTACATGTTAAGACTGCTTCTCTAAGTTGGTCCCTGTTTGACTCCTCTAACCCCACCCCACTCCTGACTTCTATACAGCAAATCCCCTATTCCTGAGACCCCCTATACCCTGGAGTTCCTCCAAGTGTGGCAGGCATGACCTTGGGCTTTTAAATCAGTTGGTGTCCCTTGCCCAACTGAGGATTCTCCCAGGACAGGGACCAGTCTTGATGTTCCTTAGTGTTCCCAGGGCTGGGGACCCAGGGACATGAAAAGGCAAGTCCCCCTCCCCAGCCCACCCATCAATTCCAGGAACGGGGGGGAGTGAGGGAGGGAGGAAGGGAGAGAGAGAGGAGAGAGGAGAGAGAAGAGCAGATGAGAGAGAGAGAGAGAGAGAGAGAGAGAGAGAGAGAGAGAGAGAGAAACTTATTCTGGGATGTGGGCTAGAGGCATAATACCCAAGGGAAGTCTACGGACATGCCTCAAGTGTAAGAGCTCTGGCTGCTCTCTCGGAGGACTTGGGTTCAATTCCCAGCACCCACATGGTGGCTCACATCTGTAACTCCAGTTGCAGGGGATCTGTCCCCCTCTTCTGGCCTTTGCAGGCACTGCATGCATATGGATGCTCAGACATGCAAATAAAACACCATGCATATCAAGATTCTTTTTAATTAAAAAGAAGTCAGGGCCACGCCTTTATGTCTCCAGAAAGTGTCTTTAACAGATGGGCAGAGACAGGCTGTGGCTAGTGTTGATCACAGGCAGCCACAGGGGCCCATGAACAGACTCAGAAGACAGCACTGAAGGCAGCCTGGCACTGAGGACTTCCTTACAGTCATCCCCACTGCCTTAGCCAAGAAGAGGAGTAATGGCGGGTGTGGAGGTGGCCTGCAGGCCTCCAGGCCACTCTGACTTCCCACATGACATACTGAGGGTCTTGGGTGACTGCACTTCCAGAGTATGTCTCTCCCATGGGAGAACAATAAGCCAGGGGACCACTCACCTCAGAGAGGACAGGTCACAGGATTCAAAGGAACCCAGAGAGGTAACCAGCAGCTCTGAGGACTAGGTTAGGTCCTGGGGAGGCTGCAGTACTGGGCCACCAGACAGCCATCCGGCTTACCAAAGTGTTCTCAATCTCTCATGAGGATATGGATTCTTAAAAGCTCCGTGAACATGTCAACCTTCCACAAGCAAACACTGAACGTTTTGGGGGTCCTCATGGGCCCTTGTTCTGGAGAGGACAAGTTCTGATGAGCTTGCTGTTTGGCGGGAACACGTAGGAAGGAATAAGAGAAGACGCCCGGGGAATCTTGCTCCCTTTATTCTCTCCAACTACTGAACATGACCACTGGTGACACAACACAGTGACTGACACACAACACTAAACGGGGACCTCCCCTCACTCCAGAGGGAGAAGGCAAGGGGAGCGGGGCTTCCTTTGTCGGGGCAAAGGATTCTGGGACCCGCTCACTTCAGACTGGGAGGTCAGATGGTTCAAGTCCTCTCCCCCGATTATGATTCATACCCAGTTCCTTTATGAGTTCTTATCTGACCCCACATTCATCATCAGTTCTAAGTTTTCCCTAAGTGCAGGTCAGCTCCACCCTCCCCCGTGCTTGGACTCTGCCCACGGTTGCTGGGCTCTTCCAAGAGCTCTGGCCCAGGATGGAGCTGGCTCCACTATGCCTCCCATACTCAGTTCTGGCAGACCTCTTCCTGAGCCAGTTAGAAGGACGCCGGGCCCTGCAACGGATTCCTCTGTGGCATAGCAGGGTGTGAGAGGGAGGTGGCCAGAGCCCATGAGGGCTCTGCTCTGCCCTTTTCCTGCTAGGAAGCCCAGGCACCACTTATGCACATGGTCCATTCAGTACTGGAGTCAAGAGCACAGCCCTCACTTGTCTCCAGAACATGTGAGCCTCCTACCCCATATGCTACGTCTTAGTCCTCAACAGTCTAGTTAGCCATGACTACACTGAGCACCTGCCCCCAGCAGTCTTCTGATGACAGACTCGCAGGCCTGGGTCAGAGGGAGTCTGCTCCTAGTTTTACGAAAGATAACTCTATTTTCTGCTACCACCTTAGAGGGGGACAAATCAGCTTATATTTAGGAGAGTATCTACTCCATTTTATAGGGATACCCTTTTATTAATATTTCTGTCACTATCAGACAGGCTCCTCCCCATCTCATGGTGCTTCCCCCGACCTCTGTAATTGTGTAAGGCCTGCCCTTTCTCTCTCCCCAGGAGGACTGGCATTTTTCTCCCCAGTATTCTAGATTTTGGTCCTTTAAATTTTGAGGTCATCTATTTTGGGCACAGGATAGATAGAAGGATGCTGAGCCTCTACCTTTTGAACTTCTAGCTTAGGTAATGGAATTAGATGTTTCTTCCTCAGCACTGGAGGGATCCAGGACTCCTAGAGCCATATCATGTCTCAGTCCTCCTACTCGGGAAGAGTGTGTCGCTAACGCCAGCACTGGGTAAGGACACTCCCTTTGCAACCAAAATACAGGGGAGAGTCCTTCCCATCTTTAAGGGTCTTCATAACAGATGTTTCTCGCCAAAGGTTTTCTTCAACCACTTCATAGGGCAACTGTCTCTGCTCCATCACAGAGCTCCCGTCATGTGAGCAGGTTGGGCTGGATTAATGGTCTAGCCTGTGCTGTCTGAGGAGGAGATGGGCCTGGCAGAGGAGCATGTCTCTTCCTTTAATTTCCCTCTAGTGGTTTCTGGCTAAGGAGAGAAAGGCCAAAAAGATCAGGTGGAATCTGTCCCTTCCCCGAGCCAGGATCAAATCTGCCACCCCATCTCAAGGGCATCCAGGTACTGAGGATGAGAAGGTGGTCAAGTTTCCATTGCCTCTTCGAGAACTCTGGTCCATTTTGTGCCATGTGTCCATCCGCCATATGCTGCCTGGCTCACCTGCAGGCAGCCTTACACAGAGTTCACACGAAAGGCTGAGGTTTAACTCTTGTTGCTGGTGAATCCAAGCTGCCTGTTGTCTTGCCATCCCTCGTCACCAGAGCCCACAAGTGGCGCTCTCTCATGAACTTGTAGAAGTCCAGGGAGGACAAGCACATACAAGCCTTGAATCTCTGAAGGAATTTATTCTTTGGAAGTTGACTAGCAGCGAGTGGCTCTCTCCACTGAGGACAGAATTCGAGGAAACGGGCTGCCACTGCAGTAAACCTGTGGCAGTTAGCTTTCAGGTAAAACCTGTGAGACCTGAGAATGTGGCAGAGGCCCCCTGAAACCCCAGAGGCCTCTCAGAGTAGACATCCCCAGCTGGGCTGGGGAAAGGCTGGTCCTGCCTGTCTGAGGAGAACCCTGACAGCCTGAACTGGGATCTGCTTGCACTTGAAGCTTAGCACGCTCCTGGGAGGAGGAACTGGCTAGCTTCCAGCTGCAGTTTCTCCACCGCGCCTGCTTCCCTTCAAACAGACTCAACTTTCCCCTAATAGCTGAGGTGGTTTCTCAACATTTTCTCAATAGTCTTACACTCAAGGTTGGTTATACACCCCAAACTCCAGCCTTTAAAATGGCTTGTCATTTCTGGGGGGCTCTTATTAATAAGGAACCCCACAGTGTTCCTTCCCCTAGTACATGCAATTCACCAAAGAACCTCTAGTGCAATGGATGTCTTGTCTCACCTGTGGGTCTGGAAGCGCCTAGTCATTCCCTCCCCACTTCTCTTCCTTCCTAGCTCTACTGAGTTCCTGCACAACTTCCCCACTGAGCATGCGCCTCTGTCCAAGGCCGCCAGGAGAGAAAACTACAAGAGTTCGGGTGTTTCCTCTGCCACCCAGGGCACCTCCCAAGTCAGTGCTGACTGTATTCCCTATACCTCCCCCACCTTAGAAGATTCTGAGAAGGATTTTAATACAGTTTTATGGGTTTGTCTAGAGACGTGTTAGAACCTCTTCCTACAATTAACAGGGCTTTTACCCACTATGGTTTATAGGGTTTCTCTGCTACAGACTTAAAGGGCTTTTTTCCTACATATGTATAGGGCTTCTAACCCAGCAGTTTTTCTCTACGGCTTATAAGTGGTCCCCACCCGCAATCTCATAGGCTTCTCACAGCTGACGCAAATGCACTATTTCTTCCCAGGGTTCTCCACTTCTCTACAATCTGATGGGGTTGGTTTCCTTTCCCCACAATTTCTCAGGAGAGAGAGGTCCCTGGTCTCCAGACCTCCTTCACAGGGAGACCCCTGGGTGACAGCTCCTGTGGAGGAGGAGCGCTGCGACTTCTGTAAAGCCATCACCACATTCAGGACACAGATAGGGCTTTTCCTCTGACAGAGTTTTCGGACTGTCCTCTTCCCTGTGGCTGCTGCTCTTTGGGGGGGTAGAGGCCTCTCCCTCGTCTTCCTGGTTTGTGGACAAGGTGACTGACTCTGAAGGGGGGTCCTCAGGAGTGGGGGCCCTTTCTTGAGTGTGGGTTTCCTGGTGGCGGGTAAGAGCTAGCCGGTCGAGGAAGGAGGCCCCACAATCAGAGCAGCTGTAGGGTCTGGCCCCCAAGGGGCTCCTGAGATGTTCCAACAGCACTGAGGAGCTCTTCCCCAGCTCCGAGCTCTTCCCCGGCTCCGAGCTCTTCTGGGACTTCCCACCCGCATGGACTTTCTGGTGCTGCAGCAACTCAGAGCTCAGGGCAAAGCTTTTTTTGCATTCCGGGCATTTGAAGGGCTTCCCACTTAGGAAGGAACTGGGCTCTGCCCCTTCTTCCCCAGGGCCAATCCTACACTCCGGAAAGAGAAAGGGCTTTTCATTGCCGTGGGTGAGCTGATGCTGCAGGAGCACTGCCCTGTCGAGGAAGCTTTCTCCACAGTAGGGACAAACATAGCACTTAGAGGAGAGCTGACCCAGCTTTTGGCTGAAGCCCTCCTGACCCTCAGGCACTTTCAAGGACTGTCCTGGGGGATCAGCTCTGCCCTCCGAAGCACCTGGATGTGAATTGCCCCCAAAGGGGAGCCTAGGGGAGCGGAACTGCGGAGGCTTGGGGGTTGGGTGTACTATGAGACCGTCTGCATTTTTGTAGGGGTTTTCTCCGATATGAATCCGCTGGTGCTGCATGAAGATGCCCTCGTCATTGAAGCCCTTGCCACAGACCAGACACTTGTGGGGTTTGGCCCCCGGTGGCGGGGTCAGCAGGGCAGGATCCCCAAGTCCTAACAAGCTGTCACTCTGTGCTCTCCGGGCAGGTGTCTTGCCTCTCTCATGGATCACGCGGTGCTGCTCCAGCTCCTGAGCCTCCAGGAAGGCCTTGCCGCAGTCCGAGCACACGAAGAGGTTCTCGTCCATGTGCGTGCGGACGTGCGTAATGAGGTTGGAGCTCTGGCTGAAGCTCTTGCCGCACTCGGGACACTTGTAGGGCTTCTCGCCCGTGTGCGTGCGGCGGTGCTGGATGAGGTGCGAGCTGCGAATGAAGCTCTTGCCACAGTCAGAGCACTTATAGGGCTTCTCGCCGGTGTGAATCCGCTGGTGGCGGATGAGCGTGGAGCTCATGATGAAGCTTTTGCCACAGTCGGCACAGATGTATGGCCGCTCCCCACGGTGGATGCGCTGGTGGTTGATGAGGTTGGAGCTGACGCTGAAGCTCTTGCCGCACTCGGGGCACTTGTAAGGCCGCTCACCTGTGTGTGTGCGCTGGTGACGCAGCAGCGTGGCACTCAGCGTGAAGGTCTTGCCACAGACGGGGCACTTGAAGGGGTCCTCGCGTAGGTGCGTCCGCTGGTGCTTGATGAGGGTGGAGCTGTGGCCAAAGCTCTTGCCACACTCCAGGCACTCATAGGGCTTCTCCCCCGTGTGAGTGCGCTGGTGCTGGGTCAGCTCTGAGCTCTGGATGAAGCTCTTGCCGCACTCGGTGCAGCGATATGGCTTCTCCCCTGCGTGGATCTTCTGGTGCTTGAGCAGGTTGTGGTTCTGACCAAAGCGCTTGCCACATTCGGGGCACTTATAGGGCTTCTCGCCTGTGTGCGTGGCCTGGTGCTGGATGAGGTCGGAGCTGCGGTAGAAAGCGCGCCGGCATTCGCCGCACTTGTAGGGCTTCTCACCGGTGTGGGAGCGCTGGTGCTTGATGAGGTTGGTGCTTTGTGTGAAGGCTTTCTCGCACTCCGTGCACTTGTAGGGCTTCTCGCCCGTGTGCGTGCGTTGGTGCTGGACCAGATTGGAGCTCCAGCTGAAGCACTTGCCACAGTCGGGGCATTTGTAGGGCTTCTCGCCCGTGTGCGTGCGCTGGTGCTGCACTAGGTGCGAGCTCTGGGTGAAGCTCTTGCCGCACTCTGAGCACGTGTTAGGCCGCTCCCCTGTGTGGATGCGCTGGTGCCTGAGCAGTTTTGACCACTGGCTAAAGCTCTTGCCACACTCGTTGCAGATGTACGGCTTCTCGGCCCCAGAAGGGCGGCCCTGCACCAGCTCCCGCAGGCTGGGTTCGCTGGCAGTGACTACTGGGGTGCTGTTCCAGGTGGTGAGGGTTCCCCATTGCCAATTGGTTTCACAGGCCTTGGTCCACTCGGAGGGGGAAGGGACTACCTCAGGGGCTGATGGGTCCATAGGGGTCTGGTGGTCAAAGGGGTTGGAAGAAGCCAGTGGGGCTGGGGAATCCTGAGGGGCTGAGGCATCCTGGGAGGGGTTCTCCAGGGGCATCTCTGGTGGGTCCTTGGATTCTGGACTCTGATCCGGATCTCCCAAGATGATCTCCTCCCCAGAACTTTCCTGCTGAGGGTTCTCCTCTTCATTGCCGCTCTCGGCACCTACAGACAGAAAGGGAGTCTCCAGCCCCAGCTCCTTTCAGAACATGGGGTCTGGTCTCTCTTCCCTCCCCTGTGACTGCTCAGAGTTTGGGCCCCTCCCTGAGCCAGAGTCACAGTCCCTTGTGCCCCTCACCTCCGTGAGCATTGTTCCGGCTCTCTTCAGGACCCTGCAGCTCTGGACCCCACAGCACCGTCTCAGGCTCCATCCCAGAGCTCCCGACTGAAGGTTCCAGGGACTCTGGTGGGGAGAGATGGGCACACAATGCGACCTGGCTATCTGCTTTTCTTTGTGCTCCCACTTCTGTGACGCTCAGTGACCTGCCACTCATATTTCTGGCACCATCTCTCCCTGAGCCCTGTGGCCGCAGAGGCCTGGTTCCAAACACTGTAGATCTTAAGATCGCAATGAAGCAACTCAATGAATGTAAAGAGTCAATTAAAAACTCATCAGTCATAACCCTTTGTACCTAGATGGAAGGCTGGAGCTCTAACGAACATGGGGGGGGGGGGGCGCTTTCACCCCACACATCCGATGCCCAGAGGCCTGGAACCGTGTTATTTTGCAAATCAGACAAAGCTCATTAAGACTCCAATTTTCTTCCTTTATGGGACTGCTAATTGAGACCAATAAACTTTCCCTTTATGAGCCCCACAGAGAACAACCAAGGCTTGCACTTTTTAAAGGGTTAAAAATAAAAGTTTCCCTGAAGGGACAGAGACTCACAAAGACCAGGGCACTTTGCCATTACCCAAGCACACAAAGAGGGTCGCCTAGGGTTGGGGGGGGTGTCTGAAGTCAGGGACGGGAAAGAGAGCAAAAGGAGTGCCTGGCTTGGTGACACACTTGGGGGAAAGAAACAGGAAGATCAGAAGTTCAAGGTCAGTCTCAGCTACAGGAGATCTTGTCTCAAGATGAAAGAGAGGGGGTGGTGCGGAGGGAAGGTGGTGAGCACACTGGGAGGTCAGGGTGCCATGTCTGCCAGGTGTCGTTATTTCTCTCACTGCCATGGAGACTCAGGAGTCAGCTGTTCATTTTACAGATTAGTAGGGCAACACCGGGGGAGATGTCTCCAAGGCCCAGACTGGGAAGTAACAGAGCTAAAACCGCAAATGCAGTGTTCTGCTTGGCTTGCCCCTAGTTCTGAAAACATCGAGTGACCTTGACAGTCATGGGAGACTCAAACTTGTGGGCTACTGGCCAGAGTCTGAGCGGTAGGTAATGCTCACCCCAAAGCCATCCACTGTTAGACCCACCGGGGGACCCATCCTTCTGCTCTGTTCTTTCTGCAAGTGTTTCATCACGTGCTTAGGAAAGGTGCCCAGGACAATCTTTGTTGAGTGTCTAAATGACCTAGACACCCTTTGCTCACGGAAAACCTATTTGGTTCAATGTCTTTAACGATCAGTTTGCAAAGGGACATTAGAAAAGAAAAGCAACTTCAGCGTGAGCCCCCTGGGAAAGGAATCATCTGTCACTCTCAAAATCTCTGAAGATTTCTGGGAGATAGAACAGGGCCATAGGAGCAAAGTACAGGCAGGTGCTCACATTTACACATTTAACGGCCCTGGACCGGCCTAGACTTGGGGTGACAATGGAGCCAGGGAGTTTATGCACAGGGACAAAAGCTCTCCAGGAGAAGTTGCTTTGTGAAGCAGCTGAAGGAAGAAACAGCAGCAGAAGCCTAAGTTAGAGGAAAGAAAGAAAATAAGTTTCATCTCCACAGTCTCCTCCGGTCTTTTTAAGGAAGGAAGATGGAGACCACCGAAGGCGCCTCCCCGAATGGGAGAAAGGTACTCTGCTGAGCGGACCGAGCACAGGTAGGAGCTGATGAACTTGAACTGCCTGAGAAACTTAGGCTCAGGGGCCTACTTTAGAAGGGAAAGGGTTAATGACAAGGCCACATGCAAGAAGTGGCAAAGACAGGGAGGCTAGAACTACTGGGAAGCAGCAGTCCAGGCCCGAGAGCGCCAGCCTCCGGCCCGGGAGGGCCCCCCGAGGACCGAGGCGGGAAGGACGGCCCGAGGCGGCAGCCTTCCCGCGGAGGTGCGCGCGGCCCAGGGTGACCCTGACAAGGAGGCAGCGGGACCGCCCTCGACGCCGCCCCCCGCACCCAGGCGGACCCGGACTTGAGCGCTCCTTTCCCGGAGCGCCGATCCCGACCCCGTCCCCGCAAGCCCGGCCGAGCCGCCAGCGTCCCCTCCCCGCCGCGGACGCCCAGGCTTCCCGGTTCCCGGCGAGCTGCCGCCGCCTCGCCGCCCCCGGCCGGACTCGCTCTCCGGGCGCGCACGCCTCCCCTCCCCCACGGCGGCCCTGGCGCGGTTCCCACCATCCCCCGGCCGCCGCCCCCGCCGTCCCCGCCGCCCCGGGCCCGGCCTGCGCCCCGCACCCGTCGCCGCCTCCTTGGCCCTATTGTTCCCCGGCGGCTGTCCCGGGCCTCCAGACCACCCCGGGAACCCAGGCGGCCCCAACTCACAGCTCTGGGGTCTGGGAAAAGCCGGAAGACAGAGCCCAGCCCCAGGGGACTTAACCCCTTAAGTGCCCTGCCTCGGGGGACAGGCTGGATGCCGAGCACTCTAGGGTCCTTCTCAAGGGGTGATTCCAGGCTGAGGACCCGGGGACCAGTTCAGGGTGACTGGGACGGAGCAGGAAGTGACCCCAGCTTCCCGGGCCCCTCTAGCCTGGAGTCAGAACATCAGCTCTATGGGATTTAACCCTTTGCCTCCCATAGTCTGGGGAAAGAATGGGGAGGGGGTACCGAAGCAAGGAGGTGGCTGATGACACCCCTCTCCCCGTGTCTAGTGGGATCGCGCAAGATCAGCTTTTGGAGGAGCTCAGAGGCCGGCGAGGGTCTCCGGATATCAGGCCGTGCTCTCTCTCCAAAGGCTCTGCCAGTCGCCCAGTTAAACTGATCTCAGATTGGGCCGCGGCGGGTCCCCTGAGACCGGCCTTTGTTTGAACTCACCCTGGGATGGGGCTGCTAAGCCTGAGTTGGTGACTCGGAGGTGGGAGCAAGGGTTGGGTGGGCAGACCGGGTCCAGCTTAAGAGCAGACGCTAACTAGCCTTAATTTAAGGCCAGGCAAGACTAGCCTGTGCTACGTGGTTCCGCCCCCGTGCCTCCATCACCCTCTGTCCCACTACCCTCTACCCCTACCGGTCCCCCCTTACACTCCCCCCTTCCAGTTCTATCTCCTTATAGGAGGAAACCGAGGCCCTGGGTGGCAGCAGAAACGGCAGTGTAGGTTCCCTGGCCAACGTGGACAAGCATTATTCTCTGCATCCCAGGGTAAGGAACCCAATTCACAGCTGGGCAATCCTTCCAAAAACCTAGGAAGCCAGAAGTAGTTCCGAATGCCTGTAATTCTATTGCTCGGGAGGCAGAAGCAGGAGAATCAGCAAATTCGGAGTCTGCCTGGTCCCCATAGTTCCAGGCCAGTCAAGGCTAGTGAGACCCTGGTTTCAAAACGACACAATGACCTCCCAGGTCCCAGGTAACTGGGTTCCCAGATTTTTCCAGTTTGTGTCTCACGATTTACCCACCACAGTCCCGAGAGAGAACTCCGAATCGTCCCCATTTTATAGACAAGGCAATCAGGACGTGAGATGTGAGATAAAATGTGTAAGGACACATCTGTAAGTCAGCCTCGGTGTGAAGAGAGCAGTGCCGAACAAGAGTTGAACTTTCCACCCTCAAGAAGCTTTAAAAAGTCGTCAGGCTGGGTGACACACACCTGTTGTTTCCAGCCCTTAGTAGGCTGAGGTGGGGGAATCAGAGCTGGAGTTCAAGGTCAGCTTGGGCCCACCTCAAACTGTAACTAACCAAATAAATAAAAAGCTCCAAGGTCTGTGTGGGATGCTGAGACAGGAGGATCACCGTAATTTAAAGCCAGTCTGGGCTCCACAGTGAGATCCCTGTGTTAAAACACCAAGGGATAAATACTGACTTGTGATGGGTGAATAACGTGTTCAACATTTCAAGACTGCTGTTCTTACAGAATTCACGAGAGACCCGCTTCAGCTTGTTCGGGACAGGGACCCGGATTTCAGTCCTGCCCCAGAGATGATGACTTCCCAGAAGAGCTGAGCTGATATTAAGAAACTGCCTCTCTTGTTCTTGCAAGACAATGGGTCCGGCAACTCACCACCGCTTGCTTGCTGGAGGTAACCGAGGCACCTGTGGGGTGTCTGTTATAAAATTAGGCACTGCTCACACAAAAGCAGGATGTGAGCTTACGCTCTAACCCTGACCCCACCCCTCAAAAACGCTGCAACTTTGTGGGTTTTCCCATATAAACTCTGTACTAACATCAGATCCGGACCATCGGTAGAGAATTCTGAGTCTCTGGTGTGGTTCTGACCGGTAATTTTTATTAAAGTCTCTTATTTGTTTAAAACACAAACATCTGGGCGGTGGTGACGCACACCTTTAATCCCAGCAGAGGCAGGTGGCTCTCTGTGAGACCAATGCCAGCTTGGTCTACAAAGCAAGTCCCAGGGCAGGTAGGGCTGATACACACAGAAACCCTGTCTCAAAAACAACAACCAAAAAAAAAAAAAAAAAAAACACCACCACAACAACAAAACACTAACAGACTGACGAATTTCTGAAAAACCCAGACCCATAACAGACTGTGTGTGTTTGTGTGTGAGTGTGTGTGTGTGTGCATGTGTGTGTGCACACACATGTGTACCATGCACAAAAAAATCATAAGAAAATGTGGAAAGGAGCGTCAGACCAGGGTGGTAAAGGGAGAGTGGGGGATCTAACAACCCAAGTGTCAGAAATTGCAAGGGATGCAGTTCTCTGGGCAGCTAGGGTTTAGACTGTGGCTTCAGGCTTCCCGGCTCTGGCTCCAGCGTCGGCTCTGTTAACCCACTTTCCCTCCAGGGACTTCCCTAGCTTCCTCTGGTTCTAGTTCCCCTTAACTCCTCCCACACAATCAGACCCTGGCCCACCCTGGTCCCTACCTCTTGTTCCTCATATCCTGTGACAGGGAACTTAAACTTTGCTGTCTCTTTCTACCAGTCCTTATACTTGCATGCTCAAGTCAACTCTGCTTGGGCAGGGCTTTGCCTTAGTGTTTACTGCTGTGTCCCCAGAGCCCACTACTGTAGCACGTGCTCAATTTGTTAAACAGGCTGAGATAGCTGGGCCCAGCCCTGGGGCAGGGAGAAACCCGAGAGCAGCTGGCTGGAGGTGCAGAGATTAATTAGTCCAGCGGAGGTTTTGTTTGTTTGCTTTCTGTTTTAGCTGCGTTAATTGCTATATTTAACAATCAGTACGTAAAAGCCAGGTGTAAGGCGGGCAGTGGTGGTGCACACCTTTAATCCCAGCACTCGAGAGGCAGATGGCAGGTGGATCTCCGTGAGTTCGAGGCCAGCCTGGTCTACAAAAGCTAGTTCTGGAACAGGCCCCACAAGCTACAGAGACATCCTGTCTCGGAAAAAAACAAAACAAAACCACAACCAGGTGCAGTTTGGCCAGGTAGGTCTCTCTCAGCCAAATCAGGAAACGGAGCATGGATGACCACTTGAGTTTAGAAGTTTGAGATCAGTTTGGGCAACACAGTGAGACAGTCTCACAAGATCACATCTGAATTCCCTGCTTCTCTGGAAAATCCAAAGACTGTAAACTGAGTGAAAACGAGGACATACCTGCCTCCAAATTATGGTTGAGAAGAGAGTTTACTGTAGATATAACGGAGTGTTCAGTCAGAGGCTTCTGAAAGAGTCCAGAGCAGGGAGAGAAATAAGTAGACTAAATTATGGCCAGTAGACTAACCAGGTCCTGAAGAGGTGAAGGGGGTGGGAAGCGAGAGAAAGAGAGAGGGAGACGAGATCAACGAGAGATCCAAGAGAGGAAAGAGCATGTCACAGAAATGCCAGGGTTATATAGGAAAGAGAGGCTGTGGGAAGGGAAGCCCCTGAGCTGGGAAGGTGTAGGTGGAAGGGGGTGGTTGAGGGCGGCCAGAGAGGAGCCACCGAGTGCTGAGCAAGCCTGGCAGCCAGCGTGCACTTGGCTACGATACTGGGCACCGCACAGCCTTTGTCCGGGTTTCTCTGGGACCTGACCGTAAGAATATAGTTAGCATACTCACTGTCATAAACTGACAACAGAGCGTCCTTTTCTTGTGTGTCCCAGCCTCACTCAAGCTAAAGACAGTTTCACTACTAAATGCCCTTCCCATATGACTATAGAGGTGGTTTCTTTCGTCGGTATGTCCCCCACATTCAGAGTAAGAAATACAAGTGGGGGTTGGTGGTGGAGAGGTGGCTCAGTTAAGAGCACTGGAAGTTATTCCAGAGGACCTGAGTTCAATTCCCAGTACCTACCGGCAGCTTAAACTGCCTGTAACTCTACCTCCAGGGGATCTGACACCCTCGCAGAATACCAATGCACATGAAGCAAAATAAAAAGAGAATACAAGGGATGTGAACTGGTATCCGCTGACACGTTATATTTTATTTATTTAGACTTTTGAAATAGGATCTCATCGTGTAGCTCTGGCTAGCCTTGTGAACTATGTAGACCAGGCTGGCCTCGAATCACAGAGACCACCTGCCTCTTGCCCTCCCAGTGCTGTAATTGAAAGCGTGCACCACTACGCCTGGTTGTAGTTACGTTTGTTGAGTACGTACTGCGTGTTGACACAGTGAACAAACTGCTTGGACCTCCCTAACACAGGATTCCAACCTTCTATCATCCTGATGGACAAAGCCACACTGCAAGGTTAGACTGGAACCCAGGTGCTTGCTGTGGCTCTTAACCGTCACTCCTGGGTGAGTTCAAGGGTGGTCTGAACTAACACAGAAGCACTACGGTCCCTCCCCTCTCTCCTACTCTTGGTCCAGAAGCCAGAGCAAGGCACTGGAGTGGCGGCAGGAAAACTCCATCAGGCCAAACCTTTCTCCAGGGGTAGTGGGGAAGGAGTGGTCCTGCTCCCAGGGAGGCAGGGGATGCACTGACCATATGCACGGGACATCTTCTTGCCTGTGGGCAGAGGTATGGTATCTATGTGACGACCCTGGCTGGGGAACTATGGGAAGGATGACGGTGACCCATCCCCATGCCTTTTACAAACAAACCACAGGCCATGTTTCAGAAATGCTCTCCCATCCTCCCCCAAGGCCCCTACATGCTGACAGTCATACCCCGAGTGCAGGGTTGCTGTGAGAGTTCAGAGGTTCTGGAGTGAACCGGGGCCATGCCTGTCGTCCAGGCCAGAGTCCACTGCCTGTTCTTGGGAAGAGGATCAGCCTTAGAGCTAAGGGGTAGGCAGCTCAATGAGATAGTGCTAGTCTGAGCATGTGGTAAGAATTAGTTTCCTTTCCCATAAGAGGTCATCAATTAACTCTGTTTAGAGTTCACCAACCTTGGCCTGTAGGCAGGAGACCCGGGAGTCTCGAAACCATGTCTGGAGGACTTGGGGAGTCTACAATCGTATGCCTCTGCTCTACAGAAACAGGCAGCATAGAGGACAGGATGCAAAGGTCAAGAGTTCAAGCAGAAGGAGACTGATGTCGTTTGCCCCAACACTGCTGCCTTATTGCAAGGTGAGTGGTTTCCCAGGGTTTTCACCCGGAGAGAATGGGGCCTCTGTCCTGGAGTTGTGTGTCTCATTGAGATACACTAGGAGCTTCTTTTCAATATAAGATGCTCAAATAAAGGACCTTCTATAGCCGAGACAGGGCTTCCAGCAATTTTATTTTATTTTATTTTATTTTTTTATTTTTTGGTTTTTTCGAGACAGGGTTTCTCTGTGGCTTTGGAGCCTGTCCTGGAACTAGCTCTTGTAGACCAGGCTGGTCTCGAACTCACAGAGATCCGCCTGCCTCTGCCTCCCGAGTGCTGGGATTAAAGGCGTGCGCCACCACCGCCCGGCTTCCAGCAATTTTAAAAATCAGGAACCTGTAGAGGAACTGGGTATAATGGCTCATGCTTCAATCCCAACCCTAGAGGCAGAGGCAAGATGACTCTGGGAAGTCTGAGTTTATCAGCCAGGGCTGCATGGAAAGGCATTTTCAAAAGAAGCCTGTAGTGGTTCCCGACCTGTTTACTCATTTCTCCATCCCCAAAGGCTTCCCCTTGTGTGTACTCCACCTCAGAAACCTCCTGTTCAGTGTGGTCAGCCACCCGACCCCTGCTGTCACCCAGACTTGCCCTTTGCTCCCCTGGCAACACCTGTCAGCCCCATTTCCCTATGCCAAACCCAGGCATTCCGTGGTGTGATCCAGCTGCCCTCACTTCCCCTGACTGACAGCGGAACTTCCTTGTGGTCTGTAATTGACAAGGATGTTTGTGTTCTTTCTGGCCGCTGGGGCTCCACAGAAGGAGTAGAGGTATAAAAGGTTGCGGGGCAAAATAAAGGTTGCTGTTCTTCCACCTGAAAAGAAGCCTCCGTGTGTCAATCCCGGCACACACACACACCCCCGCCAGTCTTGGCTAGCCAGGCTGCGCTCACTGCAGCATTCTGCTGCCCCAGACCTGGGGTGCCTCCTTCTGGACCCCTCAGCTTGCCCACATTCAGGTCATCCTTGACTCTGCACCCCTCTTCCATCCTCTGTCCTAGGCCACTGAAGCCCCCTCAGGACACCCCCACGTTCCATGATAATCAACAGAGGAAAATTCGGGTGGAGGAGTGCCAGGGGCCCTGACCAGAGGAACAGTAAGCAGCTTTGGAACTGCCGGAATACAGGCTAGCTAGCAGTCAGCACAAACACATTGGGTGGCCTTGAGAGGCAGAGGCCCAAGGGACCTCACGCAGCTCTGCTTAGTGCCCTCAAGGTCACCGTGTCCCTCACAATGCCCTCGCTGGGCAGCCTTACTGGTCCTTACCATAATAGTGATTGACTTTTTCCAACCATTGCTGCTGGAGCAGATACAGCCACCACCCTTAGAAAGAATTCAGATGGAGATCATTAGTAAATAGGTTAAGATATTTTATTAATGGCTTTGAAGTAGAAAATCTTGAGAAGCAATTTAAAGTTTAGAAAGGCACTTTTGATAGTTTAATGAAGGACTTGTTGAGGTCAGGGGACCAGAAGAAAGGCAGCCTGGTGATTACATGCTGACGTGCCTTTCTTGCTAGGTTAGGGATCAAAGGCGATTAATTCCTTCTACCTATCTTCCCCTCAGCTTCTTGATTTTATTTAATAAAATGTGGTTGGGTGGGTATATACCTTGAGGACAAAGTAGAAATGGCTGGCTGTTATATGTGTGTGTGTGTGTGTGTGTGTGTGTGTGTGTGTGATTCTTCTAAGAATTTTATAAGATTACTTTTTGAGATAAGTAAAATGATTGAGCCTTTCTTTGTAACCACAAAATGCAGCCTGCCAGTAAAGGAACTGGCTGAGAAAAATGCCTTGCTTGCTTACACTCTGTTAATCTACAAGTTGCTTAGATGCAAATGTGAGCCCTTGGGAATAATTTGTTTTTCACCTGTAATATGTAAAATATTTAATCATGGAAAGGAAATGAGAAACATGCTGTTATTACTTGTATTCACTGTAATCTTTCACTTAAAAAATAGAATGTAACCACATTGTAATGTTACATTGCTTGAAACATTTTGCTGGGGTATACAAACTGTAAGGAAAAAAATAAAGTCAGGAGGAAAACACCAGGAAAAATGTAGAAGGAACGATGTAAGGGAAACAGCAGAAGGAGGTAAAAGAAAAATAAAGAG
This sequence comes from Arvicola amphibius, assembly GCF_903992535.2. Classification (NCBI taxonomy): domain Eukaryota; kingdom Metazoa; phylum Chordata; class Mammalia; order Rodentia; family Cricetidae; genus Arvicola; species Arvicola amphibius. The sequence continues at coordinate 129,788,590 of NC_052047.1, forward strand.
ACCCTGGTGCAAGGTGTGTGGGTGTGTGTGTGTGTTTCCTTCTTTCTTTGCCGGCCCCAGAGAATTAGGTTTTTCTCCCTCCGAGGAAGAAGTCTGTTGTGTGATAAGCTGCTGACTGTGAACCTCCTCTTCAGCTGCTGAGCTGCGGAAAGCTGGACTTTCAGCAAGATCTACCTACAGAGCCCTGGCTATCCTAGAACTCACATGAGATTGCATGTGTCTGCCTCCCAAGTGTGGGGGTTAAAGGCTGTGGAACTGGGCCAGTTCTCTTTGTTTTGTTTTGTTTGTTTGAAGCAGGGTCACACACTGCTCAGGCTGGCTAGAATGACCTTGACCTGATGACTTTGCCCCAGCCTTGCCAGGGCCAGGATTGCAGGTATAGGAGACTCTACCCAGCACAGTTTTTAAAAGTCAAAAATAATCTTGAGCTATAGAAAAACCATTTTGACCAAGTCAAATAAATGTAAGTATGGAATTAAATAAAAATAAATATAAGCAAAACAAAACTTGTATTATTTTTCAGTCAAAGGTTTGCATTAAGGTGTGATCTGAAATAATTCATGTCACCATTCTGACCCTGTTTATCTGCAAAGTGACAGCCGGGACCAAGAGCCTTGCCGTGGAAGAATTTGTAGGACCTGACTCCTGACTGGGCAGCTAGGTGCTTGGGAACAACGGTTTGTTTCTGAGGAGAAAAGATCGCAGAGAAGAAAAAAACAAAGTTTATCTTATTTGCCTTGGTGTTTTGTCCATGTGTCTGTCTGTGTGGTAGTACTGGATCTCCTGGAATCAGAGTTATACTCAGTTGACAGTGGCCATGCGGGTGCTGGGAATTGAACCCGAATCCTCTAGAAGAGCAGCCAGTGATTTTATTTTGTTATTATTTATTTATTTACTTGTTTGTTTGTTTGTTTATTTTTTGCAGCCAGTGATTTTTAACCACTGAGCCATCTCTCCAGTTTGAGTAAGGGATTTAAACTTGCAAATTTGTATTTGGTGTGCTGATTTCCAATTACAAAAACATATCTTAATGCTAGTTTTTCAAGTATACGTTTGAGAATGGAGGTTTGTAGGATTAAAAACATGCTGTTTTTCTATTTCTAGCCATCCAGGGTGTATATTCCAGTAATCCCAGCACACGGCAGGCTGAGGCAGGAGAATAAAGAGTTTTGAAGCCAACTTGGCCTACGTAGAAAGACTGTAAAAATAAACACAAAAACTTAACTGGGCGGTGGTGGTGCACAACTTTAATCCCAGCACTCAGGAGGCAGAGGCAGGAATTTCTCTAAATTGGAGGCCACCCTGTTCTACAGAGTGAGTTCGAAGGCAGCCAGGAGTGTTACACAGAGAGAAAACAAATCAAAACAATAGTTCCAGGACAGGCTCCAAAGCCACAGAGGAACCCTGTCTCGAAAAAAACCAAAAAAAAAAATAATAATAATAATAACAATAAATAACTATAAACACAAAGACACGAGCTATGTGTACTGCCCAGTGATAGATATTTGACTAGCATCCACAAGAGACCCCAGGTTTAATCCCCAGCACCCCAAAACTCAAGCCCACATGTGGGAATCATTTGTCTGAATCTTTCTAAACTACATTAAGATGAAATGTGGCTGAGGCTCTGCCCTAGGACTCAGGGCCCACTCTTCAGCGAAGTCTCAGACCGTGCGTGGGGAGCCACTCTAGTGTAAGGATGGGAGTTGAAGGGGCGTGCTGCATTGTCGTGGCACAACCTGAACTGCCTTTGAACCTCTGCACCTCTCCAAACACTTGCTTGGCTCTGCCAGGACCTTGACCTGTACCTGGAATCCATGCGGGCTGAGAATCAGAGGCCATGGTCCTAGCCAGACCGAGCCTTCTTGGCTCGCACAGGGCTCCTCCCCTCCTGCTCTTTCTCGTCATGGCATCGAAGGCCGATCCTGCACAGCAGGACTGTCCTGCTCCTGGGCCACTGACTGAGTCACCAAGTCTCCTTCTCCAGCAGCCTTTATCTTCAGAGACCTTGAAAATCCCAGTCAGCTGTAGCCTGGGTCCTGGTGTTGACGTGGCTCGAACTTGCTGTGTTTACAAGGCTCTTTCATGAGTCTTTTGCTTCTTCCGATGCCTGCTGCAGCTCACATGACAGCTCTTATTTCTGAGGACATGGACGTCAGACAGAGGAGGCCACGTTCCAGACCCACACAGCCATGATCCCCCCCTCCCCCCCCCGTGTGTGTGTGTGTGTGTGCCTGCATGCGTGTACATTTTCTTTTTTGAGACAGGGTCTCAGGCTGGTCTGAAACTCACTGTATAGCCAAGAGTGACCTGGACCCCTGTTTCTCTTGCTACCACCACACCATGTTGGTGTTACACAGGTGTGTCGCGCCATCACACCGAGAACCCCACCTTTATGGAACGGTTTGAGTCGCGCCTCTTCCACAAAGCCTCTCTTGACAAGCAGAGTGTCTCCTTGGCCCTCATCGCTGCTGTCTAACTGCTGGGATCCACTGCCACCAGCTGGTTACCCATATGCAGTAGTAATTAAATTTTCTTCATTTGACTAATTTTTCTTTTCTTTCTGATTTTTTTTTCTTCCTGTTTTGTGGTTTTCCCAAGACAGGTTTCTGTGGACCAGCCCTGGCTTTCTGGAACTCACTTTGTAGACCAGGATGGCCTTGAACTCACAGAGAACCACCCTGCTTCTTGCCTCTCAAGTACTGGGACTAAAGGTGTGCGCCACCACTGCCCAGCACTATTTTTTTCTTAAATGAAGGAATGTTTCTAAAGCTAACATAGTGATGCAATGCCTCTAATCCTGACACTCAGGGCCACATACATTAAGACTCTCATTTAAAAAAATAAAAGGGCCTTTAATCCCATCACTCGGGAGGCAGAGGCAGGCGGATCTCTGTGAGTTCGAGACCAGCCTGGTCTACAAGAGCTAGTTCCAGGACAGGCTCCAAAGCCACAGAGAAACCTTGTCGCGAAAACCAAAAAAAAAAAAAAAAGGACCCGATGCGTGGTAGTGGTGCTTGCTTTAATCCTAGCAATTGGAGAGAGAGGCCAGTGGATTTCTGAGTTTCAAGGTCAGCCTGGTCTACAAAGCCAGTTCCAGGACGCCAGGTATAGACAGGAAAACCCTGCCTTGAAAAACAAAAACAAAGAAGGAAAAGGAGACAAAATACAAATCTGAGAAGGAAGTTCACTGTTAGTGTGAAAAACAGAAAATTTCTATAAACTTACCATCAGACAAGTGCTGGTGGCCAAGCATAGGAACAGCTTAGTATCTCGGGGCTCCACTCGGTTTGGACTTACACATCCTCCCCTCTTCTTCGCAACGCACTTGGCAGCCTTCACCCTACGTGAACTCCCACAGATCTCTCTCCTGGATCCTCGCCCTGAGTCAAGCTACCCATACAGCCCCTCTGAACAATAGTACAAGCTTTCTCTGCCCTATCAACAACCAAGTTTAGACAGTTTCTATCCTAGGGTATTCCTAACATATCTGAGCCTGAAGAATTCAAGGGCCGAGTTGGTCTGAGCTGGTTGGGGAGCATGCGCAGTAAGGCAAAGCTGTATCCTTAGTGAACGCCTACAAAGAATCCCCAACTTACCCTCCTTATGCCTATGCATAATTGGTCATTCAATATGATTAAAATCAGATATATTATGAGGCAGAATTTTGTGGCAGTAGAAAAACAATCTATAAACCTAATCTATCAACCAAAACAGAGAATCACCCTTACTGCCCAAGGAACCAAAGTCCGCCTTCTCTTGAACCCCAAAACCCTGAGTGGTAGTTGGAGACTGGACTTTCGTCATGGGTGCCCTCATTCCTTTCTGCATGGTACTTACCAGATCACCTCCCCAGGCTGTCCTGTCGCTTGCACTCACTATAAGTTATCCTGCTACTTTGCACATCTGTGATCCTTATTTTCAGTTTTATGGCTAAGAGGCCAAGAACCTGGAAAGGGCCTGACCCTGACCAGCTGGCTGTAGTTAGAGCTCAGTTGATAGGGTGTTGGCCTAGCATGCAGGAACACTGGGTTTGAAGCTCAGCATTTTGTAAAGTGGGGGTGTGGTACTCACCCGTAATGCAGGTACTCAGGAGGTGGAGGCAGGAGGATCAGAAAGTTCAAACTCATCCTTGACTAGAAGGCTGGATGTGGTGGTGCACACCTTTAATCCCAGCACTTGAGAAACATGCAGGCAGACTTCTAGAGATGAGTACCATCAGCTACATAGCAGGTTCCAGGGTAGCCAGGGCCAATAGTGAGACCCTGTCTAAAACAAAAACAACAACACAAAACACAGAACTTGAAAACATCCTTGGCTGTAATTAATTTATGGGCCAACAAGAAATAAAATAGGAGGAGGAGGAAGAGAAGGAAGAAGGAAGGGAGGGAAGGGACGGAGGGATGGAGGGCGTTAGGGAGGGGAGGAAGGAAAGAACAAACACCATTTGCCTGCCTCTTGCCTTGGTGGGGCACTCTGGGCTTCTTTCCACCACTGGACTGAGAACACATCTGTTCCTGAGCCCTTCTTCACAAGCGTGTAGTTGTGTGGGGCTTGTCTTCCTTTCTCTTGGGTAGGTAGCTAGGAATGGAATTGCTGAGTCTATAGTGATTCTGTACTTTCTTAGGAAGTTTGTTTGGTTTTTTGTTTTTCTGAGACAGGGTCACTATATAGATCAAGCTGACCTCAAATTCAGAGATCAGCTTGCCCCTGTCTCCCCAGTGCTGGGATTAAAGGGATGCACCATCCCTCCCAGCTTCTTAGGAACTTTTAAATTGAGGACTCCCTCAGAAGAGTGTGGGGAGCAGCTGGAGAGATGGCTCAGTGGTACAGAGCACTGGCTGTTGGAAGTTAAGGACCCTTGCTATTATTACAGAGGACCTGGGTTCTATCCTGTTCCCAGCAGGGACACGTGGTTTACACAATCCCTTACTCCAGTTCCAGGGCATCCAACGCCATCTTCTGGCTTCCTCAGGAACTATACTCACAAGTGGTTCACAGATAAAAACTATGTAGGCAAGCCCGAGTGCACAGAAAATAAAAAATAAATAGAAAAATTAGAAATAGGAAGAAGATAAACCAGGCATCATTAAACATTTTTGAGACAGGGTTTCTCTGTGTAACAGAGCCCTGGATGTCTAAACTCCCTTGTACACCAGGCTGGTCTCAAACTCTCAGAGATCTTCCTGCCTCTGCCTCCCGAGTGCTGGGATTAACATATGCAACACTAGACCTGGCCTGCCCTTGAATTTTTACAACAAAATTATATTAGTCACACCACCACCACACACACACACCACAAAGGCATACACACACACATATACACATTGGCCACACCAGTGCAGCCTGGTTGCCTAGATTGGTGGGGGTGGTGGGGGGGGTGGTGCAGGGATTGAGACACAGAGGCTTCTTTTCAGGTGGAAGAACAGCAACCTTTATTTTGCCCCAGCTAAAGCCTTTTATACCTCTACTGCTTCTGTGGAAAAGCACTGGTCAGAAAGAACACAAACATCCTTGTCAATTACAGACCACAGGGAAGTTCTGCTGTTGGTCAGGGGGAGTGAGGGCAGCTGGATCACAGCACACATCACACACACACACACACACACACACACACACACACAAGCTTGTATAGGTCAGAGAACATCCAGCGGGAATTGATTTTCTTCTTCTCCCATTGTGCATTCCAGGATCAAATGTATTTCATCCATGCAGCAGCAGATTCACAGAGTCACCTTGCTGACATTTTATTTTATTTGTATATTTATTATTCTGCTTTTTGAGACTTGGGCCTTGCAATGTGGTCTTGTTATGTAGTCCAGGCTGGCCCAGCACCTGTGATTGTCCTGCCTTAGGCTCTCCAGTGTCAGGATTACAGCATGGAACACTACACTCAATTTTCAGTAGATTATTTTTTAGATGTATTCTATGTGTATGAGTCCTTTGCCCGTATGTATATTGTGCACCCATGGTGCTTGCCTGGTGCCTGAAAAGTCAGAAGGGGAGTTACAGATGATTGTAAACCATCATGTGGGTGTGGGAATTGAACCCTGGTCTTTTGAAAGAGAAATGTGTGGCTGAGCTCTGAACTATCTCTCCATGTCTCCCTCTGCCTCCCCCCCAATAGATTTTCTTTTGTTTTGTGTTTTGTTTTGTTTTTTTGAGACAGGGTTTCTCTGTAGCTTTAAAAGCCTTTCCTGAAGCTAGCTCTTGTAGACCAGGCTGCCCCTAGTAGATTTTATTCTGCTGTGAAAATAAGGTGACTCCAGCTTTCTTTCCTCTGTCGAGACAGAGCCATGCCAACCTCCTCGTTGTGTGGGATGCTTCAGTATAGAAAAAGAAGCAGCTGTGTTGGAAGCAGACCAACAAACGTGGGCTACTGACCCTAGATTCTTCTTCCATGAGGTAGGAGTAATAACACTTCACAGAGCCCCAGAAGATCACAGAGGTCAAATATATAAGGACCTTGGCACACAGGAAGCTGTCAGCGCATCTCCTCTCATCGTGTCTCAAAGCTGACTCTTCACAATCATCGTGTCTCAAAGCTGACTCTTCACAATGGTCCTTTTTTTTTTTTTTTTTTGGTTTTTTTTCGAGACCGGGTTTCTCTGTAGCTTTGGAGCCTGTCCTGGAACTAGCTCTTGTAGACCAGGCTGGCCTCGAACTCACAGAGATCCGCCTGCCTCTGGCCTCCCGAGTGCTGGAATTAAAGGCGTGCGCCACCGCCGCCCGGCACAATGGTCCTTTTAAGTAACAAAAATGGGGAGAGTATCAGGGCAACTGTGAACTTGAGCTTGTACAGCGTGGTAAGATCAAGGGTGTCCTCCGTGCTCTGGCATTTGTTAAGAGCCCACACATGCCAGATGCGTGTAGCAACGTGTTTAATTAATTAGCTGAATCTTAAAATAATCCTCAAGGCAGATGTGATTTGGTTTACAGAGAAGAAAGCAGAGGTTTGGGGCCCTGGGACTGGTAGTAGCTCAGTTGGTAGGGCGCTTACTTCGGAGACATAAAGCCTGGAGGATCCTCAGCACCGCATAAACCGCAGGAGGTCGGAGATCAGAAGTTCAGCTGCATACTGGCCCGGGGTACATGAGGACCCTGTCTCAAAAAGCGAGGTGAAAAAAATAAAAAATAATAGAGTCTCAGAGAGTTTCATTGATTTGCCCGAGGACGTCAGCAGAGACCATTCTGGGATATAAGCCTGACAGGTAGGCCCAGCGTCATTAAGAAGATCTCTTGTTTCTTCTTGGAAGAGAGTGAGCAGATTTTTCGAGAGCCAGGCTGCGGAGCAGAAGGGGTTATTCCCACTGAGACGCGGGCGCTGGCTCCTAGAGCGGCCGCCGGGCGGGAGGAGCGCGGCTTCCCGGGGCGGGATCTCGGATTCCGACAGCCACAGCGAGGGACAGGAAGGGACAGCGCGGCCCCGCGGGTTCGCGGGAGGGAGGGCCGGGCGCTGCAGACCTCTGCCCAGCCTTGCTGCCACCTCTGAGCTTTGGAAGCCGCTCCCTGGGGTTCCTGGGTCAGCCAGAGGGTGGAGATGGTCCCGACCTGGTAGCTATAAGGTTTGCTTCTTGGCTTGGCTGAGGTCACTCATCTAGAAAGGTTGAGGAGCCAAACCCCCTTCCAGGTATTTAGCTCAGGGTTTCATTATCTCTCCATCGTGGGGAGTTAGAGTGGGTCGCCTTTCTAATAAGGCTGGTGCCTTTTGTTTTGTTTTTCAAGACTTTTTGTTGTTGTTGTTTGTTTTTGTTTTGTTTTTCTTCTTCAAGACAGCCTTAGCTGCCCTGGAACTAGCTCTGTAGACCAGGCTGGCCTCGAACTCACAGAGATCCACCTGCATCTTCTGCCTTCTGAGTGTTGTTTGGAGACTTTGTTTGCTTGGAGACAGGCAGTTACTATGTAGCCATGGCTCCAACCACAGATTCCCACGTGCTGGGCTTACAGATTCATGCTCTTTCATATCCAAAACAGCTATCTTTCCCCCTCCGCCAATCAGCTACCTCTGGGTTCCAACCACACATTCATCTTCATCCAACTTCCCAGACCTCCGCGTGACAAACCAGTGTCACTTGAATCTTTCTACCTTTATCTCATACGGAGACTCCAGACAGACTCTTGTGCCTGTCCACAGAGCTCTGGGACCACGGTGGTAGTCACTGTCTGAATTCAGACCCAAATCAATTTGGCATTTAGACACAGTTCAAAATGTGGATCCAAACCGGGCAGTGCATGCCTTTATATCCCAGTTCCTTGCCAAACCCGGGAGGCAGAGGCAGACACAGTCAGATCTCTGAGTTCAAGACCAGCCCAGTCTACAGAGCTACACAGAGAAACCCTGTCTTGAAAAACCAAGAGGGGGGGGAGGGGGAGGGGGGAGAGGGAGAGGGAGACAAGGAGAGGGAGACAGGGAGAGTGGACTGGTGGAGAGTGAGGGAAGGGAGAAAGGATGAATGAATGAAAGAAAGAAAGAAAGAAGAAAGAAAGAAAGAAGAAAGAAGAATGTGCTCCTGCCACAGGCTGCTCAGACGCTACTGAAATGGATTTCATCCTGGGACATAGAGCAAGTTCCAGGACAGCAAGGGCTACACAGACAACCCTGTCTTGAAAAACAAAAACAGCAAAAAAGCATGATCAAGAGCTAAAGAGCCACCAGGCAGTAGCGGCGCACACCTTTAATTCCAGCACTCAGGAGGCAGAGGCAGGAGCATCTCTGTGAGTTCAAAGCCAGTCTAAAGAGTGAATTCCAGGACAGACTCCAAAGCTACAGAGAAACCCTGTCTCAAAAGGAAGGAAGGAAGGAAGGAAGGAAGGAAGGAAGGAAGGAAGGAAGGAAAGAAGCAAGCAAGCAAGCTTTAGCCAAACTAAAGGAAGGAGAGACTCGAAGTGGTAACATTTGAGGTGTAAAAGAACCCACTACAGGCCGGGCGGTGGTGGCGCACGCCTTTAATCCCAGCACTCGGGAGGCAGAGGCAGGCGGATCTCTGTGAGTTCGAGACCAGCCTGGTCTACAAGAGCTAGCTCCAGGACAGGCTCTAAAGCTGCAGAGAAACCCTGTCTCGAAAAACCAAAAAAAAAAAAAAAAAAAAAAAAGAACCCACTACAACCCACTGCAGTGACATTTAGCAAATCATGAACTGTTTGATTCTGGACTTGGCCTAGATCTCTGGGGCTAGGACTGTACCCAGGAATTAGCTCATGACTAATTATTATGACATACCTAAAAAACTTACTTTCCACTAAATTAGAATGTCTAAAAGAAATATAAAAACGTTGAGGTGCACATACTTACCAAAATTAAACCAAGAGAAGATGAACTTGTCGTTGTTGTTTCTGGAGCTGGAGAGATGCTCGGTGGTTAAGAGTAATTACTGTTCTTAGAGGACCCAGGTCCCCTGATTCCCACACTGTGGCTTACAAACCGCATGGGACTCCAGCTTCAAGGATCCAGTGCCCTCTTCTGACCTCCTTGGGTTCTGCACATATGTGGTACACACATACATTCACACACACACACACACACACACATACATTTACCCCCACACACACACACACATACACACATACATTCACCCACACCATACACACACACACATACACACACACATAAACTAAGTAAATTTTTTTTTTTTTTTGGTTTTTCGAGACAGGGTTTCCCTGTAGTTTCTAGAGCCTGTCCTGGAGCTAGCTCTTGTAGACCAGGCTGGCCTCGAACTCAGAGATCCGCCTGCCTCTGCCTCCTGAGTGCTGGGATTAAGGCGTGCGCCACCACCCGCCCGGCCTCTAAGTAAATATTTTTTAAAATGAGATAAAAATTTGTCTATTGAACTGGCAAGATGGTTTTATCAGATAGACACTTGCTACCAAGCCCGATGAGCTGAATTAGGCCCAAGACCCACATGACAGAGAGAACCAATTCCCACAAGTCACCTGACCTCCAAATGCAAGCTCCAACATGTGCATACCCTCTCACACAAATAAATGTAATATTAAAAGAAGATATTTATCTAGATGTGTGTCTCTACATATGTGTATGTATGTACATGTATGCTTAAATGTGTCTGTAGAGGCCTAAAGAGGGTGTGGGCGTCCACTTTTGTCATTCTCCGCCCATTGTTTTGAGCTGGGATTTCTCCCTCAATGCGGGGCTTGCATTTTTCCTCAGACAAGCAGGAAGTTAGGAAGCCCCACAGACCTTCCTGTCTCTGGTCTCCTAGAAACGAGGGTTACACATGTGTGCTGGACACCAGATTTGTCCACAGGGCCAGGGACCTGAATTCATTCACACACACACACACAACACACACATGTGTATATATATATATAATGTCTGTAAGTATGTGGGACTATGTCTAGATCTCCAATTCTGTTCCATTGATCAACATGTCTGCTTTTATTTTTTATTTTTATTTTATGTTCATTGATACTTTGCCTACAAGTGTGTCTGTGTGAGAGTCAGATCTTGGAGGTACAGACAGTTGTGAGCTGCCATGTAGATGCGGGGAACTGAACCTGGACCCTCTGGAAGAGCAGCCACTGCTCTTCACACCCCTGAGCTGTGTCTTCAGTCCCTCAATTCTTGTCCTCACGATTGTGAAGCAGATGCTCTCAACTGTTGCGCTATCTCCCTAGCCCCAAAGACAAACAATTTAAACAGATCTATAAGAAGTAATGAAACTAAAGCAATAATTAAAAACTCCCAAATAAAAAATTCCAGGTTAAGCAAGAGGAACAGCAAGCAGCTTTGGAACTCGTGGAAACTGGACCAGCAGTTAGCATAATCACAATGGGTGGGCCTTGGAGAGGCAGAGGCCCCCAGGACTGTTTCCTAGGGACCTCATGATGTTATTGAGCACAGCTTGCTTAGTGCCCTCAGAGGTCACCACGTCCTTCACAATCTATGAGTCCTATGAAAACTCTAAAGGGGTTTCTAGCCCCTCACTGGGTAGCATTACTGGTACTTACCATAATAGTTATTGACTTTTTCCAACCATTGCTGCAGGAGTAGATTAATGATTCAGCCACCACCCTTAGAAAGAATTCAGAGATGGAAATCGTAAGTAAATATGTTAAGATATTTTGTTTAAGGCTTTGAAGTAGAAAATCTTGAGAAGCAATTTAAAGCTTAGAAAGGCACTTTTGATAGTTTAATGAGGAACTTGTTGAGGTCAGGGGACCAGAAGAAAGGCAGCCTGGTGATTACCTGCTGACGCGCCTTTCTTGCTAGGTTGGTGATCAAGATCAAAGGCGATGACTAATTTCTTCTATCCATTTCCCCTCAGCTTCCTGATCTGATTTAATAAAGTGTTGTTGGGTGGGTATACACTCTGAGGACAAAGTAGAAATGGCTGGAGATATATATGTTTAGATTTGTGAACATTATACTGAACAGGCTAAACCTAAAAAGCATTGCTGCTGACCAGAACAGGATGAGGCTGTACTCTTGCTCTTCTCCGCGCATGATAGTGCTCTAAGTGTTAACTAAGTCAGTAAGACGAGAAAAAACAAATAAAGGAGAAAAAATTATCCCTACTGGCAATTAATATGATTCTGCACCGTAGACCCTACAGACTCCATCTGACGACTCTTAGAACTGATAACACTTTCAGCAAAGTGACAGGATACAAAACTAACACAAAGACCATGACTCCCTATTAACAAACACGCCAAGGAGGAGACCAGGCCAAAGCTGGGCAGATGGCTCAGCAATTAAACACTTACTGCTGTCCAGGCCCAGGGATTGGCTCCTAACACCCACAATTTCAGAAGACACTAGCATAAGAAGCACCACTCCAGATGCTCAGGAGTTGGATGAATAGAGAATCATGGGAGTAAAACGAATGTGGTACCAGCACGAACACAGATATGCAGAACAGTGGGGCAGAATACAAGATCCAGATAAGGCCACGTGACCACAGTCACCTGTTTGACAATAAACGTCAGAGAAATGATTGAGCATCTATGTGAAGAAGAATGAGACTATGTCTTAGCACTCCCCCAGTAAAAAATTAGCCCCAAACAGATCAAAGACCTTAACAAAAGGCAAGAGATTGAAACTGTTAGAAAGAGTAGAAAAGCCGACGGTGGTGGCGCACACTTTTAATCCCAGCACTCACGGGACAGAGACAGCCAGATCTCTGTGAGTTCAAGGCCAGCCTGGTCTACAAGAGCTAGTTCCAGGACAGGTTCCAAAGCTACAGAGAAATTTTTTCCTGAAAAACAAAAATAGCAGCAACAACAAAAAACAAAAACAAAAAAATTTAAAAAAAAGAAAGAGTAGGAAAGACATATATAAAGATCTGAGCAACACAGAAAAGGAGCCCAGTGCCCGGGGGAGAGGCCAGCGATTGGCAAGTTAGAGCTTGCTGCTGAGATAAACAGCTGACCAAAAGCAGCTCGGGACGAAAGGATTATTTTTTTTTTTTCCATTTTGGATTTTCGAGACAGGGTTTCTCTGTAGCTTTTGGTGCCTGTCCTGGAACTCTGTAGACCAGGCTGACCTCAAACTCACAGAGATCCATCTGCCTCTGCCTCCCAAGTGCTGAGATTAAAGGCGTGTGCTACCACCACCTGGTGGAAGGATTTATGTAAATGTGTGCTTCAGGCCACAGTCTGCAGTAGAGTCAGAGAAGGAGCTCTGAAGCAGGAGCCGTAGAGGACACTGCTTACTGCCTGCTCCCCAGGCTGAGCATCTCTTATCTAGTCCAGAACCACCCACAGTTCAGTGGGCCCTTGCGAATCAAGTCAAGACAATTCCCCACAGATGGGCCCTCAGGCCAGTCTGATCTGGGTACTCTCTCAATTGAGACTCCTCAGTTAACTAGCTTACACTGGGGCTGGAGAAGCTGACTTCTTTTCCAGAGGACCTGGGTTCTCTATTCCCTGCAGTCACGTGACCACTACAGCAGTCCCAGTTCCGGGACCTGACATCCTCACACAGATATACATTCAGGCAAAACACCAATGTACATAAAAAACAAAAATTTAAAAAAATAACTAAAAGAAAAAAATAGGGGCTGGTGGGATGGCTCAGAGGTTAAGAGCACTGGCTGCCCTTCCAGAGGTCCTGAGTTCAATTTCCAGCAACCACATGGTGGCTCACAACCATCTGTAATGAGATCTGGTGTCCTCTTCTGGCCTGCAGGGATACGTGCAGACAGAACACTGTAAACATAATAAATATTTTAAAAAATAAAAATAAATAATCTGGATAGTGGTGGCACATGCCTTTAGTACTGACACCGGGGAGGAGGGGGGGCAGAGGCAGGTGGAAGTCTGTGAATTTGTAGCCAGCCTGATCTACAGAGTGAGTTCCAGAACAGTCAGGGCTACACAGAGAAACCTGTACCAAAAAAGCCAAAACAAAAACAAAAAACAAACAAAAAAAAACTTGAAAAAATAATATAAATAAAATCTTTTCAAAAACTAGCACAGGGAGCCGGGCGGTGGTGTTGCACGCCTTTAATCCCAGCACTCGGGAGGCAGAGGCAGGCGGATCTCTGTGAGTTCGAGACCAGCCTGGTCTACAAGAGCTAGCACCAGGACAGGCTCTAAAGCTGCAGAGAAACCCTGTCTCGAAAAACAAAAACAAAAACAAAACAAAACAAAAAAAACCTAGCACAGACTCATGAAATTATGAAGCTTTTATATAGCAAAGGAAACAGTAATAATTAAGGAGACAGATTATAAAATGGGAAAGAATTTTTGTTAGCTATGCATTTGACACAGGATTAAAATTTAGAATATACAACAATCTCAAAAGCAATGCAAAACAACAACAAAACAACCGAGCAACAAGAAAACAAGGGACAGCTTAGCATTTAAAAAGCTGTGGCTACCTTTACAGAAGATCTGGGTTTGCTTCCCAACACCCATACAGTGACTCATAACTAGCAGTAACTCAAGTTCCAGGGAATCTGGTGCCCCCCCTCTGGCTCCTACAGGTATTCAGAAAGCACATGGTATCTGCACAAATCTCAGACAAAACACCCATATGCATAAATTAAAATAAATATTTTTTTAGCTGGGCGGTGGTGGCGCACACCTTTAATCCCAGCACTCGGGAGGCAGAGGCAGGTGGATCTCTGAGTTCGAGACCAGCCTGGTCTACAAGAGCTAATTCCAGAACAGGCTCTAGAAACTAAGGGAAACCCTGTCCTGAAAAACCTAAATAAATAAATAAATAAATAAATAAATAAATAAATAAATATTTTTCAAAAAGAAACCCACCCTATTCAATAATTGAACTAACTAAATGAACATAGTTTGCAAAAGAGGAACTGCGAGTGGCCTCTAAACATAAGGAAACGTGTTTATTTATCAGAGAAACATGAATTAAAAGTACAGTGATCCAGGTGTAGTAGCGCACACCTTTATCCCAGCACTGTGGAGGCAGGAGCAAGCTGATCTGAGTTCAAGGCCAGCCTGGTCTACAGAACAGGTCCAGGACAACCAGGGCTACACAGAGAAACCCTGTCTTAATAAAACAAAACAAAAACAAACAAACAAACAAAAAATGGGTTTCAACGGCCATCAGAATCTTCTCTATTTCTGTGTTGTGTATGAGTGTATATATTGTACATGTGTCTGCACGCATGAGTACTGGTGTTTGTCCATTCAGGCACACGCGAAGGCCAAAGGATGACATCGTGTGTCTTCCACAGTTGCCTTTCCACCATGTTCTTAGGTACTTTTATTTTTATGCATATGTGTCCGTCATGCATGTGGAAGCCTGTGGGGGCCAGAAGAGTCACAGATGGTTATGAGCCGTTGTGCCTTGGTGTTGTGAAATGAACTCAGGTCTTCAACAAGAGCAGCAGAAGCTCTTAATCTCTGAGCCGTCTTCTCTCTAGCCCTGTGCTATTTTTATGCCGAGTTTATAAAGCCTAGTCATCTGCGAGGAGGGAACCTGAAGCTAGTCATCTCCTTGGGTCTGCCTGTCTACTCCAATATGGATGGGGATAAGGAGTGTGTGTTCTAGCCGACCCTCTCTTTATGTGGGTGCCGGGATCTAAACTCAAGTCCTCAAGCCTGTGCAGCAAGCACGGTCCACTCCCAAGCCACCTCTGTAGTCTCCAGATTTGTTTTTGCTTATTACATTTATTTATTTAGTTAGTTAGTTAAATTGGGTCTCACTGTGTAGCCCTGGCTGACCTGGAACTCACTATGTAGACAGGCTGGCTGCGAACTCACAGAAACCTGCTTGCCTCCCTAATACTGGAATTAAATGTGTATGCCACCACACACAGCTCCCTTTTTTGTGTGTGTGCGTGTGAGTTGGTTCTCTTCTTCTACCATATGGGTTCCATGGACGGATCTCAAATTATCGGGCTTGGTAGCAAGCACCTTTACCTGCGGAGACATATTGCTGCCCCCAGAACTCTTTTTATACTTGAACTTATGTTAAAACTGGAAGACTTAGCAAGGCGGTGGGGGCACACGCCTTTAATCCTAGTGCTCGAGGGGGCAGAGGCAGGCAGATCTCTGTGAGTTTGAGGTTAGCCTACAGAGCAAGTTCCAGGACGGCTAGGACTCTTACACAGAGAAACCCTGTCATGAAAAACCAAAAAATAAAATAAAATAAAAATTGGAAGATTTAATTTCAAAACCGAAGCACCCACATTTCCCATTCCCTTGGAGACATCAATGATGAGAACAGTGGTCTCATGCTTGTGTGCCCAGCAGCTGAGGGCGGCTGCCCACTATAGATATCTTCATCTGTTTGTCTGTGTCTGCCACTCCCAAGCACTCGGGCCTCTCAGCCCGAGGGACAGCTGTGCTTTCGCTGACTATTTCTCTTAGGAACAGAGTCTCCACACACAGGGTGGGCGCCCACACCCCCTCTTGTGCTTCTTGGATTCTAGGCTTGCACCATGTCCAGCCCTAGGATTTCATATAAAATATGTTTCTCTGGAACTGTTATCTTAATCAACAGTGCACATCTGGAAGGCAGACCAAGAAGGCCATGTAAGTAAAAGACAAACGGGAGGATGTGTCCTGGTGTCTTTACTTCGTTCTCTTCCCTCTTGGTACCGGTGCTGTTTCCCTTGGCCACTCAGCGCCTAGGGCGCCTGCACATACATCTAGATTAGGTGCCTCACAACACTCCATGAACCCAAGATCTGAACGACACCATTGCATCGGCTTCCCTGGGCAGCAGATTCGGTGCACCAAGTCCAAGGCTACTCCTACTCTCTGAAGACCTTCCTGACAGGCATGGAAGTACTGGATAGGGCAGCATGACCAAGCCACGTTCACCTTTCTTTCCTCCAGATTGTATGCCCGTGCCTAGGTCAGAGTCTTGTTGCTATTTTTTGTTTTGCTTGGTTGAGACAGGGTTTCTCTGTAAAACTTTGGAGCCTGTCCTGGAACCCACTCTGGTCAGGCTGACCTCGAACTCACAGATCCATTTGCCTTTGCGTCCTGAGTGCTGGGATTAAAGGTGTGCACTACCACTGCCTGGTACTATTTTCTTTTAATGAGATTAGAGGGTGGCTCCGGAGAAGCCACGGATGGCGTTTTAATCTCATGATGTGAACCTGGAGCTAAGAAGGCTGCCACGTTGTTTGGCACATATCCCTTTCCTATGAGCAGCATTTCTGAGGAGAGCCCTAGAAAACCTCAGGACTGGCCAGGAGGGGAAAGAGACCTTCCAGCTGTTGGTTGTATGAAATTCTCCTTCTCTGCTGCTGAGAGGCCTCAGCTCGATTCCGGAGTGAGAGGCTTCTCTTCCTTATTATGTCTCCCCATTTCTTTCCTATCCCCTGTCTCATACACGTCATCTGCTTAAACGTTAAGTGGGTGATGCACAGTGATTCACTTCAGCGTGTTGTCTGAAGAGTGTTGTCACCGACCTCAAGTGAACGTTGCCTTCCTTAGCTGTCTTGTTTGTCATCTCCCTCCATGCCAGCACTGGTGTCCTCTCTGTGCGTTCGCTTATTCTGGCCATTTCATATAACTGACAGCTTTCGCTTTAGACTGCATTTTCCCTACTTAAAACAAGGTTTTATTTTGAGTTCTCTGTATATGTGGGGGTATGCACATGCATTCGGGTGCTAGTTGGGGTTGGAGGTATAGGCTGTTGAGAGCCTCCTGATGTGGGCCCTGGGAACTGAACCTGTGATGGAGGACTCTCATTGGTCAATAAAAAAACTGCCTTGGCTTTTTGATAGGGCAGGATTTAGATAGGTGGAGTAGACAGAACAGAATGCTGGGAAGGAGGGAAGTTAGTCAGATGCCATGAAGCCAGCCACCAGGTCAGACATGCTGAATCTTTCCCGGTAAGACACCACTTGTGGTGTTACACAGATTATTAGATATGGGCTAAAGCAAGAGATGTGATAATTAGCTAATAAGAGGCTGGAACTAATGGGTCAGGCAGTGTTTAAATGAATACAGTTTGTGTGTTGTTATTTCAGGTGTAAAGCTAGCCGTGTGGGATCTGGGTGGGATGAAAAGCAGGCCTGCTCAGCTCCACACTACAAACCTGGATCCTCTAGAAGAGCAGCGAGTGCTTTTAACCACTAAGCCACCTCTCCAGCACCTCTTCACTCTTAAAAAAAAAAAATTCACATAGGTTTTTATTTTATATATTTTCTGTTTTGGTTTTTCAAGACAGAGTTTCTCTGTGTATCATGTAGCTTTGGAGCCTGTCCTGGAACTCACTCTGTAGACCAGGTTGGCCTTGAACTAACAGAGATCCGCCTGCCTCTGCCTCCCTAGTGCTGGGATTAAAGGTGTGCGCCACCACTGCCTGGCTTTTGTTTTATTTTATATTTTACAAACAATTTTAATTTGCCCTTCAAATGTTTATAACTGGTGATTACTTTCTTTAGTATGTCACATGTCCAAAAAAAAAAGGAAGACAATAGCCTTGGTTAAAATACCACCATTAAAGCCACTCCAAGACGGAGGGGACAGTTGAGCTACAAACAATCCCCTGCTTCATTTTTGCTACAAAGCTTTACTACAACCAATGCTTTATTTTTATTTAATGCCTATGTTTGCCTCTGTGTACATCTGTGCACCATGAACGTGCCTGGTGCCCTTGGAGGCCAGAGAGGGTGTTGGGATCCCATGGAAGTGGTGTTACACACAGTTGTAAACCGCCATGTGGATTCTGGGAACTGAACCTGGGTTCTGTACACAAGCAATGAGCTCTCATAACTCCTGAGCCCTCTTTCCAGCCTCCTGGGCGCTTCCTTTTGATGGCTACTGTTGTATATTTATATCTCAAAGCAATTGACGCTGTTTCATTCACGGGTTCTCCACGGCTCCTACAGCACCGCGTACCTCCTGTCATGGTGTTCTGTGGGCGGAGGCTGCCTCCCCCGACTTGGTTGGTAGACATGAAATTGATTCCTGCTTCTAAAACTCACTCTGCCAACACTTGTCCTGCGCCCTCACAGACCACTGCATTTCTGGTGCTGGAGAGAGCGTTAAAAGCCCGTTCATGAATGTGTGCTGAAACCCTACCTGCTCATTTTAATGTTCAGAACCTGCTTCTCGGAGACTGAGTTTCGAAGCCTTTACCGGGACTCACAGAAGGGTCGGGTTGCCCCCCAATCTTGAGCCAACAGCTTCATTTTCCAATCACCGCTGTAGGTTTCACTGCAATGATGGGCTGAAGGGCGAACCCGTGGGGCCGCTGGGGAAAAGCTGCTTCCGTTCTTTGGTGGCAGGTGACCAAGCAAATGGCCTGTAAGTCAAGTTTGGAGCATTAAATGGGAGCCCACACCACCGTGCCTGGCTCTGGTTGCATTTTATTTCTGTTTTCTCTGTAAGTCTCCCAACATGTGGGCAGGATAGGAATCCCAGGTAAATGTACTGCCAAGTAGTTGCTTCCAGCTGCTGTGGACCAGTTTTCCTTCCCCGTTTTCACACGTTCGCGCCCTCTCTCTGCTAAGGCTGCCAAATTCCTTTTATGCTTGACAGTCTGCTTTAAGTTCTTTCTCCTGTGGAGATGCCGTGAAGTATGGCAGCCACTCCCCTGTCCTCACTGGCTCCCTCCCCCCCCCCCCACTCCCGGTTGCAGGCTGTCTTTCTGGTGTGCGCTGACACTCCCTAACGTATTCTTAGTTACCAACCCAGACTTTCCCGCCTTCCCTGCAGCTACTAGGTACTTGAAGTTTGGTGGCTGAGTCAATGTGTGTTGCATTGCTAAGGGGCTGTATTTGCCGGACATTTACAAAAACCCTTCACACATCCCATCAAGGCTGCTTCACGACAAGGAAGAACTTAAAAGTAGAGGACACCTAGACAAACCCGGCTCAGCAAGATGAAGAAACAGGAGGATGTAACTTGGTTATGGCCACAGAGCAGACGAGGGTCCAGCGCTTCCCTACGCCTGCGTAGTTGTTACGCTTCTATGAACCTAAACACTCAGAGACATCCACGAAAAATAAGATCTGTTGTGGGGCACGCTCCTCGACGTCATCCAGTTAGTCCGATTCCTCTATTACCAGGATCCAGAATATCGTCGTTCCTTGCAATTTGCGGGCCTTGGTTCCCGACCTTGCTCTTCCTTAGTTCCTTAGCCTTAACTAACCCCCACCCCCACCCCCAGACTTGTGGTCGCAGGGGCGTCTGCCCATAGAGGCTCGCGCTCGCTGCACCAGCTGAGCACGTCACTGGAGACAAGATTCAGGTGTTCAAACAGTGGAGGTCGCCTCCCAAGCCGGGGACCTCAGCCCTCCCGCGGTCCTCCTCTTGTGCCCAATCCCTGGGAAACGGGTCCTTGCCCGGCTTCCGGGTGTGGTTTAAGGCAGTATGCCAACCACGGTCCATTCTGTGTTAGGTCGGGGCGGGTCGCCGCCTCTGCACCTCTCCTCCCTAACCTCTGGCAGGCTCCAGCGATGCATGGTTAAACCTGCCTTCCTAGGCAACTTGGCTGCAACCCACCTCTTGTAGCCCACTATTTTAGAAGCCAAGGTCCATACAGGGCAGTCCTGTAATCTCCCAGGGTGGAGACAGGATTGTGAGTTCAAAGCCTGCTTGGGCGATTTAGCAAATTAAAGAATGGCCTGGACTCCGGAACGCCAGCCCCCAAACAAACAAATGCCAGGTAAAACAGCGAGTTCCGGGACAGCCAGAATCGCATAATAGAAAGACCTTGTGTTGCTGTTGTTTGGAAACAGGGTTTCTCTGTAGCTTTGGAGCCTGTCCTGTCTTGTAGACCAGGGCAACCTTGAACTCACAGAAATCCGTCTGCCTCTACCTCCCAAAGGGTTCCTGACCCACAGGTTGAGAACCACTGCTCTGGAGGAAGCCATTTCAAGATATGGACACAGGCAGAGATTTTTCAGTGGCACAGAAAATAATCTCCAGAACTGACAGGTGGAATTGCAGACATTTCCAGAAGTTTCTGTCTAACGAAACAGACCAAAGAGAAAGCTGCGGAATAGGGGAAGTGGTCTTCCAGCTACATCACACAGTATTAATATTGAAAAAAACATGAAAACATAAAAAATTAAACATTAAAGGAGTATATCCTCCAAGTCAGGCAGTGGTGGTGCACACCTTCAATTCCAGCACTCTGGAGACAGAGGCAGAAGAATCTCTGGGAGTTCGAGCCCAGCCTGGTCTATGGAACAATTTCCAGGACAGTCAAGACTACACAGAGAAACCCTGTCTTGAAAAACAAAACAAAACAAAAAAGAGAAAAAGAAAACAAAACCAAGAAGCCCAGCAATAATCACTGTTCTGGGTCCTCTGCTCCTTCTGAAAGTTCTCCATTCTGAGCCACTTTCAGTTAACTATGAATCATGTTTTTCTGGGATCTTGCACATTTGGTCATCTTTTATTAGCAGGCAGGCATTCATGTGAGCGTGTGTGCACATGTGTGTGCCTGTGCATGCGGTGAGCGTGGGAGTGCATGTGTGAGTGCGTGTGTGAATCACCAGAGAGCACTCTGGTGTTGTTCCTCAGGAGCCATCCACTTCGTTTCTCAAGGCAGAGAGGGACCGAGCTAGTTGGTAAGCAGCCCCAGAGATCCCCATGTCCCACCTCCCCAATACCGGAATTACAAATGGATGCCCCCATACTTGGCTTTTTATTTTTTTATTTTTTCCTTTGGAGGTTGACTGTCCTTACACTTCTGTGGCAAATACTTCACCAAATGAACCATCTCTCCAGCTCAGGCTCTTTTAACTCCATGTCTCTGGTTATTGAGGATAATTCTCTTTCACTTTTTTCTTCCTTTCTTTTTCTTTCTTTCTTTGTATTTATTTTATTTATTTTTTATTTTTCGAGACAGGGTTTCTCTGTAACTTTGGAGCCTGTCCTGGAACTCGCTCTTGTAGACCAGGCTGGCCTCGAACTCACAGAGATCCACCTTCTTTCTTTTTCTTTACACTTCATAGTTCACACTGTAGTGCAGTGCAGGCTGGTCCCAAATCCTCTGTCCTCAGACTTCAGCTTTCTCAGTACTGGGAATATAGATCCATGCTACCATTATTAATATTTCATTTAGAGTGTGTGTGTGTGTGTGTGTGTGTGTGTGCATGTGTGCGTGTGCATATGTATGTGTGTTCAAGCCATGCATGAATGTGGATGTTAGAGAACAGTGTCTGGGAGTTGGATCTCTCCTTCCATCACGTGGGTTACAGAGCCTGAGCTCAGCTTACCAGTCTAGGTAGTGAGTGCCTTCACCTGCTGAGCCACCCCACCCCATATAAATACCTCTTCTTCAGATAAATCTTGCATTCAGTTTATGGTGCAGTTCTGTTACTGGGAAACAGCTTGAGTTTTTTTTTTTTTAGATTTATTTTATTGTATGAGTGTTTTGCCTGCACATATGTGCATCACCTACTTATCTGGTTCCCACGGAGGGCAGAAGCCTGTGGTGAATTTCTTATTTTCTTTTTCACAACCAGGTTTCCCTGTGTAGCCCTGGCTGGCCTGGAAGTCATTATGTAGACCAGTCTGGTCTTTAATTCACAGAGATCCCCCTCCCCTGTCTGTAATTAATGGGCTGTAATTAACGGCATCCACCACTACACCCAGCTTGAATTGTTTGTTAAAGATTTATTTATTTACTGTGTACACAGTGTTCTGTCTGTCTCCTTGCTGGCCATATGAGGGCACCAGTCTCATTACAGATGGCTGTGAGCCACCATGTGGTCGCTGGGAATTGAACTCAGGACCTCTGGAAGATCAGTCTTAACCTCTGAGCCATCTCTCCAGCCCCAACTTGAAATTTTTAAAAGAGAAATTTACCAAACCCTTTTAAATGCAAAATTCTATGGTACTAAATACACTTATAAGCCAGAAATAGGGGCAAACACTTGTAAGCCCAGTAGGGAGATCCCAAATTCAAATCCAATCAGGACTACATAGAACAACCTGGTCTCAAAAGGTAAACATTGTAAAGAAATATACACATTTACAGGACTAGCATACTAGCTCAGTGGGAAAAGGCACTTGCTGCCACGTCTGAGGGCCTGAATTTAATCCCAAGAGCTGCACTGAAGACGATGAGAAGTGACTTGTGGAAGTTGTCCTCTGACCTCCACAGTGCACCATAGCAGGACAGGCACACATTAGATGTAGTCTATGTGCTATGTACTACACATATTTACAATGTTGCACACGTTAGATGTATGGTCTATGTGCTGTGTACTACACATATTTACAATGTTGCACACGTTAGATGTACGGTCTATGTGCTATGCACTACACACATTTACAATGTTGCACACGTTAGATGTACGGTCTATGTGCTATGCACTACACACATTTACAATGTTGCACACGTTAGATATACGGTCTATGTGCTGTGTACTACACACATTTACAATGTTGCACACTTTAGATATATGGTCTATGTGCTGTGTACTACACACATTTACAATGTTGCACACTTTAGATATATGGTCTATGTACTGTGTACTACACACATTTACAATGTTGCACACTTTAGATATATGGTCTATGTGCTGTGTACTACACACATTTACAATGTTGCACACTTTAGATATATGGTCTATGTGCTGTGTACTACACACATTTACAATGTTGCGCTGACATCCTCACTGTCCATTCAGGAGCCTTTTTGCTTGTTTGGGATTGTTTTTTTTTTTTTTTTTCAAACCAGGGTTTGTCTGTGTAGCCCTAGCTGTGCTGGAACTCACTCTGTAGATCAGGCTGGCCTTAAACTCACAGAGATCCACCTGCCTCTGACTCCCAAATTCTGGGATTAAAGGCATATGCCACCACTGCCTGGCTCAGGGGCCTTTTTAATAAACTCGATTCCACAGTAATTAAAACAACCCCCTGGAGGTTGGAGAGATGGTTCAGAGGTTAAGAGCACTCAATGCTCTTCCAGAGGTCCTGAGTTCAAGTCCCAGCACCCACATAGTATCTCACAACCATCTACAGTGGAATCTGATGTCCTCTTCTGACCTACAGGCATACATGCAGACAGAACACTGTTTATACAATAAATATATAAATAAATAGACAATAAATAAATAGAAGGCATAGCCCTCTGGCTATGCTTCCTACTCTTTTCTGGTTACCTTTGTTCTGTTTATGTCTCTGAACTAGCTGTCTAATATAAGTGGAATTTATGATATTTGTCTTTTTTATCTTATTTTTTTTTTACTTCTAAGGGTGTTTTGCCTTCGTATATGTTTGTGTGCCATGAGCATGTGTTGCCCACAGAGGCTGGGAGAGGACTTCAGATCCCCTGGGACTGGAGTTCAGGATGGTTGTGAGCTGCCAAGTGGGTGCGAGAAATCAAAAAATCCCAGGTCTCTAGAAAAGTATCCAGTGCTCTTCACCTATGAGTCATCTCTCCAATCTTGGTGTCTCTGTGTCTGACCTATTTCATGTAACATAATGTCGGAATCCACCCATGCTAGATCAGAGTTCTATTCTCTTTTAAGACTGAAAACAATATCCATTATATGCACACTCCTTATTCCATCAGTTAGTAGGTACACCTGCTGATAGACATGTAAGTGTTTTTTCCTTTTGGCTGCTCTGAGTGACCAGCCAGTTCTGTTTTCAATCTTTCAGCCAAGTGTGGTGGCGCACACCTTTAATCCCGGCACTCGGGAGGCAGGGGCAGGTGGATCTCTGTGAGTCTGAGGCCAGCCTGGTCTACACAGAGAGTTCCAGAACAAGCAGGGCTACAGAGACCCTGTCTCAAAAAAAAAAAAAAAAAAAAAGGTGAGGGGAGCTTAAACTTTCTATTTCTGTTCCAGAGGCCTAAGTGTCACTACCGGTCAGCCAGGCAACATAGCAGTGACCACCACGGCACATTTTAGCCTAATTAAACACTTACCAGGAAGTGTTGCACGGACTCACACCCACTGTCTCCAATTCACAGAAAAGCACCCAAGTTAACGAATAGCGGAGCTGGATTCCCCGTCCACGCTCTTTGTCTCCAGAGCCTGAGCTCCTAACCTGACTCAGCGATGTAATTAGCTCGAAGGGGTTTAGCTTCTTTAATTAATTAGTGGTTGTATGGGCAAGTGTGGGCATTCTTGTACTACTGTACACATGGAGAGGACAAATAACACCTCAGATATCACTCAATTTCCACCTTGTTTAAGGCAGGTCTCTCTCTCTCCTCTCTCTCTCTCTCTCTCTCTCTCTCTGTATATGTAGAGATAGATATCCTTAGGACACAAATAAGTCAAGATTAAGAAATGTTATTTAAAAATAATTTTTAAACTCTGTGAGTTCGAGGCCATCTTGGTCTACAAGAGCTAGTTCCAGGACAGGCTCCAAAGCCACAGAGAAACCCTGTCTCGAAAAACCAAAATAATAATAATAATAATAATAATTTTTAAAGATTAGTTTTATTATTTTTCTTTGTGTGTACTGTATGAACTGGACATGCAGGATCCACAAAGAAGAGACTGCTGAACTTGCCTAAAGGTGAGACGATCCTTTGGGGTTCCTGCTTCATGAAAGAGTCTGCTAGAAATTCTGCAGGACACAGAAGAAAGTGACTGACAAACTGCCAATATAGACGGAACTGTCTTTGAAATTTCCTGCTTCATTGAAAAATCTTGGCCTTTAGGCTGAAGGCTGGATGCCCTAACATTACAAAAGAACTTTGGGTGATTGTCTAAGCAATGAAATGTCTATGTCATTTCTAGAGTTTTGGAAGTTGCTTACAATGTACTTCCTGTTTACTTAGGTAATATTATATCCTCCTGCAGTCTTTGATGGAGTTGAAGAATAGATAGTTATAATTATAGTTTTCCTTAGTTATGATAAAAGATAAAGTAGATATAAATATTGTTATTGTAATTCTTGGTTGGTACCTGTTTTGTTATATGTAATTTTTCTGTATTAAAGTTAAAACCTTCCTTTTTATTTAAACAGAAAGGGGAAGGTGATGTGGGATTCCCCTCTATATGCTGTGAATACCATTGGTTAATAAAGAAACTGTCTTAGGCCTGTGACAGGGTAGAATTAGGCAGGAAAAACTAAACTGAATGCTGGGAGAAAGAAGGCGTAGTCAATAAGAAGCCATGTAGCCCCGCCAGAGACAAACATTGGACAGAACCTTGCCAATAAGCCACAACCACGTGGTGATACACAAAATAGTGGAAATGAGTTAAATTAAGATGTAAGAGGTAGCCAATAAGAAGTTAGTGCGAATAGGCCAAGCTGTGATTTAATTAATACAGTTTCTGTGTGGTTATATCGGGCCTATGGGGCTGGGAACAAACAGGCAGCCTCCTACAACAGTGTACGGTTTGTGAGTCCATTTGTGTGTGTATGCCATGCCTGTTGCACAAGTGACTTCAGAGTCCAGAGAGGGTCCCTTTGAGGTGTTACCAGTATTTGTAAGCTGTCAGATGTGGGTGCTGGGAACATAACGTGGGTCTCCTGGAAGAGCAGCAAGTGCTTTTAACTGTTGAGTCATTTCTCCAGTACTATAAATATAAATTTTATCCAGGCGGCACACACCTTTAATCCCAGTGCTCGGGAGGCAGAGGCACGCAGATCTCTGAGTTCGAGGCCACCCTGGTCTACACAGAGAGTTCTGAGACAGCCAGGAATACACAGAAAAACCCTGTTGAAAAACAAAACAACAACAACAAAACCTTAAAAATAAATATTTAGGAATTAAATAAGAATGGCTGTTGAGATTCTGAAATATATCAATAGTTCCCCCAAAATAGGAGAAAAGGAATATTGAAACAGAAAACAAATAACCAAAAACCTAGACGTAGATGGGCTGTGTTCTCTGTCGCTGGTCCTCTGATGGCCTCTGTGGTGGCCCTTTACAGGATGCTATAAAGCTCTGTCTCTCCATTTATGAATCCCACTAGATTCCCAGGACAGGGATAACATCCCAATACCCAGTATACCGCCAGGGCCTGGTATATCTCCTGTTCTCCCTAGAATCTGAGCACAGGCTCAAGCTCTAGTTCTTTCTTTAACTTTTATTTATTTATTTTATGTGTATTCATGCTTTGCTAGCACATATGCCCATGCACAACACTTGTGAATTACAAACAGTTATGAGCCAGCATGTGGGCACCGAGATTGAACCGGAACCCTCAGGGAGAGCATTCAGTACTCTGAACTGCTAAGCCAGCTTCCCAGCCCCTTGAACTCTGATTCTTAAATTGCATCTGGTCCCCACAGTTTCTTCTGCCCTCGGTGCCTAGACAATGTCATGCAGCCCAGAGTGGATTATTTCAACAATTGGAAGTGAGTATGGATTATCCATCTGACTAATGGAGTCCAGAATGGATTATTTCTTTTCTTTTTAAAATATTATTTATTTTAGTGCATTTGTGTTTTGCCATGCATGTGGGTGCTGGGAATTGAACCCGGGTCCTCTGGAAGAATATTCAGTGCTCTTAACCACTAAGCCATCTCTCCAGCCCCCAGGATGAATTATTTCAACAATGGGGAGTGAGTGTGGATTATCTGCCTAATGGAGTATCATGAAACCAACACTAATCATGTTTGAAAATATCAATGACTGGCGCACGCCTTTAATCCCAGCACTCGGGAGGCAGAGGCAGGCGGATCTCTGTGAGTTCGAGGCCAGCCTGGTCTACAAGAGCTAGTTCCAGGACAGGCTCTAAAAAAGCTGCAGAGAAACCCTGTCTCGAAAAACAAAAAAAAGAAAAGAAAAAAAAAAAAAGAAAATATCAATGACAAAGATATGGGCTTTGCTTTCTAAAAATTTCCTTATTTACTGAATAAGTAAATATTTCTTTTGTAAAGCAGAAACTAGAATTCTCTGCACTCAAGGTTCAGGTCAAATGCCACCTTCTCTGTTGACTTACCCAGATTACTCCCACTAGAAGCAACCTTGCCTTGCGTGGATGTTCACGGCATCCAGCTTTCTCCAGTCTCTTACATTTCTGCCGTTGCTGTGAGCACTTCACAGGCAAGACTGCGGCTTCTCTACGCACCAGCCACTAAGAGGATGTTCCACGATGTTCAGCCAGACTTGGACTCATTTCCCACAGTGCGAGGGGGGACTGGGTGGCATGACCTTGGCCACAATGAGGCAGGGAGAGAGGTGTTTGCTGACAGACTGCCTGGGCCCGACTGTAAGCTGTCCGGGTTAGCACAGCTGAGACAGGTTTCATGATTAGCATTGTGCACTCAGATGAACAAGGCCATGTTCAGACACGGGGACATCTGAGGTACGAGAACCCTCAGCAGCAACAAACAGCAGGTTTAGAAATGTGGAAACAGCACCACAGCCTCCCAAATCATCTTTCCGGCTGGCAGAACAGTCCTTCTAAGACCCAGATCAATCACCCTACCACCCAGTGGCCTGCCAAGAGCACATCAGTAGCCTGGCATTCCAGGCCCATGTGATGAGTCTCCTGCCACACACCTCGGCACTTCTCACAGAGAAACTCATCAACAGTCCTAGCAGCCTTAATTCCTTGACTAGTTCACTTTGACACAGCACTCAGGGTGGGATGAGACACAAATTGAACCCCGCCAGGTCATTATTTCATTGAAGTCGGGATAAAATGATAGGGTTTTTGGTTTTTTTTAATATCTTATTTATTTATTATGTATACAATATTCTGTCTGTGTGTCTGCCTGAAGGCCAGAAGAGGGCATCAGATCTCATTTCAGATGGTTGTGAGCCGCCATGTGGTTGCTGGGAATTGAACTCAGGACCTTTGGAAGAGCAGGCAATGCTCTTAACCACTGAGCCATCTCTCCAGCCCGGTTTTGTTTTATGTGTAAGGGTATTTTGCCTTCATGTATGTCTGTGCAATGTATGCTGTATCCTCCGAGACCAGAAAAGGGCATCAGATCCCCTGGAACTGGAGTTACAGGAGGTTGTGAGTTGCCACGTAGGTTCTGAGAATGGACCTGGGTCCTCTCATAGAGAAACCAGTGCTCTTAGCCACTAAGCCAACTCTCCAACCCTAAAGACAAATTTTGAAAAATTATATTGCTAGCTGAGCATGGTGGTGCATGCCTTTAATCCCAACACTCAAGAGGCAGAGGTAGGTGGATCTTTGTGATTTTGAGGCCAGCCTGGTCTACAAAGCCAGTTCCAGATCAGTCAGAGCTACATAGTGAGACCCTCTCTTGAAAAAAAAATGTAGACCAGGCTGTGGTGGTGCACACCTTTAATCCCAGTTCTTGGGAGGCAGAGGCGGGCAGATCTCTGTGAGTTTGAGGCCAGCCAGAGCTACACACAGAGAAATCCTGTCATGAAACCGCCCCCCCAACCCCGCCAGAGAGGGGGGGGGAGAGAGAGAGAGAGAGAGAGAGAGAGAGAGAGAGAGAGAGAGAGAATTGGTAAGAGAAGGGGGGGATTGTGGGGGTGGGGGTGGGGGGGGGAAGGAGGGAGGCGAGGGGGAATGGACGGGTTGTTTTTTTTTGTTTTCCTGGATGTCTTTGAGCTCTTCTGAGACTCTCGGCCTCTCTCAGGGTCTTTCTCTTTCTGGAGGGGAGAGGGAGAGGGAGAGAGAGGAGAGTTGTAGTTTGCATGCCTTTGATTCCAACACATGGGAGACAGGCATATTAGTTCAAGTTTACATAATGTGCTCAAGGACATCCAGGGCTACAGAGAGACACTAACTCAAAAACAATTTTTTTTGAATATCACCAGAGGAACAGATAGATGGTGTGTGCTTTCACTGTGACGCTGAGGAAGGACAATCACTTACACATTCTCCCAACCATGAATGCATAGCACATACACGGTAACAAAGAAACAGCAGACAGACCCAAAAGGAGAAATTGTCTATTCAAACAAAGGAAAGAAAGTCTATGCCACATTAAAAGATACAAGCAAGAAACCACAAAGTATGCTCCACAGCGTTCGTAGACTTGATTTTGTCCTAAAGGGGAGATGCTAATAAAGGTGACTAGAGAGAGCCAATGATGAACAAGCAGAGCGTGAGCCACCGTCTGACCAGTGAGAAGTTCAGGGAAGCGAGCAAGGCGTTAGCAAGTAGCCACTGTACTGTGAGTGTAAACAGACATGACTTATGCGACTTACTCTCAGAGTTCAGACTACAAGGTATGAGCACACAGTACAGGTAGACGTCGGGATAACTCAAGTGGAACAACACGCTTACACCGGGGAGTTCGCCGTCACAGTATGCAGACGTCGTTTGTACCGCTCTCATGACTTTCTGGTAATTCTGAAATCGTTTCCAAATCAAACTTTAACACCAACATGGTCTGCAAAGTCTATGACATCATCATCCCCACCGAGGCTCAGGCCAGCCACAAGGACAGCATTGCCGCTTCCCAACACAGTAAGCGCTTCCTCCCTTTGCGGGTCTATTATTGCCTTTCCATAGAACTCCCATCTCCATACTGTGGGCCCATATTGGCACCGTCTTGTCACACCCCACCCTTATGTCCTAGGCTTTCACAGTGCTCTGAGCTCTCCACGTAGGTCACAGTGTGTGCTGTGTTTGTTTTTGAGACAGAGGCTTATGCAGCCCAGGTTGACCTCTAACTTGATAAGTAGCCAAAGGTAACCTTGAACTCCCATCCTCCTACCTCCACCTCCCAAAGGGCTGCCATTATAGGCGTGTGCCGCCATGCCAGGTTAAGAGTTGGTATTCAGGAAGAACTGGATGCCAGTCTATCTTCCCCAGTTGCCTGGAGGCTCCCTGAAGCCAGGGTTTGGGTCTGTTCTGCTCACAAGTGTATCTCCTGCACCAACTACTGAAGCTGGCACAGCCGTGGGCACCAGGTAACCAGCTAGGTGATGAGAGAGCAAATCCCAGTCTCTCAGTTCAGCTCCAAGCTGTTGGCAACTCTCAGCCCTGTCCTTAACCCTTAGTCCCAAGAGTTTGATCAAGAGGCGCTGACGTTGAAGGAGCCCTGAATTGACTGTCCACTTGCCAAGTCAGCTTGAAACTGAAGGGCCGGGGTTAAGGAATGGGAACTAACGAGGGACAGTTGGAGGGAATGACGCTGAGTGAGCTGGGAGCCTAGACACCCAGAAGGCAAGGAGCTGAGTGCAACCGTGTTGGGAGAGGCAGTCTGGCGAATAAGAGCACCCTCATGGGTTAAAGAAAGTCTCAGGGTGACACCCGGAGGATCCTGATTTATGGGTAAACAAGGAGGAAGAGTGAGAGCAAGAGCAGGAGTTGGTGCTGAGGGCAGGAGGGGAGGGCCCTAACTCCATCCTTGCCTGGGATCAGCGGCGTGATGCTGGTGGGTGCAGGAAGCTCAGTGCAGGTGAAAGGCCTGGATCCTGTCCTGATAGAGCATGCGCGAGCATGGCACGCCCATCTCTAATCTGAGGGTTTACTGTGTGAAGCTACTACCAGTATCATGGGATGTCTTCGGAGGGCCCTGCGGGAGGTTGCTGGCTTTCAGCCAATGGAAACAGTTCCTAAATGTGCACCCAGCCACCTCTCACCGCTTTCCCACACGGTCCTTTCTGCGATTTCGAGTCCTATTTAAAAACACACTGTGGATGCATCCACGGAACACTTCTTCAGTCAAAACCTTTAACCAAGAAGAGGATTTTTGTTTGGTTGGTTTGGTTTGTTTGTATTTTTCCTGAGGTGCTAGATATGAAATCCATGTCCCTTGCTCATGCTGGGTAAACACTTCTCTACTTTAGCTCCTCAGCTAGCATCCTTCTTAAAACTGAACCTGTTTTCTCCCTGTCCCTAAGGGTTATGACATATGCACTGGACTGCCCACTTGACTGGAGCAACCCTCACCTGAGGGAGGGCATGCTGCACCCTGTTCTCTGGCTGCCCATAGTGGCCCCTCCCCTTCAGGTCGGCCACACCGTCTGGCCAGAAGCATACCTGTCCCTCTCCTTGGGCATTCTGTTGATATCTGGCAGTAACTTCCTATCTCCCCAACTCCAGAGGGAAGACTGGCAAGTTACTGTCACCTCACAGCTTAGACAGCGCCCACAGCATTCTCTGCCACCCTTCATCCTCACAACCAGCCCTGTGAGGTAGATACAGTGGGTAACAACCATCCTGGCCCACGTGGATCAAGAATGTACAATGTACCCTGCTCTGGGTTAAGCAGTTCATACGTGATCTCACTTAAACTTACCACAGCCCTATGAGATAGATCCACGTCCCCATTTTACAGAAGGGAAAAATCCAGTGGTTAGAACTTGCCCCAAATCAAAGAGGTAGGAAGCCCTGAAGCTAGGGTTTGAACCGCAGCCTGCCTGACTCCAAAGCCATGCTGGTAACCTTTCCACAATGTTACCTTATAAAATCAAGAATATTACTTCCTATATAAGAGTCTACCCACTAACTGAAGCGGAGCGGTAAGTAGTTGAGCCAAGGCTGCACAGCTGGAGTGTTCTGCTCCATGGAGTCTCGAAGCCTGGGCTTCCTAAGGACCAGCACACTTGCTCATCATTGCGGCCCAGCCCACAGGACTGTTTCTGTTCAGAATTCCTTGTTGACACTCTTTGGGAAACCTGGGAGGGGTTGTTTTTTGTTTTGCTTTGTTTTAATCTCAAAACCAATCAGTAAATAAATTGAAGAAATATGGAGAACATATTGTAACTAGCTGTCCTCTAACAACCAGTGCTCAGCAGCCCAGAGGAGTCCTGGCTGGGAGGAACCTCTGCATCAGGTCAAAGAGCAGGAACGGGAAACACTAACACACTGAGTTTAGGTAGCTACCCTCGGAATCTGGGACCCCGAAACTGGGAGTTGCTGCTTCCCGGTCCTCTCTTCTGGGACCCTGCTCCTGTTGATGACTCTCACAAGGTAGATAAACACGAATGTGTTCACATGCATAGGACAGTTTCTACAAATCCTAAGATGCTCTGAGAAATTATATATTTGTAACTAAGCTTTTGTATCAGCAATTTCAACTCATGATTGTGGCGTACTAGAAATCTAACTGGATCTGTAAACGTCTTGTTACTCAGTGACACACACTGGCAGTTTCCACCTTTTGAATATTTAAGGCTTAGAGCTCTTTTTTATTTGTTTTTGTTTTTTTTTTTTGAGACAAGTTTTCTCTGTGTAGTCCTGGCTGTCCTAGAACTAGCTCTGTAGACCAGGCTGGCCTCAAACTCAGAAAGACCCGCCTGCCTCTGCCTCCTCTGCTGAGGATTAAAGGCGTGCGCCACCACCATGGCCAGCAAGAGCTTTTAAACTATTGATGACTGTGAGCATCTTAGTCTTTAAAGAACAGAGAGTTCAAAACAATACAAAGGATGATTTTTCTGGATCTCCCCCAGAATTCCTAGTTTTCATTTCTAATTCTGCCCCATTGGAAATTCAGAAGTCTTATCTAATAAATCTTTACTTCTTGAAGTTCCCCAATCACTCAGTAGGATAGCACAAGCCACTTTCCGTGGCTCCTGGGAAGCCTCCACACAGGAGTGGGGCCTGGATGATCTTCCTGCAGCGTTAGGACTCTAAAGGGGTCACCCAGGGACCTGGGGGCTGAGCTGGAATCTCAGGCCTTACCATATATTTCTATAGCATCTCCATTATGAACACAAAATTCTTTCCTTCCACGGGGCATCTGCTCATTTTATTATTAAAAAAAAAGTCCTGAGTTGGGTATAGTGTTACGCACCTTTAATCCCAGCACTCAGGAGGCAGAGGCAGGCGGATCTCTGTTAGTTCAAGGCCAGCCTGGTCTAGTGAGTTCCAGGCCGGCAAAGGCTGCATAGTGAGACAGAAAAAATAAATAAACAAAAAATATTTTTTAAAATGTTAAAAGTCCTATAGAATTTTCCACTGAGAAAAACGGATGCTCCATAAATGAATGCCTTAAACTCACAGCTTCAGCCCCACAGCAAGCCCAGCGTGAGAAGTGGTGTACCAGCAGGGCCTGGGGGTCAGGCAGGGAGCTGTCGGAATGCTGTTTCTGCCACAGGCAGGCTGTGTGACTTAGGGCAAGCTCTTCAACCGCCTGGCTATGTAGTTTCCGTATCTGTAAAATGTAAAAGTAACAGGATCTATGACACTGCAATATTGTACTAAATAATTCCCACACAATGCAGTCTGTAGTAGAGGAAGCCCTCAATAGTGGGAGACATTTCCTGGCACGGCAGGCCCACTACGTTGTTAAGTCAGGAGGCGAGAGGTTGCTAGAAGCCCTTGGAGCCACTAAGATGGCTCATTTGTCATGGGTTTCTCAAAATGGGTCATTTCCAGGAAGGTTTGGCAGGCTCAGGGCTGGACCACAAGTTTCCATCCATCCCTGGACAGCAGGAGGTGGTGGCCTGGTCTGAGAGGTCACTAGATCGCTCATGTGTGCCCCTTGCTTGACAGGCAAGGTTGGCATGTGTCTTCTTGAGCCTATCAGTCCTATTGGCAGGCCTAGCGTCCACAGGCCTGTGAGGGAGGGGAGGCTGCCAGGTGCTTGCTGGAGCGGTATGTCTATACACGGGTATACTCCTACACAAGCATGAATTTGGACACCATTCGCAGACTCTGCAAACTAGCACCTAGCACCTACTGCCCAATGCTTCAGACACTGCTCGCTGCTCACCAGGGTAGATCCTGTGGTTCCGAAGGTCGAATGTGCCACCGTGGGGGCCATGCCTGGCCCTTTGGTGGATGACTGCCCCGGTGCTTGAAGAGGTGGCCAAGTTGACCCAGGGTCCATCCTTTTGTATACTCAAGTTGCTTCGAGGCATCACCCAGCGGTGTCCTTAGGTGCTCCTTGTGTGACCTGCCCCAAGCCCCACGGTTTTGGACCCACAACAAGCAAGATGGCTCCAGATTTAGGGTTAGGGACAGGCGGAGGGCTGGCTGCCTACCTCCAAGTATGCACAGCAGGCATCCACCTCTGAAGCGCTCTCCACCCTGAAGGGGGGCGAGTAGGTGAGTGGATCTTGGGGCAGCTAAAGAAGACCTAAGGGCCTCACCTTGCGGGATGGGCCCGCTCACCTCCCCTTCCCCTGTGGGATCGTCCTGGGCGCCCTCTGGGCCTTGCTCCCACCTCCCGGAGCTCTGGTGTCTGGCACTGTGGAAGCAGACCGGACATTTGTCCGGAGGCCTCTCCTGGGCAGAAGCCTCCTGAGGGGCTCTGTTTTCAAGCCTTTCTCCTGGAGGGCCCTCCTTGTCATCCTCACTCCAGAGTCCTGCAAGGAGAGAAGAAAACACCGATAGTCGCTCTTCTCCTTACCCTGCACAAAGCCGGGAAGACAACAGAACTATCAGAGAAAGCGGAGAGAGAATACTGCAAATAGCGGAGTCTGTGTTTGTGTGTGTGCATGTTCATGTATGCAGGTGCATGAGGAGGCCAAGGTGGACCCTTGGGTGTCTTCCTCAATCACCCTACACCTTATTTTTAAACAGGATCTCTCAATGAACCTGCAGCCCCCAGACTGGGTTAGTCTGGCTCCACCTGTCCCCACCTCCTCAGCATTTACACACAAACTTGCACCAACAGTCTGGCTTTTAAAAAAAAAAAAAAGCCAGGAGTGGTTGTTGTGCATGCCTGTAATCTCAGTACTTGGGGTGCAGAGGCAGGTAGATCTCTGTGAGTTCAAGGCCAGCCTGGTCTACAGAGTGAGTTCCAGGACAGCCAAGCTACACTGAGAGTTCCTATCTCAAAAGTAAAGCAAACATAATAATAATAATAATAATAATAATAATAATAATAATAATAATAATCTCACTTATTTGTTTTGTGTGAATGGGAGTGAAGGCACGTGTGAACAAGTCAGAGGACAATGAGATGATGGGGTGATGGGTGTCTCTTCCCACCACAAGAATCCCAGGGCACCCTACCAACTAAACCTAAGCTCTGTCTTCTGAGAGAAGACAGAGCGGAAGGACAGCCTGGTTAGAGAGGTGAAGGAGCGAAGGAGTGGCTTCTGCAATCAGACACTCTGGGCTGAATCTTAGTCCCAGCACTTCCTCGCTCTGCAATCCTGGACAGCGGCACACGTTTGTCCAGCCTCAGCTTGCTCAGCCTTAAGGCGGGAGGAATGGAAGCAGCTGCAGTGTGGAGGGCAAGTCCACAGATCTTAAGGAAGGCAGAGAGCAGTTACCTTAAAACATTTTCCACCCGTCAACCTTGGCTGTCCTGTTCCCTCCCCTCAACCAACACCACTAATACTATCAAGTCAACAGGAGCCGAGAGAGGGTAGCTGATTCAGTTCCTTAAGACAGAAAAAATACAGATGTGTCTGCAGCATCCTGCTGACACCAGAAAGCGGAAGCATCTCAAGGATGCTCTGTGCAACGACACAAGGATAAAGAAGGTCATTAATTGTGGTCACTGTCCAAGCTGTGACAACTCAAGAACCCTACAGTTCTCAACCTGGGAAGCTTAAAAAAAAAAACACTGAGCTCCAAACCCTGAAAGAACAGTCCTGGGTTCAATAAGGGACCTCATCCACAATACTTCAAGAGCATCCAGGGCCGAGGATGTCGCCCATGGCAGAGTGCTTGTCTGGCACACTGATGCTCAGTTCCGTCCCCAGCCCTGCCAGAAAAAGAAAGAACTAAAGTTCAATAAGAAAATCAAACACCCTAATTAAAAATGGCAAAAGGCGGGGCTGGAGAGATGACTCAGTGGTTAAGAGCACTGACTGCTCTTCCAGAGGACCCGGGTTCAATTCCCAGCACCCACTTGACAGCTCAGGACTGTCTGTAACTCCAGTTCCAGAGGACCCGACACCCACGGCAAAACAATCAACACACATAGCAAAAATAAACTTTTTAAAAATGGCAAAAGGCTTATATGATGTCCTCAAAAGCATAGGAGGCCAGGCATGGTGGCACACGCCTTTGATCCCAGCACTCAGAAGGAAGAGGTAGGCGGTTCTTTGTGAGCTCGAGAACAGCCTGGTTTACAGAGCTAGTTCCAGGACAGCTGAGGCTATACAGAGAAACCCTGTCTTGAAAAAAAATTAAAAAGAAAAAAATTATAAATTTAAAAAATCTTTTCAAATTATGATACTAATGATGATAAGAAGAGACATGACTTAGTGTCTGTGAATCACTAACTAGTAAAGTTCAGTGGTAAGTTCACAGGATTCCATATGCTAGATCACCTTTGTGTGTTTGAAGTTTTGTCTTTAAGATAGATCTTATATATTCCAGGCTGACCATAATACACTCTGTAGCTAAGGATGACCTTGAACTCCTGATCGTCTCAGTCCAGCTACCTCCCAAGTGCTGGACCAAGGAGCACACCCTACCACTTGGGGTTACAAAGCCACGCCCAGTTTCTAAAACTTGCGAAATATTTTCGTGTGTGTGTGCATACCATGTGCCTATGGGGGCCCGAAGAGGATGTAGGATCCCTTGGAACTGGAATCACAGGCTTGTGAAGCACCTTACGTGGGTGCTGGGAACCAAACTCAGGTCCTCTTGCAGACCAGCACACTCAACCACTGAGTCAACGCTCTGCCCTCACAGTTGTTTAAAAGCCATACAAAACAGGGAGCTTAGAGCACGTGCTGCTCTTGCAGAGGACCTGAGGTTCAACACCCAGCACCCATATGGTGGCTCACAGCCATCTGTAACTCCAGTTCCAGGAGACCCCACCTGCTCTGGTGTCTGTGCACATCAGGAATGAACACGGTGCACTTATTGTATATTCAGACAAAACATTCATACATATCAATAAATAAATCTTTTAAAAAACATACAGGCCGGGCGGTGGTGGCGCACGCCTTTAATCCCAGCACTCGGGAGGCAGAGGCAGGCGGATCTCTGTGAGTTCGAGACCAGCCTGGTCTACAAGAGCTAGTTCCAGGACAGGCTCCAAAGCTACAGAGTAACCCTGTCTCGAAAAACCAAAAAAAAAAAAAAAAAAAAACCATACAAAATAGGCTAGGCATGGTGGCACAGGCCTTTAATCACAGCGCTTGGAGAGGCAGGCACAGGTGGATCTTTGCAAGTTCCAGATCAGTCAAGACCACAGAGTGAGACCACGTCTCAGGCTAACAAAACATTATAGATCCGTGCACACCAACTGAGGAGCTGGCTGAGGTCTCTAGAGACTGTAACAGATGTGTTCTGTGCTGGGTCTTCCTCCGTATTTTCTTCTTCTGTGCTTGTCTGTACCTAAGCTCTGGGTCTGGGGCAAGAGACCTTCCTTAGTGTTGCAGCAGCATTCTGAAATGTGCCCCACCCAGAGAGTTCTGTCCCCTGGGACAAAGCCACAGTCTAAGAACCACCGCAAAGAGAGTTCAAAGGTGTAATTAAGGTGCCATTTTAAATCCTGGCATTAAATTTCTACATCAGGTGTCACGGAGGTGCAGAGGGTCCCCTCCCTGCTGCCCAGCTTACATTGGCCAAAAGGTGCTATGCAGGCTGCCGAGGGGTAAACGCTGCCAAGTCTCACCCAGCACTGAACCCTGCAGGCTACAATGCCATCCTGCCTAGCAGTATGTGCCCACTGGCGCCATTGTGGCGTGACTGCAGTGGTAACTGAGCATGTTCTGATTGGCCATTAGGCCTGCTCTGCAGGAGCGCTTCCAAGCTGGTCAAAAGCCCACTGCTAGGGCGATCACAGGTGCTGGGGATGGGGCGCACCTGCTGTTGTTCTGCTAAATAAATGGACTTGGCATTGCATCATACAAACTGCACTGTAAACATTTATGTTTATACCCAGACATTTCTGATGCTTCTTGCTCTTAACTTTGGTCATAGAAGCTTCTGTTTGTAGTAGTGGTAATGGTTAAGGCAGAGACATAACTGGTCAGAGTACAGAGTATAAGTTCCTGTGAGTGCGTAGCTGAGAATAAATCATTTGTATCAATTTCCATCAAACCTCAAGAACAACTGTGGCTGGAGGGGGCGGGGGGTAAACGCAAGCACTCCCTGATGGAGGAAGAGCTAGGAAATGCGGGCATCTGGACATGGTATGGATAATGCACACGTGAACGCACACCAGCTGTAGTTACCTGCACAAGATCAAGCCAATAAAATCTCAGTATGGTGCCGGGGGCGGGGCGTGCTCCAGCATGGTGCCAGGGGGCGCTGGGGGGGTAGGGCGTGCTCCAGCATGGTGCCGGGGAGTTGGGGAGGGTTGTGTTTCAGTATGGTGCCAGGGGGAGGGGCGTGCTCCAGCATGGTGCCAATGGGTGGGGCGTATTTCAGTATGGTGCCAGGGGGCGGGGCGTGCTCCAGCATGGTGCCAGTGGGTGGGGCGTGCTTCATTATGGTGCCAGGGGGTAGGGCGTGCTCCAGTATGGTGCTAGGGGGCGGGAGCACACACCTTTAATCCCAGCACTCGGGAGGGAGGCAGAGGTAGGTGAGGTGGATCTCTGAGCTCCAGGCCAGCCTGGACTACAGAGTGAGTTCCAGGACAGCCAGCGGTACAGAAACCCTGTCTCAAAACCCAGTAAATAAAAAAATAAGTACAATTCCAGCATGGCTGGGGGAGGTGGACAAACTATCGGCAGTTCACGGCTGTTAGGGGACAGTCATTCTCTGAGGACGTGGCTGCCAGTAGGTTGTTCATGCCTCAGCGGATGGCCACACACCCATGTGTATATGGGCAACACTAATTGGACTCGGGGTCATTAGTAAGAAAATAAATAAATAAACATGAAGTTGGAGGGTTATGGGTGGGGCACAAGGAGGAGCTGGGGGAGTCGGGGGTG
This sequence comes from Arvicola amphibius, assembly GCF_903992535.2. Lineage (NCBI taxonomy): Eukaryota > Metazoa > Chordata > Mammalia > Rodentia > Cricetidae > Arvicola > Arvicola amphibius. The sequence goes on from NC_052047.1 coordinate 129,827,594, forward strand.
GGTGGGTGTGACTTATGACCGGTACATACTGCATATTTGCATGAAACAGGCATATCCCTTGAGCTCAGGACTTGGGTGCCGACTTAAGCAACAAACAAGACCCTGCCTCAAAAACTGAGGCTAGAGAAATGGCTCAGAAGTTAAGAACATTTTCTTCAGAAACTTGAAGACCAGAGAATGCAATTTTCAAAGGACACACACACACACACAAACACACACACACACACACATAAAAGCCTGCCTCTGCTTCTGGAGCATTGGGATTAAAGGTGTGCACTCCAGGAGCTGGAGAGATGACTCAGTGGTTAGGAGCACTGACAGATCTTCCAGAGAACCTGGGTTCAATTCTTAGCACCCACATGGCAACTCAACTCACAGCTGTCTGTAACTCCAGTTCCAGGGGACCGAACACCCTCACTCAGAAACACAGGAGGGCAAACCACCAGCGCACATAAAAACAAACAAAAAAAGCCTAGCTTCCGGCAGTCCAGTAAACAGCAAGAGAAAACACACACACTGCTTCACACAGGAGCTCAGCTGGAGAGAACACAGTTGCCACAGTCCCTTTTGTGCAGAGGAAAGTCCAAAGGCCTCTTCCTGACTGACTGAGGAAACGGTGGCGGCTAGGAAGGAGGAATTACACTTCTTCACACCTATCTTGCCTTCATTTCTCCCCTAAAAGGGGATTCTATTTACATTCTGCCCTGTTTCCCCAAGTTCCAAGGTTTGCTAGGGGAGACCTGTGGCCTGTGAGAAACAGATGGTTAAATCATTCATTACCTCTAACAGGGCTGGGGGTGCAGGAAGGGGGTGATTAGGACTCCTTAAGCCTTCCCCAAAACAACAAGCCAACACCTACTCTCAACACAAGCAGCCTTGGTGAAGCCAGCTAAGTTACTCTCTTTCAGGGACATGGAGGGGAGCTGCACATGCTGGCCGACCTATAGAAAGTGCTCCTTGTCCCCAAAGTCCCATGGGTAAGGCTGCTCTTGGTCTGGCAGTAGGATAATGTCTGCAAATCTGCTCAATCCTGGCTGTCGGGGACTGAGCAGAACCTTCCCCTCAGACTCACATGTGGAAGTCCTAACTCCTAATATTTCAGATAATTTGGATAGAGGGTCTTTAATAATTGACAACTGAATTAAAAAGTCTTTAGGGTCAACTCTAATCCTACATGATTGCTGAGGAAATCTGCACACAGAGCACACCAAGGAAGACCGTGGGAAGACATAGGAAAACAGCTAAGGAGAGAGGCCTCTGAAGAAACTAACCTGCTAAGAGCTTTCTTAGACGTCTAGTCCTCAGAATTGTGCAGGGCACTTCAGACAGAAGCCCTCTGAGGCCTCTGGGTTGGCACCATGAGCTCCAATGGTACCAGGTTTGGTGGTTGGCCTCTACACTCTCCCGATGGTTTCAGTTGAGTACACCATGAAGGCCATGGGACTCAGTACAGCTATGAGCAGCAGAAGGAAAGAGAGCGTTGCCTTGGGGTAGAAAAGCTAGTCCTTTCCAAACTCCACGGAGGAGGCTCCAACAAACGACTTTCTAATGCTAACCAACATGTTGGAATTATATATAACATAGGTTTGTTGGCAGATATTCATTTGTTAGCAGACATAACAAGAGAAAACACTGCCAACTTTAGATCTAACTTTGGCTGTAAGACTCTAGAACATTTCACAGACGGAACGACTAGCCATACAGGCTTGTACACTCTACAGTGTTCTTAGACCTTTAGGCAAGTTCCATGTTGGGGTCTTACAGCTCTATATGGTTGACCCCTCTGGTGTTTCATATGGTTATTGGGGCCGTGCCATTGGCAAAGGCAGGCAAGCTGCAAAGACGGCATACAAAGGCTTCGGCTGAAAGAAACGACCTGTTGTGACAGTTCAAGACGTTGCAGGGGTGACTGACATCACATATGGTGAGGTTAAGGACAAAGCTCTTTTTTTTTTTTTTTTTTTTTTTGGTTTTTCGAGACAAGGTTTCTCTGTAGCTTTGGAGCCTGTCCTGGAACTAGCTCTTGTAGACCAAGCTGGCCTCAAACTCACAAAGATCCACCTGCCTCAGCCTCCCAAGTGCTGGGATTAAAGGCGTGCGCCACCACTGCCCGGCCCCAGGACAAAGCTCTTGAACGAGAGCTCAGTGGGCTGGTGAATTAACTAAAGGAATGTTATGGGATATTGTATCACACCGGTGATTGTGACTGTGTTGCTGGTTTATCTTACCTGCCTGAAATAGCTGATTGGTTTAATAAAGAACAAATGGTCACTCTGTGAGTTCGAGACCAGCCTGGTCTACAAGAGCTAGTTCCAGGACAGGCTCCAAAGCTACAGAGAAACCCTGTCAAAAAAAAAAAAAAAAAAAAAAAAGAACAAATGGTCAATAGCTAAGCATGAGAGAAGAGGTGGGACTTCCACACAGAGATAGGAATTCTGGGATGAAGAGAGGCAGAGACGCCAGCAGGACACTGAGGAAGTCAGACGTACAATATGGAGGAGAGGTAACGAGCCACATGGCAGGATGTAGATGACTAGAAACAGGTTAATTAAGTTATAAGAGCCAGTTGGGGAAAAGCCTAAGCTAAAGGCCAAGCATTCATAATTAGTAAAAAGTCTCTGTGTCATTATATGGGAGCTGGTGGTCCGAAAAGAAAGTCTGACAACAAAGGAAGACATACATTGCTTCTAAAGCTGTAAGGAAGGAGGCAGAGAAATGTGACAGAATCTTTGACGGAAGATGAAGGAGGTGATGGCATCTTCAGCATCTACCTTTACCATTCTGCGGCCACCCCTCTTAACAGTTTCGTACCATGAATTACACATCCCCGCTAACCAATTTATGAAATGTTTGTCTTATAAACAACAACAAAAATAAGTTTCTGCTACTAAACTGTGTGTGTTCCTTTGTCCTAACAGCCCTACCAGAGTGAGATGTTAGTCCACTGGAAATGACAGGATTGTCCTGAGCCACCTGCCTGTGTTGAAACAACCTCATTTCCTATTCTGGCTTCTAAGAAGCAATAAAGTGAGGAAAAAAATAAAAGCCAGAGCCAGAGAGATGGTTCAGTGGGCAACGGTGCTTGCCATCAAGCCTATGGACCTGAGTTTAATCCCTGGGACCCACACAGCGGACGGAGAGAAACACCTCCCTTAAGCTGTCCTCTGATCTTCATGCAACGATGTGGTAAACACACACACAATCGTAATTTAAAAAAAAAAATTAACAGACTTTAGTGGTTGGGTTTTTTATGCTGTGACAAAATTCCCGAGAAAAACAACTTAGAAGAAGAAAAGCTTAGCTGGGCGGTGGTGTCACGGCCCTTTAATGCCACCACTGAGGAGGCAGAGGCAGGCAGATCTCTGAGTTCACAGCCAGCCTGGTCTACAGAGCGAGTTCCACGACAGCCAGGGCTACACAGAGAAATGCTGTCTCGATGAAGAGGAGGATGAGGAGGAAGAAACGTTCATTGTCTCACAGTCTCAGAGGCTCCAGTCCACAGTCATTGGCACTATTGTTTCTGGATTTGTCTTGAGGTAGAGTGACATGGGAGGGTACGGAGGCACAGACCTGCTAACCTCATCTCACGGTGGGCAGGGAACAGAAAAGATAACCTCTGACGGTCAGTGACTCGGCCTTCCAGCTGGACGCACGTCTCCAGGCCAGGCTGGAGTACACAGCGGACACTTCACATGCAGATGATAAGGGCTGTGACACACGGGCTGCTTCTGTGCTCTGGTTAGAGTCTCTCACAGCTCATGGTTTGAGCAGTTAGTCCCCAGCCAGTGGCACTGTTTGGGAGGCTACAGATCCTTTGGACATGAGGTCTGGTTGGCTATCACAGGCCTCCAAAGACAGGTATTCAAGGATATCCGGCCTCCAGCCTATCTCTGCTTGCTTCCTTTCCTTCCCTTTCCTTCCCTTCCCTTCCCTTCTCTTCTCTTTCTTTCTTTCTTTCTTTCTTTCTTTCTTTCTTTCTTTCTTTCTTTCTCTCTCTCTCTTTCTTTGGTTCTCCCTCTCCCTCCCTCCCTTCCTCTTTCTTTTTAGGTTTATTGAGACAGGGCTTCTCTGTAGCTTTGGAGCCTATCCTGTGGAACTCACTCTGTAGACCAGGCTGGCTTCGAACTCAGAGATCCACCTGCCTCTGCCTCCCGAGCGCTGGGATTAAAACAGGGTTAAAGGCATACAGCGCCACTGCCCAGCTAGCTCTGCTTTCTTGACCTACCGAGATGTGAAAAGCCTTTGCTGCAAGCATCTCCTGCCATCAGCTTTGCCACACTCCCCACCAGGTCGGACTGAAACTGAGAGGGACAATACCTCCCACAGCTGCTTCTGCCGGTACTGTTTCAGCAACCAGCAACAAGGAAGTAGCAAAAGACCAAGCCAATCTCAGGGTGATAATGGCTCCAGCTGACATTAAGTTAAGGGCTATCATTATAAAAGGGCTTGGAGTGGGTGCTGCAGAGATGGCTCTGTGGTTAAGAGCTCTTACTTCCATTCCAGAGGACCTGGGTTTGGTTCCCAACTCCTATATAGTGGCTCACAACTGCCTGCAACTCCAATTCCAAGGGACCCAAGGCCCTCTTCTGGCCACCAAAGGCACAAATCACACACATAACAACAAAAAGTTCATATACATAAAATGAAATGCATGAATATTTTTTTAAAGGAGAGAGCACTGGAGAGATGGCTCAGCAGTTAAGAGCACTGGCTGCTCTTTCACGGGAACTGAGTTCCATTCCCAACACCCACATGGTCACTCACAACCATCTGTAACTAACTCCAGGCCTGGCCCCTTCTTCTCGTCTCCACAAGAAAGTGGTACACAGACATACATGCAGGCACAACAGTCATATACATAAAATTAAATGATAATTTTAAAAACTCTTGAATTGGTAACATAGAGTCGATCCCAGCACTGGGGAGGCAGAGGCAGGAGGATCTCTGTGAGTTCAAGTCCAGCCTGGTCTATATAGTGAGTTCCAGACTAACCAGAGATACACAGTGAGACTCTGTCTCATAAATAAATAAATAAATAAATAAATAAATCTTTTGACTCTGAGATGAGTCCTTCCACTGGCCAGTCTAGAGGCAAGTGCTGTCGTTTGCACAGATACTGAGTCTCAATGGGCCGGGTCACAAGTGCCAACCAGAACAGCATGGACTGCAGCGTGGGCTTGTTTGGGAGCCTTGGCAAGCTCTGGTCCCTGTGGGCAACTCCACTGGTGATATCCAGTATGTTACCTCTGATATACAAATAGGCCTCCGAGAATCAGATCTTTTTTAGGTGGAGTAGACTGTGTGAGATACAGCTTGACTTTGACATTAGAGGGCTCATGTTCACAAATATGAAACTGCCTAATCCACAAGTATGAGCCCTAGGATTCTGCAGGGCACAGGTTTTCCTTTTGTAACCAAAGATGGCCTGAAACCCTTCTTTTGATTGATATACTTTGTATGGAAAAAGGGTCAGGACGCTGGCTTCATACCAAATACCAAGAGCCATACTGATTTGCAAGAAATATGTACTTAATATGGCAGCTGCAATCGGTGTCATCACCTGATAGAGTTTATGGTCCTCTTCAATTATCCTCCAGAATCCGAGTAACTTCTCTCTGGGCCAGACTGATGCATAGATGACAATATGCTCACATTAATTAATCTGTTTTCTTCGGGGACATGATATTTCATGGGTATTCTAGATAGAAGTTTCCAAGCCTTTTACTGAGCCCTCCCTTGCTCCCACACTGGCTCTCAGTCTGTGGGTCACTTTGTTGCTTGTCTTCCAGTACCTTCTTCGAGACTGATCATGGGCTCAGAGCACGACATGAAGCTTGGTCAGCAGAGGGCGCTGGAGGAACACTGTAAGAGGAAGGATCTGCTCTGCCTGGTTCTGGTCCTGCTGAGCTTTCATTGCTCTTGTCTTTGGTTGCAGTTTGGCTGGGCCAGTAGATGGGGACATCCTGGTGGTCCCCTTCTTTACATGGATGTCAGGAACAAAGAGCGCTCCCCTTTCCATGCTTCCTCTCCCAACATACAAAATCCAGACCGTATCCTGCATTTGCAAGCACAGATTTCTGACGCTTGGACATCTCGGTACACACACCACACCTTGACCTTGATGCCGCTTTCTCTAGTGCTGAGCTGTGGCACAGCAGTCTTTCTCCAGTGCTCGGTTTCTATAGCAACTGTCTCATAAGCACTGGACCACCTGTGTGTCTTGCAGCTTCCCCCAGTCTTGTATCTCATTGAGAATGTGTGGCCGGTGCCTGAGTCCTGTACTGACATGTCTTTCGAAAGTCTTTGATCCTTTCCAGTGGGGCTGGGAAAGACACGCAGGCATTCCTCAAGCAGGTCACATGGGGATGTCAGTCTGGCTTTGTTAGAGCCCAGCAAAGCACGCTTGCCACAGTCCTTGGTTCCAGGCAGCTCCACCTGACACTGACGACGACATTCCACTACTGAGGAAAGTGAGTGACTAAACTGTCACATTCTTTCAAGTAAATCTTAGTCCTAACTCAGCTTTAGGGACGGTGACCAATCCTGATATCTGTAACTTACGCATTCTCTAGAATTTTTTGGCTCTTTGTGGCCAAATCATTCAAAACATTTATTTATAATTCTTTTGTTTGTTTGAGGCAAGGTCTCACTATCACAGCCCAGATTGGATTGGCCTTGAACTTGTGATCTTCCTGCCTCAGTCTTCCAGATGCTGAGAATGTAAATGCTTGCCATGACACCCCAAGACAATTCTGTATGCTAAACTTTCCTGTCGTAGTTCTGCTTCCTGGCTGTCTTAGTTAGGGTTTCTAGTGCTGTGCAGAGACACCATGACCATGGCAACTCTTACAAAGGAAAACACTTAATTGGGGTGGCTCACTTACAGTTTCAGAGGTTCAGTCTGTTATCATCATGACAGGGAGCATGGCAGCAGGCAGGCAGATGTGGTGCTGGAGAAGTATCTGAGAGTCCTACATCTTGTAGGCAGCAGGAAGTCAACTGAAACACTGAGTTGTTCCCTGAGCATAGGACACCTCAAAGCCCACCCCCACAGTGACACACGTCCTCCAAAAAGGTCATACCTCCCAAGAAAGCCACTCCCTATGAGATTATGGTGACCAATTACATTCAAACCACCACACTGATTGAACCCTGACTATTCTAACTGGCAATGACTATAAGAAACAAACCTGAAGCCGGGCGGTGGTGGCGCACGCCTTTAATCCCAGCACTCGGGAGGCAGAGGCAGAGGGATCTCTGAGTTCGAGGCCAGCCTGGTCTACAAGAGCTAGTTCCAGGACAGGCTCTAGAAACTACAGGGAAACCCTGTCTCGAAAAACCAAAAAAAAAAAAGAAAGAAACAAACCTGAAAAGAAAAGATGGGCGGTTGGGTGGTGGTGGAGCATGCCTTTAATCCCAGCACTTGGGAGGTAGAGGCAAGTGGATCTCTATGAGTTCGAGGCCAGCTCTGGTCTACAGAGCAAGTTCCAGGACAGGCTCCAAAGCTACAGAGAAATCCTGTCTCAAAAAACAAAACAAACAAACAAAAAAGAGATGGGAGACCCGTTTGGTCACATTTGAGCTTGCACAGGGCTAAATTCTTTGTCAATAGAAAGTGACACACCAGGAATACCAGCTGATCAAGCCGTGACCTACACGAGCTGGGAATTTTGTAGGTGATGAAGGATATTATGTTGGGGAGATTATCCTGGACTATCCTAGTGATCTCCTTGAAGCCCAAGGGTCTCTGAAATCAGAGTTAGTTCTGGCTGGGATCAGAGGAAACATGAGTTTGGAAAGGCAGATGCAAATGGTGAAGGAGCCATGAGCCAAGGAGTGCAGGGAGTCTCACAAGCCAGAAAGAGCAACGACAGATTTCCCCGTAAGGCCTCCAGATAGGAATACACACAGACAGGGCCACACCAACAGAAACCAGGGTGGGACACCTGACCTACAGAGCTATAACATAATAAATATGTTTTTATTTGTTTTGTGACCTTCCTGTCGCACTGTCCAGAGCGAGTGCTGTGACTGCAAGCATAGGCCACCACAGCAGCCATCCGTGCTGTGTTAAGCCACTAAATATATGACAACTTATTACATCAAAATGAAATGAATATAACTGGAAAAGGTATTTGTTTGCTTTGTTTTTGAGACAGGGTTTCTTTGTGTGGTCCTGGAACTCACTTTGTAGGCTGAATTCTAATTCAGAGATCCACCTGCCTCTCTCTGCCTCCCAAGTGCTGGGATTAAAGGCATGCGCCACCTCCCAGCTCTCTTTCTTACAGCCTCTATTTTCCTTCCTTTCTTCTCAGCTTCCGGGTCTCACTTTTAAAAAATGTATTAGATATTATTTTACATGTATGGATGCTTTCCTACATGTATGTATATGCACCACATGTGTACTGGGTGCCCTCAGAGGCCAACTCCCTGGGACTTGAGTTACAGATGGTTGTGAGCCTTCATGTGGGTCTAGGAACCAAACCCGGGTCCTCTGCAGGACGAGCAAGTGCTCGGCACCACTGAGCCATCTCTCCAGACCCCCTGCCACACCTCACCTTGCAATCGTGACAGCGTTTTCACTGCCTGTGGCAGCTGACAGTCACAGGGAAAGAGTAGGAGGGGCACGCTAGGCTTGAAGGGCGCAGAGGTGTCCTTGCAAATCCAACCCCTGCAGTGACCTGGTGCTGACCTTCCGAGTCCGTTACTATTCTGGGGTTAGTCTGTTTAGTTGGTTTTGAGATAGGGTTTTATGTAGCCCAACCTGGCTAAAGGTAGTGTTTCGGCAGACACGTTGCACACCTGTGGTCCAGCATTAGGCAGGCCGACACAGGAGGATAACTGTGCTGGACTCGGAGGCCATCCTTGGTAACATAACAAGGCCAAGAGAAAGCGGCAAGAGCAGGAAAAAACTCTATAGCTGCCATCTGCAGTCCCTGCTGACAACACTAGCGTGTGCTATCCTTCAAGACAGGGCTTCTCCGTAGCTTTGGAGCCTGTCCTGGAACTCGCACTGTAGACCAGGTTGGCCTCGAACACACAGAGATCTGCTTGCCTCTGCCTCATGAGTGATGGGATTAAGGGTGTACGCCACCACCACCCAGTGAGCTTTAAAGTTTTTAAATAATTTATTTAATTTTATTTTATGTGCACTGGTGTGAGGGTGTCAGACACCCTGGACCTGGGGTTACAGACAGTTGTGAGCTGCCATGTAGAAGCTGGGAATTGATACTGGGTCCTCTGGAAGAGCAGCCAGTGATCTTAGCTGCTAAGCCATGTCTCCAGTCCTGAGATTTAAAGATTTTTAAAGCGTGTTAAAGTATGTGGTGTGTGTGTGAGAGAGAGAGAGAGAGAAAGAGAGAGAGAGAGAGAGAGAGAGAGAGAGAGAGAGAGAGAGAGAGAGAGAGAGAGAGAGAGTCATGCACAGCCCTGCAGGAGCCGAGGACTGGACTCTGGCATTAGGCTTGTGTGGCAGCTGCTTCTGCCAAATGAGCTATCTTCATCAACTCTGTATTTACTTTTTTGAGACATGATCTCCGTATGTAGCCTAGGATAGTCTCAGACTGGTGATCCTCTTACCACACACGTAAAAGTTGGGCATGGCAGGGAGTATCTTCTTTCTACCTCAGTGCTTGGAGGAAAGAGAGCAGAACCCTGGAACTCTCTGGCGACCAACCTAACAAGACTGAGGAGTTCTGGGTCCAGTGGACGCCCTGTCTCAAAAAATAACCCGGAGAGGCATATGAAGAGGGATACACCACACACGCACGTACGCGTGCACTCTCTCTCTCTCTCACTCACACACACACACACTTTCTCTGTCTCTCCCTCCCCCCCCCCCCTCTCTCTCTCTCTCACACACACACACACACACGGACCAGAAAACAGACAGTAGCTACTACTATGGGTGTAGCCCACAGGCAGGGTGCTCGCTTGCTTGGCATGTTTGAGATCCCGGGTTCCATCCTCAGCACCGAGGGCGGAGGGCAGCTGGAGCAGGAGATGTAGCTCAGGTGGCCCTGGGTTCCATCCCCAGCACCACTGAAACCAGTAATCCTGAGACATCCTGAAATTCCAGCACTAGGAAGGAGGGAAGAGTCTGTGAGAAGGAAGGGAAGAAGAAGCAGGGAGAAAGGAAGTGGAGGAGGGAAGGCGCTGACCCAGCCTCCAGAGCAGAGACAGGAATCCAGGACTGTGCTTAACAACTCTGCCTCAGTTCACTGGGCAAGAGAGTGAGAAAGCGCCGCTCCACAGGCCAAACTAACTTTCTCAGCCCACTTCCTGGACTGCAGCAGGGCATCAGAAGACCAGGGACCTGGACTGCAGCAGGGCATCAGAAGACCAGGGACCTGGACTGGACACCAGCTGTCCTCATCCAGCACAGCCTGGAAAACCAGGGCCCAGCAGGGCCTCAGATGCCGCCCAGGGCCACAGCGGTGGTTTAGGGAGCCACTATGGGGGTGGGTGTCTAATCTGTACCAGTCAAGCTGCAGGGAAACCGAGGCTGGGGTGAGCTCGGCAGGAGTGGCTGCCTCACCCTCTGCTCGGGCAGCTGGGCCACACCTGCCTATGTTTTCTGGTTCCATAAAGGCTGAGCAGGAAACTGAGCCAGTCCCTCCCTCTACAAGCTCAACCCCTCCAAGGAGAGGCAGTCGATGGTTGGTTGATGAGTCCATGAGCATCTTCCACCCACTCCTTCCCAAGTTCTTAAAATACATGAAAACTCCAACCAGGCTCATTACAGATTTTACAACATGTTTGATTTTACTATTGCATTTCCTAAATAAACTCCCTCGAGTGGGCATACCAGTGCAAGAAATTCAAATATAGCAGTAAATGTAACGATGAAAGAGCGAGGGACTGGACTAGAAGCCCAGAGTTGTGGGAGGCTGGGTCGGGAGGATGGTTGACCCAGTGTAGCCTGGACTACACAGCAAGAGCCCGCCTCACGACGACCGAGTCACAGATCCTCAGGCCTGGAACTTGACTCACAGTATTCCTGACAAAATTCATGCAGATGACACCAAAATTGAGGAAAAGAACATTGGCTCCACATTTTGTTTGGCGTAGCTAAGATCTAGACAGGCAATGTGACTTGTCCGAAGGACAAGTCAGTGTGAATCTAAGAACAACCTCAACCCTGCTCTGCATCCCCATCACATACCACTCGGGGCTGTTCTACCCGTGGGAGCAGAAGACAAGACAGACACCCTGAAAGTCCACAAGTCCACAGCCGAGGTTGAGGGGATGGGAAGGTTATTGTGCTGTCTCTCTTCCATGGGGACTTAGGGGTCACCAGTCAGCAACACCCCTGTTTTCACAGCCTACAGACACCCTAACTGATGGCAGGCTTCTGCCAGTTGAAGAGTGTATGTTTTAAGGACACGTAATCACAAGATGAAGAACCACTAAACCATGATAAGCTAGATAGCCCTCGGCTAACGCTCCGTGATCACCTCATCTCTGCGGAGAGCCTCCGAGAGGACAAAGACGGACACAACAGTAGAAGCCTGAGTGCACATGTGTAGAGAGACTGACTCACCTGGACTCCAGGTGAGGGACTGGCACATATCTGAAACTTGCTATGAAGCCAAGAATGACCACCCTGCCTGGTTTACATGATGTAAGTCTGGGGATTGAACCCAGGACTTCACACATGTCAGGCAAACGCTCTGTTAGACGAGCTACATCTCTATTGTCTCTAACCCTGACATCGCATCGGAAATGTAACCTGAGAACAAGAAGGACTTCACCAGTGAAGAAGATGCGCTCGGTCTTGTCTGTTTATCCTTAACACATGTATCACTGGCAATCTCCTCTGATGAAACCTGACTGTCACCTACACTGTGCCCTGAAGGGCAGATG